>NC_086450.1:403995891-404347558 GCF_028390025.1 Pseudophryne corroboree | reverse complement strand
AATAAATATGTTAATGTCACAAGTGTGTGTATCAGTATATTATACTAGGATATCCAAGTTTATGTTAAAAAAATAACAATAAACAAACATGAGTGTTAAAAGTAATCAGAAATAGCCTGCAAATATTAGCATAGTCACAGACTGCAGGAGGCAGTATTGTTAGTGTGCATCATACAGTTAGTACTGTGGTCAGTGGGTGCACCAGCAGGAGAGAGGAAGAGTGCAGGCCTCCGTAACGGGTTAGAGGCACCACATACCGCAGCAGTTAGTGGTAGTGACTGTTAGTTGTAAATAGCACGGCAAACGCAGTCTTACCTGTCGGAATCTCTTTAGATGTAGAATGAGCACATCAGGCAGGGTCCACAGGCTGAGTTTAATGCTGCCCTGTTGAAGCTGTTTACAGTGAGGACAGCGCCAGGCATTGCCAGGGGCCAGCTGCAAACAGGCAGCATAAGCAGTCAGGCATGAGTACAAAAACACACAGCTCAACAAGCGAATACTCTACTGGAGAACGCAAAGCAAAAACATCCAGAGAATAGTGACAAGATTCTGGACGTGAACCCTGCCCCCAAATTTCTGGGAAAAAGTTCACCTGGCCCATTTCTAACCAACGTCAAGTTGAAACGCCACTAGAAGCGTCAGCATGCATGTATATAGCCATTCCACAGCTATAAAATGACTGCCTTGGTTCTATGAAGAGCACAAAATGTTAATTCAGACTGAAGAGCTTGTTTTGGACCTTGCATATGACACTTAACTACCAACAGCAAAACTGTTCAAGCACTGTGCGTAGCAATGTACAGAGACACTAACCTGCTCCTCTTTGGTATACAGATGAAAGCACTGGGACAGGCTGCAGCACTGTGGCTGGTGATGTAGCTCCCTCTGCAGGCGAACGCTCTCAGAATCCGGGACATACTCCTCTTCTGTGTTACCGAAAAGGCTGCAGTGAGCAAGCACGGTTACTGACGTCTCGTACATAGACACCACAAGGAATTACAACAAAACGTATTCAAATGGGAGAAATCGCCACACGAAAAGCAAAAAAATACTATATACACCTCTTAAGAATGCTTTACAGCACCAATAATTTAGTGTGAAGATAAAAAAGGCACGTACTTTACATCACTGCGCTCAGAAATTAAACCCACTTAAAACAGCTGGTAAACTCAGCTTCTGTTGAAGGTGTATGCATTCCAGCCTGGCTGCCTGCAGCTGACACTACTTCTCAAAATGTTACTACATATAGTTGTGCTAAGAACAGTAGGTGACCCAGCGGGTAAGTAGTCCAACTTGCTGTAAAAACCTGGTTTGAAACGCAGCATCTGTCCCAATACTAATGAAGTCCCCGATCATTGATACGGTCACCGCAACTGAAACATTGCTGTTTGTTAACCCATCCATTCCTTATGATCTGTGAAACCACACTATATTAAACAGGAAGACGCCATGGCGACAAGAACAAATATCCAAATTTATACTGGGTTCAGTTTTCTATCATTTTGCACCACCTGTACAGGGCAGAGCACATGCTTATGTAACGCCTTAAAGAACCGATAAAAGCTTAAAGATGGTCACTGCTGTGCTAGTGAAAATCAAAGTTAGTGCTTAGGGTAAAGGATTGCAGCAGCAGATGAGATTTCCCACAAGCAGGTCATTAGTCTCAGTAATGTTGTAAATGAGGAAAAGCAGGAAATGGGAGACTGCACTCTTGTGGCATCTAGAGTTTCGCTCTTCTCACTCACCTCCCCCCCCCCCCCACACACACACACATGATGTCATCACATAATGCTGTGTGTGTCATCGTGTGGCTAGAGGGTTATGTATAATTAAAGGGAATGCTCTACACTAGAAAAAAGGACTATATGGGCAGGACCCTGCAGAGAAAATAGGTGGTCTTCAGTATGCAGACTGACGGGATCCCGGCGCACAGTATACCGGCGCCGGGATCCCGGCAGCCGGCATACCGACACTTATTCTCCCTCGTGGGGGTCCACTACCCCCCTGCCACCGTGCCCGTAGCGTGGCTAGCGCAGCGAGCCCGCAAGGGGCTCATTTGCGCTCGCCACACTGTCGGTAAGCCGGCGGTCGGGCTCCCGGCGCCGGTATGCTGGTCGCCGGGAGCCCGACTGCCGGCATACCATAGTGAACCCGAGAAAATAAGCAACTGACATACCAAGAAGGGGTGGTGGGTGCGTAACACAGAACCAGCAGCACTTCGGTCCCTCTGAAGGTCTTACTTTTTGTGATTTTTGCTTATGTTCTTTTAGAACAGAAAGTGTGTACATTCATGATGAGTTCAAAACATTTAGGGTTTTACAAACCAATAAGCCTCTTCCAATTTAGGGGACGGCCCCTTGAAGAGCCAAACTCTTACTTACTAGTCGGTTGCCTAGCTTTAGCTTTTCTGGTTATGTGGACATTAAGCCTACGCAGTGTAACAGACACTTTCTGAGATGAACGAATGTTTGAGAATGCAGACGGCATTAATACTCTATGAACTGGACACATCATGGACCTTCAGCACTTCAACCACATAGCTATTTAGCCACGTCCCTGTTCTCTCTGGAATGTGCAAGTGCAGGAATAAGATCTACATTAACAGAACTTTACTGGTTGAGAGCAGCCAACTGGTTCCAAAGAAGCCTTAAAGTGACCTATCAGACAACACTATATTAATGAAAAAGTGGGTTGAGATTTGGCAACACTTGTGCTGAAATCAAATCAAGTACAGAACGGGGGCCGACTTTAGTAGTAAATAAGCTCATTTAGTTCTGACACATGGTGGTAAGAAAAATAATCTGTGCAACATTTTACAAATCCTCCAAAATGAAAATGAATGACATTAAATACTATCACCTGTTGGTGTGTAAATGGGTTGTGCAGGTCAGTGTGGATCCAGACTGACAGCTCACTCTGCTGCACTGTAAGCACCTAGAGAGTCTATGGGGGTCATTCCGAGTTGATCGCTCGCTATTTTTTGCAGTGCTGCGAACAGATAGTCGCCGCCTATAGGGGAGTGTATTTTAGCTTTGCAAGTGTGCGAACGCATGTGCAGCCAAGCACTACAAAATAGTTTGTGCAGTTTCTGAGTAGCTCAGAACTTACTCAGCCTGTTCTTGCCCGGAATTGACGTCAGACACCCGCCCTGCAATCGCCTGGACACGCCTGCATTTTTCCAACCACTCCCAGAAAACAGTCAGTTGCCCCCCATAAACGCCTTCTTCCTTTCAATCTCCTTGCAATCGGCTGTGCGTATGGATTCTTCGTAAAATCCATCGCTGAGCGGCGATCCGCTTTGTACCCATACGACACGCCTGCGCATTGCGGTACATATGCATGCGCAGTTCTGACCTGATCGCAGCGAAAAATCCTAGCGTGCGATCAGGTCGAAATGACCCCCCTTGTACTGAGCCTTTGCGAGAGAATAAGTGGATGGAAAAGTACCAACCAATCAGCTCCTGTCATTTTTCAAACACAGCCTGCAACATGGCAGTTAGGAGCTGATTGGCTGGAACATTGTCTCTCCATCCACTTTTTCTCTCCCCAAGGCTTAGTACATAAACCCCAAACAATACTAAAAACCAAACAATGACACTTGAAAAGTAAGCTTGAAGCGCCTTGAATCCTATTAGGGAAAGAGCGCTATGTAAATAAAATTCTTATTATTATTTTAATCAGGGGGTGAAAAGATTCAGATCACAGGAGCTTGGCAGATCGCACTATTTGTATCAAATACATTTCTAACCATGTTCTGAAGGGAAATGTTATTTACTGTTGCATTGTTGCTCTCCTCTCTAAAAGGTGTAAAGCCACCAACATTGTTTGGACATGCAAAGATCATAAAACATAATCGGACAAGGACACAAACTACAAAACAATTAGGGTGCATGGGAAAGTCAGCAAAGCAATTTATTAACATATGCAGTTCGTTGCCAGGCTATGTGCACATCACCCAACACTGGTAATGCTACAGGAGCCTGAATGGTCAATGCTATGTCACGCCTGATTGGGAACGAGACGTTGTAACAAACATCATAACACTATAAAGAATGAACAAAGCTGCAGAAAGGCGTACGTCTTTGTCACAGGCATGTCAGTAAACAGTCAGCACAAGCATAAATAAACCGTAAATCAGCTCTGACTGGAGGGTTTCTGACAATTTAATGATCACATGCAGCAGAGAAACGGTTTATGATCCAAAGCCACGTACACAAGGCAGACGCGGCATGCTACATCTTCTATATGTACATTTTGAAGGAGTACGGATTGAAATTGAGATGAGCATTGTTACTGGGCACAGCACCTGGGTATGAAGTAAAGGTGTAAGGATGGAGAAGAGATGGGGAGAACACTGCACCCAGCGGCTTGCGAGTACAGAGCGTTGTAAGGTCAGTAGGACTAGGTCATATTTTTAGCAAGGAGATGACGATCTTTATTTCCTAAATGTCAGGTTCACCACAAGAGGGACATTGGGAAGGTACAAATCTGACATAATAATTTTAGTTGGCAAAATGTATCTCTTGTACAGTCCAACATGATCATGAAGGATAGAAACAGAATTTGATGGCGGATGAGAACCACTTTGCCCATCTAGTCTGCCGTTAACATATGTATACGAGCATTACTTTTTGTTGGGAGAAAATAGTGCACATGGCACTAAAATGTACTATTCCTGCTACAGCAACGGTTCTGATCATCAGTCCTCAAAGCACCCTAACAGTCCAAGTTTTAAAGGTATCCATGCTTGAGCACAGGTGGCTTAATCAATACCTCCGTCAATTTGATTTAACCATCTGTGCTCAACCATGAATACTAGTATTCAGGCTAGGCTGTTTTAGCATCCCTGCACGATTTTTAAAGGGCAAAATGCACCCTGTCCCTTTAGTTGTGCCCTGCTGAAACAACCTGCCACCGCTGTGTGAATAGATACCGTATGCTCACACACAAGCATCTACACACACTGTAGGTGGAGCTTGGGGAAAGCCCAGCACCTCTGTAGGTGCAGGGCACGCTCCGATCAGCGACGGTGCGGTGTGGGGCAGGCTCCATCAGGTAGAGCTTGTACCTGATGGATGGGGGTAGGGCACGTACCGGATGGATGGATGGGGGAGGGGCACATACCTGATGGATGGACAGGATCAGGGACACCATTAGTGATGGCAGCAGGCCCGCGTCCCCTCCCTGGCCATCCGCGCCCCCTTTTCATGTGCGTGCATGCTTTCTCCAGCATCCTGCCACCCTGCCCAACCACACCCTCCTGCCAGCAATATATCCTCTACCATTCACTGCTCTACTCCTGCTGTGTTTTACTTCATGAAGACAAAGGCACTACATTACGCAGACTCAATGGGGGCAATTCAATTGATTAGGCGTGCCCGATTGCTTCCAGCCTAAAGTGACAGGAGATTGGGTGGTGCTCTTTAATATTTTTTTCGTTTATGTTTGTTTTGTATGCGCTGATCGCACCCTGAAGTACCGGATTCAACTGGTAAAATGACTAAACCAGACTAATGTACTGGGTGAGACGCGAAAAGTGCTGTTCAGGTGCCCAAATGGGTCACTTTTTGCAAATATTTCTGCTCGCCACCTCAGCAAGCAGAAATGCCAGCAATGGCAGCTGTTCACGTCCAAAAGGAGAAACAATTGAATTGCTCCGACGAGTGCCCAGCTGTGACAGCAAAATAATACTCACTATTCCTTGGTCTCTCTGTCCCATTCCACCACCAGTTTCACATGAGCAGCCCCACCAATACCACAGGATTTCAGAGCCCTGGAACAAAACCACAGAAACAATTGTTATACACAATACAGAAAATAACCAGTATGTAAGCTTGCAGCCGTCTCGGAGGGCTCACTGCGACAGGAGAGTAGGATGTACTGTATGCAGGCTGGACAATGATCACGCACACTGTAACCGCTAACCCTTATTTACAGCAGAAAGCATACATTTTTCAATAAGGTCAAGTGCAAAAATAAGATTTTAAACCTACCGGTAAATCTTTTTCTCCTAGTCCATAGAGGATGCTGGGGACTCCGTAAGGACCATGGGGATAGACGGGCTCCGCAGGAGACATGGGCACTAAGAAAAAACTTTAGGTATGGGTGTGCACTGGCTCCTCCCTCTATGCCCCTCCTCCAGACCTCAGTTAGAGAAACTGTGCCCAGAGGAGACGGACAGTACGAGGAAAGGATTTTAGTTAATCTAAGGGCAAGATTCATACCAGCCCACACCATCCACACCATATAACTTGGGACATACGAACTAGTTAACAGTATGAAACAACACAGCATCAGTCAGAGACTGAGGAAAACTGTAACATAACCCTTATGTAAGCAAAAACTATATACAAGTCTTGCAGAAGTAGTCAGCACATGGGACAGGCGCCCAGCATCCTCTACGGACTAGGAGAAAAAGATTGACCGGTAGGTTTGAAATCTTATTTTCTCTTACGTCCTAGAGGATGCTGGGGACTCCGTAAGGACCATGGGGATTATACCAAAGCTCCCAAACGGGCGGGAGAGTGCAGATGACTCTGCAGCACCGATTGAGCAAACATGAGGTCCTCCTCAGCCATGGTATCAAACTTGTAGAATTTTGCAAAGGTGTTTGAACCCGACCAAGTAGCTGCTCGGCACAGCTGTAATGCCGAGACCCCTCGGGCAGCCGCCCAAGAAGAGCCCACTTTCCTGGTGGAATGGGCCTTTATTGATGTTGGTAACGGCAATCCAGCCATAGCATGAGCCTGCTGAATCGTGTTACATATCCAGCGAGCAACAGTCTGCTTAGAAGCAGGAGCGCCAACCTTGTTGGCTGCATACAGGACAAACAGTGCCTCTGTTTTTCTGACCCGAGCCGTTCTGGCCACGTAAATTTTCAAAGCCCTGACTACATCAAGGGACTCTGAATCCTCCAAGTCCCTCGTAGCCACAGGCACCACAATAGGTTGGTTCATATGAAAAGATGAAACCACCTTGGGCAAGAATTGAGGACGAGTCCGCAATTCTGCTCTATCTACATGGAAAACCAGATAGGGGCTTTTGTGAGACAAAGCTGCCAACTCAGACACTCGCCTAGCCGAAGCCAAGGCTAGCAACATAACCACTTTCCAAGTGAGATATTTTAATTCCACCGTTTTAAGTGGTTCAAACCAGTGGGACTTAAGGAAACTCAACACCACGTTAAGGTCCCAAGGCACCACCGGAGGTACAAAGGGAGGTGAATATGCAGCACTCCCTTCATAAAAGTCTGTACTTCTGGGAGAGAAGCTAATTCCTTCTGAAAGAAAATGGATAGGGCCGAAATCTGAACCTTAATGAAGCCTAATTTTAGGCCCAAATTCACTCCAGTTTGTAGGAAGTGAAGGAAACGGCCCAGATGGAATTCTTCCGTATGAGCATTCCTGGCCTCACACCAAGAAACATACTTCCGCCATATACGGTGATAGTGTTTAGCGGTCACGTCCTTCCTAGCCTTTATTAGAGTAGGAATGACCTCATCCAGAATGCCCTTTTCCGCTAGGATCCGGTGTTCAACCGCCATGCCGTCAAACGCAGCTGCGGTAAGTCTTGGAACAGACAGGGCCCCTGTTGCAACAGGTCCTGTCTTAGAGGAAGAGGCCACGGATCTTCTGTGAGCATTTCCTGCAGATCCGGATACCAGGCTCTTCGCGGCCAATCTGGAACAATGAGAATTGTCTGAACTCCTCTTTTTTCTTATGATTTCCAACACCTTGGGGATGAGAGGAAGAGGAGGAAACACATAGGCCGACTGGAACACCCACGGTGTCACCAGGACGTCCACTGCCACCGCCTGAGGGTCTCTTGACCTGGCGCAATACCTCTGTAGTTTTTTGTTGAGACGGGACGCCATCATGTCTATTTGGGGCAGTCCCCACTGACTTGCAATCTGTGCGAAGACTTCCTGATGAAGTCCCCACTCTCCTGGATGTAGATCGTGTCTGCTGAGAAAGTCTGCTTCCCAGTTGTCCACCCCTGGAATGAACACTGCTGCCAGTGCGCTCACATGATTTTCCGCCCAGCGAAGAATCCTGGTGTCTTCCGTCATTGGCAATCTGCTCCTTGTGGCGCCTTGGCGGTTTACATGAACCACTGCGGTGATGTTGTCTGACTGAATCAGAACCGGTAGATCGCGAAGCAAAGTCTCCGCTTCAAGAAGGGCGTTGTATATGGCCCTCAGCTCCAAGACATTGATGTGAAGACAAGTCTCCTGGCTTGACCAAAGACCTTGGAAGTTTCTTCCCTGTGTGACTGCTCCCCAACCTCGGAGGCTCGCGTCCGTGGTTACCAGAATCCAGTCCTGAATGGCGAACCTGCGATCCTCTAGAAGGTGAGTACTCTGTAGCCACCACAGGAGAGACACCCTTGCCCTGGGACACAGGGTGATCAACTGATGAATATGTAGATGTGACCCGGACCATATGTCCAGTAGGTCCCATTGGAAGGTCCTCGCATGGAACCTGTCGAAGGGAATGGCCTCGTAAGATGCCACCATCTTTCCCAGGACTCGAGTGCAGTGATGCACTGACACCTGCTTTGGCTTCAATAGATCCCTGACCAGAGTCATGAGTTCCTGGGCCTTTTCTATCGGAAGATCAACCCTTTTCTGGTCCGTATCCAGAATCATGCCTAAGAAGGTCAAACGAGTCGTAGGAACTAACTGTGACTTCGGGATATTGAGAATCCAGCCGTGTTGCTGTAACACCTTCAGTGAAAGTGACACGCTGTTCAACAACTGCTCTCGTGATCTCGCTTTTATGAGGAGATCGTCCAAGTACGGGATAATTGTGACACCCTGCTTGCGCAGGAGCACCATCATTTCCGCCATTACCTTAGTGAAAATTCTCGTGGAAAGCCCAAACGGCAACGTCTGAAATTGGTAATGACAATCCTGTACCGCAAATCTCAGGTACGCCTGATGAGGTGGATATATGGGAACATGAAGGTATGTATCCTTTATGTCCAGGGATACCATAAAATCCCCCCCTACTAGGCTGGCGATTACCGCTCTGAGCGATTCCATCTTGAACTTGAACCTTTTCAAGTATAGGTTCAAGGATTTTAAATCTAAAATGGGTCTGACCGAACCGTCCGGTTTCGGGACTACAAACAGGGTTGAGTAATACCCCCTCCCTTGTTGAAGCAGGGGAACTTTGACCACCACCTGTTGAAGACACAATTTGTGAATCGCATTTAAAACTATCTCCCTTTCTGGGGGAGAAGCTGGTAGGGCAGATTTGAAAAACCGGCGAGGAGGCACCTCTTCGAATTCCATCTTGTAACCCTGGGAAACAATTTCTATTGCCCAGGGATCCACCTGTGAGTGAACCCAGATGTGGCTGAAAAGTCGAAGACGTGCCCCCACTGGGGCGGACTCCCTCAGCGGAGCCACTGCGTCATGTGGTGGATTTTGTAGAGGCCGGGGAAGACTTCTGCTCCTGGGAACTAGCTGTGGTTGGCAGCTTTTTTCCTCTGCCCTTACCTCTGGCAAGAAAGGACGATCCTCGTACTCTCGTTTTTATTTGACCGAAAGGACTGCATTTGATAATGTGGCGCTTTCTTAGGCTGTGAGGGAATATAAGGCAAAAAATTTGATTTACCTGCCGAAGCTGTGGAGACCAGGTCCGAGAGACCTTCCCCAAACAATTCCTCACCCTTGTAAGGTAAAACCTCCATATGCCTCTTTGAGTCGGCATCACCTGTCCATTGCCGGGTCCATAGGAATCGTCTAGCAGAAATCGACATAGCGTTGACTCTAGAACCCAGTAAGCCAATGTCTCTTTGAGCATCCCTCATATATAAGACCGCATCTTTAATATGACCCAGGGTCACTAAAATGGTATCCTTATCCAGGGTATCCAATTCCGCCGATAAGGTATCTGTCCACGCTGCTACAGCGCTACAAACCCAAGCTGACGCTATCGCCAGTCTGAGTAAGGTACCAGAGTGTGTGTAAATGGACTTTAAGGTAGCCTCCTGCTTGCGATCAGCAGGATCCCTGAGGGTAGGCGTATCTTGGGATGGCAGTGCTACCTTTTTGGATAAGCGTGTCAACGCTTTGTCTACCCTTGGGGAGGATTCCCACCGCATCCTGTCCTTAGTCGGGAAAGGATACGCCATAAGAATCCTTTTGGGAATCTGCAGTTTCTTGTTTGGAGATTCCCACGCCTTTTCAAATAACTCGTTCAGCTCATGAGAAGGGGTAAAGGTTAACTCAGGTTTCTTTTTCTTATACATGTGTACCCTCGTGTCAGGTACAGGAGGTTCCTCTGTGATATGCAAAACATCCTTTATTGCAATAATCATATATTGATTATTTTTAGCCAATTTTGGCTGCAACTTTGCATCATCGTAGTCGACACTGGAGTCAGAATCCGTGTCGGTATTAGTGACTACTATTTGGGATAGTGGGCGCTTTTGAGACCCCGAGGGTCCCTGCGACATAGGGGCAGGCAGGACCTGACTCTCTGCATAATTCCTGGACTCAGCTTTGTCCAACCTTTTGTGCAATAAATTCACATTAGCACTTAAAACATTCCACATATCCACCCAGTCAGGTGTCGGTGTTGCCGACGGAGACACCACATTAATTTGCTCCACCTCCTCGCTAGGAAAGCCTTCTACCTCAGACAAGCCGACACACCACACACTCAGGGAAACCTCTGATCTGAAGACAGTTCCCCCACAAGGCACTTTGGAGAGACAGAGAGAGAGTATGCCAGCACACACCCAGCGCCAATGACCCAGGAAAAAACACAATATGTTTACCCAGATAGCGCTGTATTATCTATTTTGCGCCAAATTATGTGCCCCCCCCCCTTCTTAAAAACCCTCTTTCACCGTGGTAAGCAGGGGAGAGTCCGGGGAGCTTCCTCTCAGCAGTGTGCTGTGGAGAAAATGGCGCTGGTGAGTGCTGAGGAACAAGCTCCGCCCCCTCAGCGGCGGGCTTCGGTGCCGCTGAAAATTTTCAAAAACTGGCGGGGGTCTCATATATACAGTGCAGAGCCTGTATAACACTATTTTAGCCAGATTTGGAGGTCCTTATTGCTGCCCAGGGCGGCCCCCCTGCGCCCTGCACCCTTACAGTGACTGCTGTGTGTGTGCTGTGTGGGAGCAATGGTTACCTCTATGAAGATCTGAAGTCTTCTGCCGCCTCTGAAGTCTTCTTTCTTCAGGCTCTGCGAGGACGGCGGCGGCGCGGCTCTGGGACGAACGGCGAGGGTGAGACCTGCGTTCCATTCCCTCTGGAGCTAATGGTGTCCAGTAGCCTAAGAAACAGAGCCTAACATTAAAGTAGGTCTGTTTCTCTCCCCTCAGTCCCTCGATGCAGGGAGTCTGTTGCCAGCAGGCTCCCTGAAAATAAAAAACCCAACAAAATACTTTCTTTCCAGGAAACTCAGGAGAGCTCCCTGTAATGCACCCAGTCTCCTCTGGGCACAGTAATAAACTGAGGTCTGGAGGAGGGGCATAGAGGGAGGAGCCAGTGTACACCCATACCTAAAGTTCTTTCTTAGTGCCCATGTCTCCTGCGGTGCCCATCTATCCCCATGGTCCTTACGGAGTTCCCAGCATCCTCTAGGACGCAAGAGAAAATATATTCAGAAAAGGACATAAAAATTATTGCAGAGGGCTACATATAGATTACGCAATAGAAAACAAAAAATCATTGGCTTGTTTATTTGTCATATTGGGAAACTGGAGCACCATATAATTATATACAGGGTGATTCAAAAGTCGCAGTACACCCTTTTTGTTTCAAAAACTGTGCAGGAAATGGGAAAACTGAATAGTCCAGTATGGTATGGGTGAGGTGGACTATCTTTTAGGGCAGTGATGGCTAACCTTGACACTCCAGCTGTTGTTGAACTACACATCCCAGCATGCCCTGCATCAGTTTTAGCATGGCCAAATAGCAAAACTGTAGCAGGGCATGCTGGGATGTGTAGTTCAACAACAGCTGGAGTGTCAAGGTTAGCCATCGCTGTTTTAGGGTACGTACCGAACATGGGCGCCATCTTGAAATCGGCTATCTTAAATCTAAGTCCGTTTTTTCAAATGGAAAGGGGGTCGTGTAACATTTCAAACATCAGAATTTGCTGAAAAGTTTATTGCTGCAAACAGATTTGAAATAGCAGTTATGGTTCAAAATTTCTGTGACAGGATGGTTCCGTACGAAAGCACCGCTCTCGCATCCCGCCCCCTGTGCACAGAATGGAAGGTTAGGTCACACGGGACCTGACCACATAGGGGATTTCCGCCTACCGTCAGTAACCGCCTGTTACTGACTCCACCCACTGCGCTGTGGGCGGGTTTATGTTGCCACCACCAAACTCCTAACCTGCCGTGGCGTTTGGAACCACGGTTCTGCTCTGTATGTGCCGACACACTGCGTTACCACACCTGAGTGGTGTTGACGAATCCTTGCTAGGCCTCTACCGGTAGCTGGCGGAGGGCGGAACTTGGAGACGTTAAGTGCTTCCCTGGACAGCCGGAGGACGGGGCTATGTTTGGCATAACCCTGTAGGTCACAAGATGAAGCAATCTTCTTGAGGCAGATGATGTTTATTTGCTCAATAATAGTCTTAAAAAAGACTCTTCCCTATTGCTAGGGTCAACAGCATACAGCAAGATGTTCCAGCAGAATGAAGATGGTACAAATACCACTCTGGAGGCACGCAGGCCTCCTTTTTATGTCAATTTTCCACACAGTACAACAGGGGGTCATGTCCTCCCTGAGCCCTTTCTATCCAAGCAGGATATCTTAGAAAATATAAGTAAATAAATTAAATTTCAAAAGGAGATAAGTGCAATAAAACAATATCCTCCTTCCTGTCACGCAGACAACGTTTGGTATCAGATTAACATTCACTATTGATAAATTTATCACATAGCTTCAAAATACAAATGTTTCTGTCTCATTCACATCTCTAGGCAAACCCAGTGTTTGGGATTACAACAGGAAAGGCTGCAACACAACAAACAGTCTTCCTTCCTGCATCTGCCATTCAGGGTTCGTATTTCAATTAAATCATTACATGAAACAGGTTCCAAGCCCAGAACTACTTTACATATGGGATAAGGAGATCCCCCGTGATTAGCATCTCTCTCTAAGGAACTTACACATCAAAAGGTTTTGTCATTCACACCTCTCTGCTAGGACAGGGCCATTAGCATGCCACTTCCTATTGACAGAAGATGATTATTCAGACATCTATAGTAAGTGCATTTTTCCTTTAAATATACAGGTGACCACATCTTAAATATAAATACATTTAAACATGCATTCCTGCAATTGTGCACAGAGCACTACATGACATGTTAAGACACATCATTAAACATATTTTTAAACAGTCTGCGCCCAGCGCCGTAAGTACATTTAACAGTGACGCCAAGCGCCTATTGTCCGCAACATGGCGCCGGGCACGATGGTTAACCCCTTCAGTGCCGCAGCCGCCATTACACGTGTGGCTGGTTAGTCTCCCCGGCCACACTCTCTCTCTCCCCTCCCCTCCCCCCCCCCCCCCATTCAAGCGGGAAACCAGCGAGTCATGTCCCAACGATATGGCTCCTGGTCCTGCAGTCCCTTGTGTTGAAGTGGACACTACCTAGGGGGTGTAGGCTCCGGCCTAGACAGTTCATCCATAGTGTAGCGAGCCTCTCTTGCACAATGTTCAAATAGTCCACCTGAAGTCCAAGTTCAAGGCTCCACCACAAAAGTCTGTCCAATTTCCCCAAGGTAGGTTGCAGCCACCTAACAGGTGGGTGGTAAGTCAGCACGGTGGGGGGCCAGTTACACACAAGTGCCACCCAAGGTGTCCCCATAATGGCATGCCCCACCTTCCACCATAGCAGTTTTCTGCTCAAACAGGCCACAGGGTGCTCCTGCCCATATGGCTCCTCCTGGCTCAGTACTCCTCCCAGTCCGTGCAGTGGCGCAGTAGTTCGTAAAACACAGTCCTGGTCAAGAATGTGCGCCATCCGCACTGGAGCAGGTACCAGAGGCTCCTTCAATGCCAGGAATGCCAACTCGCAAGCGGGTGCAAAGTCCACTGACTTGGGAATGCCCTTCCTAGCCATCTCTGTAAAGGGGTTCACTACCTGACTAGAGTCAATGATAACGTGTCCGTAGGGCCTTACAGGTTCTAAGGTCAGTACCGGTCTGGGTGATGTAGGCCGGGGACAGCCTCTGGTCGCCTCTGCTTTGGGCCTACCCCTGTCTCCTCCCACATGGTGCCCCAGGCACTGCACCTCCGTCATTCCTATCTGGCAATTGTCTGCCCGAACTGTCAGACCTGCCCTCCAATCCTCCTCTGTCGACCTATGACTCTGGAAACCTACCCTGTCACCTAGGCCTACTCTTTCCTCCTCGTCCGCTACCTGTGCCACAGTGATGGCGGCCAGACCACCAGCCTCTGGATCCTGTGTGGCATCCACTACAGAGAGGCTGCGTGTCTTCCCCGATCTACTGCGCACAGGCAGGGGACCTGCTATGTCCACAGCAACTCGCTGTAAAGGTTCTCCTATGGGCAGAGGCCCAGAGACAACACAACAGCTAGAGTGCCCCAGCTGCCAACGCATGGCACCGGCCTTACAGTTGGTCTGGGCGTCATCCGACATTCCAGACCAGGGTAAGCTCTGTGTCAGGCACTTCAGGGGATGGTCTATCTCTGAGTGGCTGTCCAAAGGGGTTTCGCTGGCAACCGACACCGGTTGCGCAGGAAAGTTCCCTGGGGGGACCAGCTGGACACGTTCCCTATCTGGTCTATCCCCTCCCACTTTCCTGGCTACCCTATACCTTAACCCTTCCCGCCAGGTCAAACTTCCTGCCCCAACCCCGTCAAGGCTGCTGCCAGAGTGGCGCCTCATGCCTTTCGGGGATGGTACAGAGAGTTGAGCCTCCCTAAACTCCTGCCTGTGGCCCTCAATCTCTCCTAAATTGGGACACACTACAGGGGGATCTAGGTGGGGACTACTAGGGTCAGTCTGGTAGGGGTCAGTCATGGAAAAGTCAGTGTGGTTTCTCATACTCACCGCCGGAGTTGGCAAACCACTTGGGTCAGGAGCATCATTGGGCACCCCCACAGGATCAAACGAGCTGGAACCAACATCCTCTGCGTTGCTAGGGGACGTAGGCATACCAGAGGCAAAAGGCATGCGGGGTCGATGTGCCGATCTAGCCGCTGTAATCTTTTCCTCTGGGCTGGTTGATGCTGTGGTTGGCTGTGCTGGCAGTTGTCTAGCAGCTGTAGTCTTCTCCTCTGGGCTGGGCGGTGCTGGAGTAGCTGATGTTAACAGTGGTTGTGGAACTTGACTTCGGGGAATGGTGCCAGCAAACGTGGTGACGATCCCACCACCCAGATCATTTACTAGGACCACATCAGTTGGGAGACCATCCATGACGGCAACTTCTTGCAACTCTGGTCCAGCTCCCCAGTCCAGGTAGACTCTTGCCATGGGAACCTCTTTCTCCGTTCCATCTGCCAGGGTGACCATGGCAGTGCGACCCTGCAATACTGCAGCAGGATCTATAAGGTGGGGACTCACCACAGTGATTGAGGCCCCAGAGTCTTAGGCCTTCCCCCTACATGGGTCCCACGTGGACCGGCTGCAGGTGCCTCCACATGTTGTGTAGGGGCTGTTTGGACATGCAGGTGACTCTCTCCGCAGAGTGCACCTGTCTCTCGCCACACTCCATCGGACTGACTGGAGGGGGAACAGTCTCTGTAGGCTCATCTCCACTCGTCAAACAAGCGAGCCGGGCTCCAGCACTCGGATTTGGGGCACGAGTCTGGGGTGCTTGGGATGCAGGACAGTTCATCTTCAGATGTTCGATTTTCCCACAGCCGTAGCACTTCTTCTCCAGTCGTGGCACCGATGATCTCTGATCAGTTGCAGGAATGCTGTGGTGTGGTTGTTGGCCAAGAGCACCCAGGTTGGAAGATGCTTGTCTTTGGGGGTGATGAGCTGAAGAGGGGTGTCCCCCTGGTGGTACAGTCTTTTGGAGCTGGCTGCTGGCTGGGCGCTTCTGCCCTTGTGGCCGAATTGCCACATACTTGTCTGCTAACTGGGCAGCCATCTTTAAGCTGGGTGGCTCCCGGTCTAGCACCCACTCCTTCACTTCTGGGGCGCACCTGCGGTAGAACTGCTCCCTGCAGATCAGGTCAATCAGTGCGTCCCATGTAGTGGCTTCAGAATCCTTCACCCACTTCACCACGTACTGCCGCAGCTGGGTGGCGAACTGCTCATGGGTGCTGCTAGGATTCTTGGGCAAGTCTCTGAACTTCTTCCTGTAAGACTCTGGAGTGATGAAGAATCGCTGGAGGAGGGCCCGTGAGACTTCGTCGTAGTCCCCACAGTCCTCCGTGGCCACTCCTCGATAGGCCTCCAAGGCCTCTCCATGCAGAGTGGGCACAAGTTGTCTCACCCACTCCAACTTGGGTAAATCGTGTAGTTTACAAGTCCTTTCAAAAACTTGTAAATGTCCATCAATGTCCCCATCACTGTCTGCAAACTTGGCAAACTGAATGCGTCCTGATCTGTGTACAACAGTTGACAACGGCTCCCGTGGTCCCACGGCCTGTAGTGCCCGCTCATCACGCCACATCTGGATGATGATCAAGCGCTCTTGCTCCGTTGCCCTTTCCCCCAATTTCGCTAGCCGATCTGCTAGGGTATCCGTGCCGCCCCCCCTGGGACGTTGGGATCCTGGCCCTGCTAGGGATTGCTGGAAAACATGGCTGCTGCTAGAAGGGGCGGGGCTTGTGGGTCTCACCGGTTACATACGAAGGTCCACTGGTGGGCTGTCCTCTGCGATGCCGACGCCGTCAGTGCTTTCCCCCTCCGCCCGATGGGACTCCTCCAAACTCATGAGCGCCGCCTTCATGACGCGTTGAAAGGGATATCCACACCCTTCTCCTGGCACACGATCTCCAGATCGCCCTTAGACGTTCCACTGAAGTCCGTCATCTTGTGCGTTCTCCTGCGCTGCAGTTACTCCTCTCCTGAGTAACTCGGCTTCTCCAATCGGGTGACCGAAAAGCCGCCTGGGATGATCCCACCGCTATGACAACAATTTCTGTGACCGGACGCCTTTCGTACGAAAGCACTCACCGCTCTCGCGTCCCGCCCCCTGTGCACAGAATGAAAGGCTAGGTCACACGGGACCTGATCACATAGGGGATTCCCGCCTACCGTCAGTAACCACCTGTTACTGACTCCACCCACTGCGCTGTGGGCGGGTTTATGCTGCCACCACCAAACTCCTAACCTCCCGTGGCGTTTGGAACCACGGTTCTGCTCTGTATGTGCCGACACACTGCGTTACCACACCTGTGTGGTGTTGACGAATCCTTGCTAGGCCTCTACCGGTAGCTGGCGGAGGGCGGAACTTGGAGACGTTAGGTGCTTTCCTGGACAGCCGGAGGACGGGGCTATGTTAGGCATAACCCTGTAGGTCACAAGATGAAGCAATCTTCTTGAGGCAGATGATGTTTGTTTGCTCAATAATAGTCTTAAAAAAGACTCTTCCCTATTGCTATGGGCAACAGCATACAGCAAGATGTTCCAGCAGAATGAAGATGGTACAAATACCACTCTGGAGGCACGCAGGCCTCCTTTTTATGTCAATTTTCCACACAGTACTACAGGGGGTCATGTCCTCCCTGAGCCCTTTCTATCCAATCAGGATATCTTAGAAAATACAAGTAAATAAATTACATTTCAAAAGGAGATAAGTGCAATAAAACAATATCCTCCTTCCTGTCACGCAGACAACGTTTGGTATCAGATTAACATTCACTATTGATAAATTTATCACATAGCTTCAAAATACAAATGTTTCTGTCTCATTCACATCTCCAGGCAAACCCAGTGTTTGGGATTACAACAGGAAAGGCTGCAACACAACAAACAGTCTTCCTTCCTGCATCTGCCATTCAGGGTTCGTATGTCAATTAAATCATTACATGAAACAGGTTCCAAGCCCAGAACTACTTTACATATGGGATAAGGAGATCCCCCGTGATTAGCATCTCTCTCTAAGGAACTTGCACATCAAAAATTTTGTCATTCACACCTCTCTGCTAGGACAGGGCCATTAGCATGCCACTTCCTACTGACAGGAGGTGATTATTCAGACATCTATAGTAAGTGCATTTTTCCTTTAAATATACAGGTGACCACATCTTACATATAAATACATTTAAACATGCATTCCTGCAATTGTGCACAGAGCACTACATATGACATGTTAAGACACATCATTAAACATATTTTTAAACAGTCTGCTCCCAGCGCCGTAAGTACATTTAACAGTGACGCCAAGCGCCTATTGTCCGCAACATGGCGCCGGGCACGAGGGTTAACCCCTTCAGTGCCGCAGCCGCCATTACACGTGTGGCTGGTTAGTCTCTCCGGCCACAATTTACAACACTTTTTGTTGCAGGTAACTGAAGAGGGCTAACAAAAGAGGAGAGAATCGTCGTCATTTTGATGTCTGGAGAAGGGCGTTTCCTTGTCATAGCTGCAGATTTTAACAACCGGCACCCAGAAAGACCTCCAATTTCACATAACACTGTCACGTGCCTAATTTCCAAATTTTGAAACAAAAGGGTATACTGCAACTTTTGAATCACCCTGTACATAAACAGGGCTGCTAAAATTCAAGTAATGCTACTTAGCACAGACTAGAGAGCGGGAACTATGGTTCACAATGGAGAAATTTGGACAATAAATGCTTCAGTGGATGCTATAGTTTTATATGCAAGATTGTAATTTCACTTATCCATTTTTAATGTTTTAGTGACAATAAAACCATTTGTATTTTAATGACCAATATTAGTCAAAGAAAAAAAAAAAAAGCAATACAATGACTTGAAGATCACTACAATTGTTCAATGTGTCCTCCATTGTGGTCAACAGCAGCTTCCATTCAAATAATCTAATTTCACTATTGCAGAACATAATGTATCAGGTGGAAAGGCCAGTACATGATGTTAAATGCAGTCTTTTGGATCTGACAGGGTAGTATATGACATCTTTCCAGATACACCTATTGTAGTTATTAAAAAACAAAAACAAATTTGCATGGGGTGAGGACTAAAGATCAGGGTGGCCAAAAGGTCTGAAAATAGTGGCTAATGATCCATTCCTTGTTAAAGTGTTGCCTTATGACATACAGAAAATATACGCACCGAAATAGACACTCTCAAAGTACCAAATTCCAAAAAGGTGGTGTCTGGAGAGAAAACAAGAAATTGGTGTATCGCCATAGAGGTTAAAATAGGATTTTAATTACCTACACAGTAAATCCTTTTCTCGTACTCCGTACAGGATGCTGGGGTCCAAATTAGTACCATGGAGTTTAACAGTGTGGGCTGGCTCCTCCCTCTATGCCCCTCCTACCAGACTCAGTCTAGAAACTGTGCCAGAGGAGACGACATACTTCGAGAGAAGGAATTATACAGATAGTTGCGAGAGTCATACCAGCTCACACAACAAGGCAAATCCGGCCAAAAGGCCGGAGAACTCAGTAACAGCTGAAACAGTACTGAAACAGGAAATCTTCAAAGTCCTCACAACATCCAAGGCCTTTGAAGCAATTGAGGAGTAGGTAGCCATTGGCACTACAATAGGTTGGTTGATATGAAAAGCCGACACAACCTTAGGAAGGAACTGTGGATGAGTCCTGAGTTCCGCCCTATCTTCATGGAAGACCAGATAGGGACTTTTACAGGACAAAGCCCCCAATTCCGACACACGTCGAGCAGAAGCCAAGGCCAACAAAGTTCCGCCTTCCATGTGAGAAACTTGATTTCAGCCTCCTGTAGAGGCTCAAACCAATCCGATTGCAGGAACTGCAATACCACATACAGATCCCATGGTGCCGTTGGCGCCACAAAAGGGGGCTGGCTGTGCAGAATCCCTTTCAAAAAGGTCTGAACCTCAGGGAGGACAGCCAATTGTTTCTGGAAGAAAATGGATAAGGCTGAAATCTGGACCTTGATGGAGCCCAATCTCAGGCCCAAATCCACATCTGCTTGCAGGAAGAGGAGAAACAGTCCAAGTTGAAACTCCACCGCAGGAAACTTCTTGGATTCACACCAAGACACATACTTTTCACAATTCGATGGTAATATTTAGACGTTACCCTCTTCCTAGTCTATATCAGGGTAGGAATAACCTCGCTCAGAATACCCTTCCGAGCTAAGATCTGGCGCTCAACCGCCATGCCATCAAAAGTAGCCGTGGTAAGTCTTGATAAGCGAACGGCTCCTGTAGTAGAAGATCCTCCCGAAGAGGCAGAGGCCTTGGATCATCCAGCAGTAGATCCGTGTACCAAGCCCTCCTTGGCCAGTCCGGAGCAATGAGGATTGCCAGAACCTTTGTTCTTTTTACAAGCTGTAGAACTCTTGGAATGAAAGGAAGTGGAGGGAACACATACACTGACGGGAACACCCACAGTGTTTCCAGTGCGTCCACTGCCAATGCTTGTGGGTCTCTAACCTGGAACAGTACTTCCACAGCTTTTTGTTGAGGCGGGAGGCCATCGTGTGTATGTGAGGAACCCCCCACCAACCGGTTACCTCCACGAACACCTCCGGGTGGAGGCCCCACTCTCCTGGATGGAGATAGTGTCTGCTGAGGAAGTCCGCTTCCCAGTTGTCTACTCCCGGAATGAAGATTGCTGACATCGCTACAGTGTGCCTTTCTGCCCAGAGGAGGATTCTGGTCACCTCTGACATTGCAGCCCTGCTCTTCGTTCCGCCTTGTCGGTTTATGTAGGCCACTGTGGTCACGTTGTCCGACTGCACCTGCACAGCCCGATCCTGTAGAAAGTGTGCCGCTTGAAGAAGGCTGTTGTATACGGCTCTTAGCTCCAGAAGATTATCAGAGATTCCTGACTTGACCACCTTCTTTGGAAGGTTTCCCCTTGAGCGACTGCTCCCCAACCTCTTAGACTTGCATCTGTGATTAGAAGGATGCAGCCACGAGAGGAGCGAAATCCTTGCTTTCGGTGACAGACGTATCCTCTGGTGCATGTGTAGGCGAGATCCCGACCACTGCTTTCAAGAGATCCAGTTGAAAGGACCGAGCATGAAACCTTCCGTACTGCAGAGCCTCGTAGGAGGCAACCATCTTCCCCAGAAGGCGGATACACTGATGAACCGATACCTGGGCCGGCTTCAAGACATCCCGGACCATTGTTTGAATCACCAACGCTTTCTCCCCCGGTAGATAAACCCTCTGCACCTCCATGTCGAGGGTCATCCCCAGGAAAGACAGCCTCCTTGTCTGCTCCAGATGAGACTTTGGAAGGTTCAGGATCCAACCGTGCTCCTTGAGCAGATGGGTCGTGAGAGCAATGGATCTTAACAACTTCTCCCTGGACGATGCCTTGATCAGCAGGTCGTCCAGATATGGAATTATGTTCACCCCCTGGTTGCGGAGGAGAAACCATCATCTCTGCCATCACCTTGGTGAAAATCCTCGGTGCTGTGGAGAGACCGAATGGCAGTGCCTGAAACGGATAGTGATCGTCTAATAGTGCAAACCTGAGGTAAGCCTGATGCGGCGACCAAATGGGAATGTGGAGGTACGCATCCTTGATGTCCAGGGACACCAGGAACTCCCCCCTTCGTCAGTCCTGAGATAACCGCTTGCAGAGACTCCATTTTGAATTTGAAGTCCCTGAGATAAGGGTTCAATGATTTCAAGTTCAGAATTAGCCTGACCGAACCATCCGGCTTTGATACCACAAACAGGTTCGAATAGTAACCTTTGTTCAACTGATGAGGTGGAACTGTAACAATGACCTCCAACAATATCAATTTTCGGGCAGCGTCCCTGCTGGCAAGCCTGATTGGAAGAATCGGTGAGGTGGGAGAGTTTGAAACTCCAGCCTGTACCCCCGGGACACGATATCCTGTATCCAGGGATCCAGGCCGGACGACACCCAGACGTGGCTGAAATGCCGGCGTCTCGCTCTCACCTGACCTACTTCCAGGCTATGCGGTCCACCGTCATGCTGAGGACTTTGAGGCACAAGAATTAGGCTTTTGGTCCTGGGAACGCGGAGCAGGCTTTTTGGATTTGGCACCACCACCTCTAAAGAAGGTGTGAGAGGGCTTGTTCTTTCTAGTCCTAGTGGGCCGAAAGGACTGTGACGTGTTGGGAGAAAAAGGCTTCTTCGTAGCCGGTGCAGCTGAGGGGAGAAAAGGAGACTTACCCGCTGCAGCTGTGGCAATCCACGCATCAAGCGCCTCCCCAAATAGAGCCTGACCTGTATAGGGTAGGCTCTCCACACACTTCCTAGATTCCGCGTCAGCAGACCATTGGCGCAGCCAGAGACCCCTGCGGGCCTAGACGGACATGGAGGAGATCCCTGGAGCCATGGAACCAAGATCCTTCATAGATTCCACCAGAAACCCTGCAGAATCCTGTACGTTACGTAAAAACAAATCAACGTCACCTTTATCCATTGTAGTCAAGTCCTCATGCAGAATGATTGACCACTTTGCTATTGCTTTTGAAAACCATGCACAGGCAATAGTAGGCCGCAGAAACGCCCCTGAAGCCATGTATATGGATTTGAGCGTAGCATCCACCTTGCGATCCGCTGAGTCTTTCAACGCTGTAGATCCCGGGACAGGCAAAACCACTTGTTTTAACAGCCTGGAAATAGAGGCGTCAACTATAGGTGGGGACTCCCATTTTTTTTTCTATCGTTCTCCGGGAAGGGAAAAGCAACCAGAACCCTTTTAGGAATCTGGAATTTTTTCTCTGGGTTTTCCCAGGCCTTTTCAAAAATGGCATTCAATTCCTTAGAAGCAGGGAAGGTGAGAGGGGCTTTTTTACGGTCTGTGAAAAAGGCCTTTATCAACCTGCTCAGGAGGTGTGTCAGAAATATTTAACACATCCTGCATGGCCTCAATCATCAACTGCACTCCCTTAGCAAGTGATGCCGTCCCCCTTGACACATCCCCATCACCACCTGCTGTGTCAGAATCGGTATCCGTGTCATCCTGCGTAATTTGGGCAAGAGCACGTTTGTGAGAGGAGGGGGAGCAGGATCGTACCATACTGCCATAGAGGACTGCAATACCAGAGTTGCATGCTCAGTCCTTGCAACCGTTTCAGAAATCAGAGAAATATCCCTTGCCAGGGAGCTGATGACTCACTCGCCATACTTCAGCTCTGCAAGGGGGTGGCGGCATGCTGCCGGGGTGAGCGGTCCCCTGCAGCGGGGAGCGATCTATCCCCTCTGGAGCTCAGTGTCCAGTCAGCGGAGACAGTGGCTCAGACCCCGCAGGGTGGACACTGCTCCCCTTCCTCAGTCCCTCGATGCAGGGAGGCTGTTGCCAGCAGCCTCCCTGTAAATTAACAAACTCTAAAAAAACTTTTACTAAAGAAGCTCTGTAGAGCTCCCCTAGCTGTGACGGCTCCTCCGGGCACATTTTCTAAACTGAGTCTGGTAGGAGGGGCATAGAGGGAGGAGCCAGCCCACACTGTTAAACTCTTAAAGTGCCAATGGCTCCTGGTGGACCAGTCTATACCCCATGGTACTAATATGGACCCCAGCATCCTCTAGGACGCAAGCGAAAAATAGAATAACCACCGTAATTGATCAATAATATTCAGGGCATACAATTCAGGACATCTAAATTGTCACCACATAATATTCATTTGGTGATCTGAAACATAAATCTCTCCTTCCAGCAAGAGGAACATGACAGAGTTCAAGGTGTTTTCTTGGCCTCCAAATACTCCAGAATCAATCCAATAGAGACTCTGTAGGAAGTGCTGGAAAAAGTTAGGATCGAGTGCTCTACCTCGCAACTTAGAGGACTTAAAGCAGGGGTGGCCAAACAGCCGATCGCGATCGACTGGTCAATCACGAACATGCGACCAGCCGATCGCGACCCGCCGCCCATCCACAAGAGGCGAGGAGAGCGCAGCGCGCACCTCTCCTGCCTTCCGCCCTGCCCCTCAGTCTGGTCTCCGGCAGTGACGGCGGAGTGTATAGCTCAAATCAGGTGCCGGTTCGTTAGCCAATCAGAGCTCGCGGACCGGCGCCTGATTTGAGATATACACGCTGCCGTCACCGGCGGAGACCAGACTGAGGAGCAGGGCGGCAGGCAGGAGAGGCGCGCGCTGCGCTCTCCACACAGCATCAAACCGGTGAGCAGCACGGTGGGGGCATATCTGGCACTGTGGGGGCATATCTGGCACTGTGGGGGCATATCTGGCACTGTGGGGGCATATCTGATCTGGCACTGTGGGGTCATATGTGGCACTGTGGGCACATGGCACTGTGGGGTCGTGTGGCACTGTGGGGGCATATCTAGCACTGTGGGCACATGGCACTGGGGGCATATCTGTATCTGGCACTGTGGGGGCATATCTAGCACTGTGGGCACATGGCACTGTGGGGGCACATGTGTATCTGGCACTGTGGGGGCATATGTGTTTGAGGTTTAAACCTGTGGGGGCCAATGTGTTATTTCGTGCGAGCCAGTCATTACACCCTGTGCAGCAAAGCTACGTCCCTTTTTTTTGTGTGTGGTTATGCCTGGCCCACTTTTTTGTTATGCCACGCTTTTCAGCTTTCAAAGTAGATCACCGACTCCAAAAGTCTGGCCACCCCTGACTTAAAGAATCTGCTGCTTGGTGCCAGATTCCACAGGACACCTTCAGAGATATTGTGGAGTCAATACCGCAAAGGGTCACAACTGTTTTGGCGGTTCATACACAATTTTAGGCAGGCGATTTTAATGTTATGGCTGATCGGTATACCTTTATCTATATACTACAAATGCCTTTGGCAAGGATGGGTACCACAAGAAGCCAAATGGACAAAAAAGGTCCCCTCACAAAATTTTCAATAAAAAGCAATGTTAAAAAAAAAAAAGAAAAAAAAAGGTCCCATCCCACACAGTACCTTTCAAACAGAAGGAAATATAGCCAGGATTTACCTTTCAACTGTGGGATGACAGAGAGGTTTTTCTTCCTGAGGTAAGAGGTACGTTATCCCGACAGCAGTAACCACACGGAGGCTGAATGGACACACCTGCAATAAGACACAATGCGTGGCATATTACATAAAATACATAAACACAAGTGAGCATGGCTAGTGCTCCAACATCTAAAACGTCTATCCACGTTGTAGAAGCACAATGGTAACAGAGCGGATGCCACTCGGTCAGCAGCAAATTAATAAAGGCTCACCCACCTGAACACAAACCGAAGGGCGCAAGGAGTACTGCATTTTCTCCAAGATCTCCTTCTGCAGGACATCCCAGGTGATGTTCCTCTCCAAGTGCAGAACAAACGGCTGCCCAAATCTAAGTCCAGAGAGAGAAAGATGGAAAGAGGAAATAATATTGATTAAAAAAAATAAATGAATACATACATACATACATACATACATACATACATAATGTTTGGAAACATCTTCCATAAGTTTTTTTAGCAGTTCCTGTGGTGGGCAGTGACCGCCCCAATTTCATTACTGGGTTAGAGCGTAAAGGGCTGTATGTGAACGGGCCAGGCACTCTGAGCATGGCAGGTAATAGCGCACAATGTTATTGATACATTCTCAGTTCTGTTCTCAGCCTAGATTACTAAGCAGCTCATTTATTGCTTAAAACCATCACACTACAGCAGTGTATCATCAGTAACGGACTGTGAAAATAAAGCTGGTTTTAGAAACCGCCAACATTCTGTTGCACTTTTACACGTGTCAGACCAGGACAGTCTGTATTCATGCAAGGAAAACCGCAGCAAAATGCCCACCTCTTGCCATGTTGCCCGCTGTACGCTCTGTTACACACCAGGATTACAATCCGGTCACTGACCCCGAACCTGTTGTTTGTAGGTAGCCGCACTGAGCCAGAAGAGTAGTGAGGAGACCTATTTTGGTCAATCCCATTCCTCATATAATTCTGGTTATTGTTCACACAGATGCCTGTAAGTCAGAGAAAGGATTTCAAATGGCAGTATTCAAAAATAGGATTTTAATTACCTACCGGTAAATCCTTTTCTTAGTCCGTAGAGGATGCAGGGGTCCATATTAGTACCATGGGGTATAGACTGATCCACCAGGAGCCATGGGCACTTTAAGACTTTGATAGTGTGGGCTGGCTCCTCCCTCTATGCTCCTCCTAACAGACTCAGTCTAGAAACTGTGCCCAAAGAGACGGACAACTTTGAGAGAAGGATTTTACACAGATAGTGGCGAGATTTACACCAGCTCACACATACAAGGCAAACCAAGCTAACCAACTTGAAAACTCAGCAACAGCTGAACAATATTACTTAACCAAGTAAGAAAAACAGTACTTAACCAAGAACAAAGCAGTTCTGAACTAAGCAACCACTGCAGGATCACGAAGCGCTGGGTGGGCGCCCAGCATCCTCTGCGGACTACCAGAAAAGGATTTACCGGTAGGTAATTAAAATCTTATTTTCTCTTACGTCCTAGAGCAGTGATGGCTAACCTTGACACTCCAGCTGTTGAACTACACATCCCAGCATGCCCTGCATCAGTTTTAGCATGGCCAAATCGCAAAACTGATGCAGGGCATGAGGGATGTGTAGTTCAACAACAGCTGGAGTGTCAAGGTTAGCCATCACTGTCCTAGAGGATGCTGGGGTCCAAATTAGTACCATGGGGATGTACCAAAGCTCCCAGAATGGGAGGGACAGCGCGGAGTCTCCTGCAGAACTGATTGGCCACCGAGGACCTAAAGTTTGGTCAAAGTATTGAACTTGTAGAACTTGGCAAACGTGTTCGACCCAGACCAAGTAGCCCCTCGGCAAAGCTGTAAAGCCGAGACACCCCGGGCAGCCGCCCAGGAAGAACCCACCTTACAAGTAGAGTGTGCCTTAAAAGATTTCGGACACGGCAATCCTGCCGTAGAATATGCATGCTGGATAGTGACCCTGATCTAGCGAGAGATCGTCTGCTTAGAAGCAGGACACCCAATTTTCTTGGGATCATACAGGACAAACAGAGTCCTATTTTCTTTGACAAGCAGTCCTCTTCACATAGATTTTCAGAGCCCTTACAACATCCAAGGACTTTGACGGAATTGAGGAGTCAGTAGCAACTGGCACCACAATAGGTTGGTTGATTTGGAAAGCCGACACAACCTTTGGAAGGAATTGCTGACGTGTCTGGAGCTCAGCTCTATCTTCATGGAAGATCAAGTAGGGTCTTTTGGAAGATCAAGTAGGGTCTTTTGGAAGATCAAGTAGGGGCTTTTACAAGACAAAGGCCCCAACTCCGCCATGCGTCTAGCCAACAAAGTGACAGCCTTCCACGTGAGAAACTTGAACTCAACCTCCTGTAGAGGCTCGAACCAATCTGATTGGAGGAACTGTAACACCACGTTAAGATCCCAGGGTGCCGTAGGCGGCACAAAGGGAGGCTGGATGTGCAGAAGCCCTTTCAAGAAAGTCTGAACCTCAGGGAGGGAAGCCAGCTGTTTCTGGAAGAAAACGGATAAGCCTAAAATCTGCTTGCAGGAAGAGGAGAAACCATCCCAGTTGAAACTCCACCGTAGGAAACTTCTTGGATTCACACTAAGATACATACTTTTTCCAAATGCGATGGTAATGTTTAGACGTCACCCCTTTCCTAGCCTGTATCAGGGTAGGAATAATCTTGTTTGGAATGCCCTCCCGAGCTAATATCTGGCGTTCAACCTCCATGCCGCAGTAAGTCTTGATAAGCAAACGGCCCCTGTTGCAGCAGGTCCTCCCGAAGAGGAAGAGGCCTCGGCTCTTCCAGCAGTAGATCCAGAAGATCCGCGTACCAAAGCCCTTCTTGGCCAGCCTGGAGCAATGAGGATTGCCTCAACTCTTGTTCTCTTTATGGGCTTTAGAATCCTGGGAATGAGTGGAAGTGGAGGAAACACATACACTGACTGGAACACCCATGGAGTCACCAGGGCATCCACCGCCACTGCTTGTGAGTCTCTTGACCTGGAACAGTACCTCCGAAGCTTCTTGTTGAGACGGGAGGCTATCATGTCTATTTGAGGTACACCCAAAGATTTGTCACCTCCGTGAACACCTCCGGAGGGAGGCCCCACTCTCCTGGATGGAGATAGTGTCTGCTGAGGAAGTCCGCTTCCCAGTTGTCCACTCCCAGAATGAAGATTGCCGACAGCGCCAACGCATGCCTTTCTGCCCAGAGGATGATTCTGGTTACCTCTGACACTGCAGCTCTGCTCTTCGTTCCACCCTGTCGGTTTATGTAGGCCACCGTCGTTACATTGTCCGACTGCACCTGAATGGCCCGATCTTGTAGAAGATTTGCCGCTTGTACAAGACAGTTGTACACAGCCCTTAGTTCCAAAATGTTGATTGGAAGAAGGGATTCCAGACTTGACCACCTTCCTTGGAAGGTTTCCCCTTGGGTGACTGCGCCCCAACCTCTGAGACTTGCATCCGTGGTTAGAAGGATCCAGTCCTGAATCCCGAACCTGCGGCCCTCCAGAAGGTGAGGCAATTGTAGCTACCACAGGAGTGAAATCCTGGCTTTCGGCGACAGACGTATCCTCTGGTGCATGTACAGATGAGATCCCGACTACTTGTCCATGAGATCCAGTTGGAAGGACCGTGCATGAAATCTTCCATATTGAAGAGCCTCGTAGGAGGCAACATCTTCCCCTGAAGGCGAATGCACTGATGAACCGATACCCGGGTAGACTTCAAGACATCCCGCACTATACTTTGGATCACCAACGCCTTTTCCACTGGTAGAAATACCCTCTGCACGCCTGTGCCAAGGACTATCCCCAGGAAAGACAATCTCCTTGTCGGCTCCAAATGTGATTTTGGAAGATTCAAGATCCATCTATGTTCCCTGAGCAGTCGAGTCGTGAGAGCAATGGACTGCAACAACCTCTCCCTGGAAGATGCCTTTATCAGCAGATCGTCCAGATAAGGAATTATATTCACCCCCTGCCTGCGGAGGAGGATCATCATCTCTGCCACTACCTTGGTGAACACCCTCAGTGCTGTGGAGAGGTCGAACGGCAGTGCTTGGAACGGATAGTGACAGTCCTATAGCGCAAAACTGAGATAAGCCTGGTGTGGCGGCCAAATGGGAATGTGGAGGTATGCATCCTTGATGTTCAAGGATACCAGAAACTCTCTCTCCTCCAGCCCTGAGATCACCACTCTCAGAGACTCCATTTTGAACCTAAATTCCCTTAGATAAGGGTTTAGCGACTTCAGGTTCAAAATTGGCCTGACCGAACCATCCGGTTTCGGTACCACAAAGAGGTTTGAATAGTAACCCTGGTTTACCAGATGAGGTGGAACTGGAACAATTACATCTGCCCTTTCCAATTTGTGAATGGTTTCCTGAAGGATTACCCTGTCTGCCAGCAAAGCTTGCTGACCTGATTTGAAGAACCTGTGGGGTGAGAGCTCTTGAAACTCCAGTTTGTACCCCTGGGACACAATATCCTGTACCTAGGGATCCAGACCGGACGACACCCAGACGTGACTGAAACGTCTGAGCCTCGCTCCCACCTGCCCGCTCTCCAGGCAGGGAGGTTCGCCGTCATGCTGAGGATTTTGATGACACAAAGGCAGGTTTCTGGTCTTGGGAACCTGCAGGTGCCGTTTTTTTGGACTTAGCTCGGCCACCCCTGAAGAACGTGGTAGGAGTCCTGAACTTTTTAGCTTTTGCAGACCGAAAGGACTGCATCGAAGACGTAGAAAATGGTTTCTTCGTCGTCTGAGAAGCTGAGGGAAGAAAGGTAGACTTACCAGCTGTTGGTGTGGAGATCCACGAATCCAATGCTTCCCCAAAAAGAGCCTGACCTGTGAAGGGTAGGTTCTCCACACTTCTCCTAGATTCCGCGTCTGCATACCATTGGCGTAGCCAGAGTCCCCTGCGTGCTGAGACAGCCATGAACGATACCCTCGCAGTCAAGATTACCCAGGTCCTTCATGGCCTCCACCATGAAACCCGCAGAATCCTGTACGTTACGTAAAAACAATTCAATGTAACGTCTATCCATAGAATCTAAGTCCTCTAGTAATGTGCCTGACCACTTTACGATGGCTTTAGAAATCCACGCACAGGCAATAGTGGGCCTTAACGCCACTCCTGAAGCAGTCTATATGGATTTGAGTGTACTTTCAATCTTGCGGTCTGCCGGTTCTTTCAAAGCGGTAGACTCCGGGACAGGTAAAACCACCTTTTTAGACAGTCTAGATACAGAAGCGTCTACTATAGGTGGGTTTTCCTACTTTTTCCTAACATCCTCAGGGAAAGGAAAAGCCACAAGAACCCTCTTTGGGATATGGAATTTTTTTTCTGGATTTTCCCAGGATTTTTTTTTACAAATAATGCGTGTAATTCCTTAGACGGAGGGAAGGTCAGGGAAGCTTTCTTGTTGTCTGTTAAGTAAGCCTCCTCTACCTGTTCAGGTGGTTTGTCAGTAGTGAGTAACACATCCCTAATAGCCTCAATCATGAGTTGCACCCCTCTTGCCAGGGAAGCCTCACCCCCCACAAATCCGTATCACCTTCTGCCGCGTCAGAGTCGGTGTCCGCGTCGACCTGCATAATATGAGCAAGCGCACGTTTCTTGGACACGCCAGGGGATTTTGGAGGTAGTGGGGACAGAACCAGACAAAACCTCCACAGACAGACTGAATCACAGATTTTAAAACAATGTGCAATCCTAGTAGAAATCTGGGATATCATTCCCTTAATAGAAGCTACCCACTGGGGCTCGGATTCGGAAGGCTGAGACAAAATAATAAGAATTTACTCACCGGTAATTCTATTTCTCGTAGTCCGTAGTGGATGCTGGGAACTCCGTAAGGACCATGGGGAATAGACGGGCTCCGCAGGAGACTGGGCACTCTAAAAGAAAGATTAGGTACTATCTGGTGTGCACTGGCTCCTCCTCCAGACCTCAGTTAAGGAAACTGTGCCCGGAAGAGCTGACACAACAAGGAAAGGATTTGGAATCCAGGGTAAGACTCATACCAGCCACACCAATCACACCGTACAACTTGTGATAACCATACCCAGTTAACAGTATGAACAATAACTGAGCCTCAGTATCAGATGGCTCATAACAATAACCCTTTAGTTAAGCAATAACTATATACATGTATTGCAGAGAGTCCGCACTTGGGACGGGCGCCCAGCATCCACTACGGACTACGAGAAATAGAATTACCGGTGAGTAAATTCTTATTTTCTCCGACGTCCTAGTGGATGCTGGGAACTCCGTAAGGACCATGGGGATTATACCAAAGCTCCCAAACGGGCGGGAGAGTGCGGATGACTCTGCAGCACCGAATGAGCAAAGGCAAGGTCCTCCTCAGCCAGGGTATCAAACTTGTAGAACTTAGCAAATGTGTTTGAACCCGACCAAGTAGCAGCTCGGCAAAGCTGTAAAGCCGAGACCCCTCGGGCAGCCACCCAAGAAGAGCCCACCTTCCTTGTGGAATGGGCTTTTACGGATTTAGGATGCGGCAATCCTGCCGCAGAATGAGCTTGCTGAATCGCGTTACAGATCCAGCGCGCAATAGTTTGCTTTGAAGCAGGAGCACCCAGCTTGTTGGGTGCATGCAGGATAAATAGCGAGTCAGTTTTCCTGACTCCAGCCGTCCTGGCTACATAGATTTTCAAAGCCCTGACTACATCTAGTAACTTGGAGTCCTCCAAGTCCCGAGTAGCCGTAGGTACCACAATAGGTTGGTTCAAATGAAACGCTGATACCACCTTAGGGAGAAATTGGGGACGAGTCCTCAATTCTGCCCTGTCCATATGGAAGATCAGATAAGGGCTTTTACTAGAGATGTGCACTTGAAATTTTTCGGGTTTTGTGTTTTGGTTTTGGGTTCGGTTCCGCGGCCGTGTTTTGGGTTCGACCGCGTTTTGGCAAAACCTCACCGAATTTTTTTTGTCGGATTCGGGTGTGTTTTGGATTCGGGTGTTTTTTTTAAAAAACACTAAAAAACAGCTTAAATCATAGAATTTGGGGGTCATTTTGATCCCAAAGTATTATTAACCTCAAAAACCATAATTTCCACTCATTTTCAGTCTATTCTGAATACCTCACACCTCACAATATTATTTTTAGTCCTAAAATTTGCACCTAGGTCGCTGGATGACTAAGCTAAGCGACCCTAGTGGCCGACACAAACACCGGGCCCATCTAGGAGTGGCACTGCAGTGTCACGCAGGATGGCCCTTCCAAAAAACACTCCCCAAACAGCACATGACGCAAAGAAAAAAAGAGGCGCAATGAGGTAGCTGTGTGAGTAAGATAAGCGACCCTAGTGGCCGACACAAACACCGGGCCCATCTAGGAGTGGCACTGCAGTGTCACGCAGGATGGCCCTTCCAAAAAACCCTCCCCAAACAGCACATGACGCAAAGAAAAAAAGAGGCGCAATGAGGTAGCTGTGTGAGTAAGATAAGCGACCCCAGTGGCCGACACAAACACCGTGCCCATCTAGGAGTGGCACTGCAGTGTCACGCAGGATGGCCCTTCCAAAAAACATTCCACAAACAGCACATGACGCAAAGAAAAATTAAAGAAAAAAGAGGTGCAAGATGGAATTGTCCTTGGGCCCTCCCACCCACCCTTATGTTGTATAAACAGGACATGCACACTTTAACCAACCCATCATTTCAGTGACAGGGTCTGCCACACGACTGTGACTGAAATGACGGGTTGGTTTGGACCCCCACCAAAAAAGAAGCAATTAATCTCTCCTTGCACAAACTGGCTCTACAGAGACAAGATGTCCACCTCATCATCATCCTCCGATATATCACCGTGTACATCCCCCTCCTCACAGATTATCAATTCGTCCCCACTGGAATCCACCATCTCAGCTCCCTGTGTACTTTGTGGAGGCATTTGCTGCTGGTCAATGTCTCCACGGAGGAATTGATTATAATTCATTTTAATGAACATCATCTTCTCCACATTTTCTGGATGTAACCTCGTACGCCGATTGCTGACAAGGTGAGCGGCGGCACTAAACACTCTTTCGGAGTACACACTTGTGGGAGGGCAACTTAGGTAGAATAAAGCCAGTTTGTGCAAGGGCCTCCAAATTGCCTCTTTTTCCTGCCAGTATAAGTACGGACTGTGTGACGTGACTACTTGGATGCGGTCACTCATATAATCCTCCACCATTCTTTCAATGGTGAGAGAATCATATGCAGTGACAGTAGACGACATGTCCGTAATCGTTGTCAGGTCCTTCAGTCCGGACCAGATGTCAGCATCAGCAGTCGCTCCAGACTGCCCTGCATCACCGCCAGCGGGTGGGCTCGGAATTCTGAGCCTTTTCCTCGCACCCCCAGTTGCGGGAGAATGTGAAGGAGGAGATGTTGACAGGTCGCGTTCCGCTTGACTTGACAATTTTGTCACCAGCAGGTCTTTCAACCCCAGCAGACTTGTGTCTGCCGGAAAGAGAGATCCAAGGTAGGCTTTAAATCTAGGATCGAGCACGGTGGCCAAAATGTAGTGCTCTGATTTCAACAGATTGACCACCCGTGAATCATTGTTAAGCGAATTAAGGGCTCCATCCACAAGTCCCACATGCCTAGCGGAATCGCTCCGTGTTAGCTCCTCCTTCAATGTCTCCAGCTTCTTCTGCAAAAGCCTGATGAGGGGAATGACCTGACTCAGGCTGGCAGTGTCTGAACTGACTTCACGTGTGGCAAGTTCAAAGGGCATCAGAACCTTGCACAACGTTGAAATCATTCTCCACTGCGCTTGAGACAGGTGCATTCCACCTCCTATATCGTGCTCAATTGTATAGGCTTGAATGGCCTTTTGCTGCTCCTCCAACCTCTGAAGCATATAGAGGGTTGAATTCCACCTCGTTACCACTTCTTGCTTCAGATGATGGCAGGGCAGGTTCAGTAGTTTTTGGTGGTGCTCCAGTCTTCTGTACGTGGTGCCTGTACGCCGAAAGTGTCCCGCAATTCTTCTGGCCACCGACAGCATCTCTTGCACGCCCCTGTCGTTTTAAAAAAAATTCTGCACCACCAAATTCAAGGTATGTGCAAAACATGGGACGTGCTGGAATTTGCCCATATTTAATGCACACACAATATTGCTGGCGTTGTCCGATGCCACAAATCCACAGGAGAGTCCAATTGGGGTAAGCCATTCCGCGATGATCTTCCTCAGTTGCCGTAAGAGGTTTTCAGCTGTGTGCGTATTCTGGAAACCGGTGATACAAAGCGTAGCCTGCCTAGGAAAGAGTTGGCGTTTGCGAGATGCTGCTACTGGTGCCGCCGCTGCTGTTCTTGCGGCGGGAGTCCATACATCTACCCAGTGGGCTGTCACAGTCATATAGTCCTGACCCTGCCCTGCTCCACTTGTCCACATGTCCGTGGTTAAGTGGACATTGGGTACAACTGCATTTTTTAGGACACTGGTGAGTCTTTTTCTGACGTCCGTGTACATTCTCGGTATCGCCTGCCTAGAGAAGTGGAACCTAGATGGTATTTGGTAACGGGGTACACTGCCTCAATAAATTGTCTAGTTCCCTGTGAACTAACGGCGGATACCGGACGCACGTCTAACACCAACATAGTTGTCAAGGCCTCAGTTATCCGCTTTGCAGCAGGATGACTGCTGTGATATTTCATCTTCCTCGCAAAGGACTGTTGGACAGTCAATTGCTTACTGGAAGTAGTACAAGTGGGCTTACGACTTCCCCTCTGGGATGACCATCGACTCCCAGCAGCAACAACAGCAGCGCCAGCAGCAGTAGGCGTTACATGCAAGGATGCATCGGAGGAATCCCAGGCCGGAGAGGACTCGTCAGAATTGCCAGTGACATGGCCTGCAGGACTATTGGCATTCCTGGGGAAGGAGGAAATTGACACTGAGGGAGTTGGTGGGGTGGTTTGCGTGAGCTTGGTTACAAGAGGAAGGGATTTACTGGTCAGTGGACTGCTTCCGCTGTCGCCCAAAGTTTTTGAACTTGTCACTGACTTATTATGAATGCGCTGCAGGTGACGTATAAGGGAGGATGTTCCGAGGTGGTTAACGTCCTTACCCCTACTTATTACAGCTTGACAAAGGCAACACACGGCTTGACACCTGTTGTCCGCTTTTCTGTTGAAATACCTCCACACTGAAGAGCTGATTTTTTTGGTATTTTCACCAGGCATGTCAACGGCCATATTCCTCCCACGGACAACAGGTGTCTCCCCGGGTGCCTGACTTAAACAAACCACCTCACCATCAGAATCCTCCTGGTCAATTTCCTCCCCAGCGCCAGCAACACCCATATCCTCCTCATCCTGGTGTACTTCAACACTGACATCTTCAATCTGACTATCAGGAACTGGACTGCGGGTGCTCCTTCCAGCACTTGCAGGGGGCGTGCAAATGGTGGAAGGCGCATGCTCTTCACGTCCAGTGTTGGGAAGGTCAGGCATCGCAACCGACACAATTGGACTCTCCTTGTGGATTTGGGATTTCGAAGAACGCACAGTTCTTTGCGGTGCTTTTGCCAGCTTGAGTCTTTTCAGTTTTCTAGTGAGAGGCTGAGTGCTTCCATCCTCATGTGAAGCTGAACCACTAGCCATGAACATAGGCCAGGGCCTCAGCCGTTCCTTGCCACTCCGTGTGGTAAATGGCATATTGGCAAGTTTACGCTTCTCCTCCGACAATTTTATTTTAGGTTTTGGAGTCCTTTTTTTACTGATATTTGGTGTTTTGGATTTGACATGCTCTGTACTATGACATTGGGCATCGGCCTTGGCAGACGACGTTGCTGGCATTTCATCGTCTCGGCCATGACTAGTGGCAGCAGCTTCAGCACGAGGTGGAAGTGGATCTTGATCTTTCCCTAATTTTGGAACCTCAACATTTTTGTTCTCCATATTTTAATAGGCACAACTAAAAGGCACCTCAGGTAAACAATGGAGATGGATGGATACTAGTATACTTATGGATGGACTGCCGAGTGCCGACACAGAGGTAGCTACAGCCGTGGACTAACGTACTGTGTCTGCTGCTAATATAGAGTCTAGACTGGATGATAAATTATTGATAATGAGATGAAATCAATATAATATCACTAGTACTGCAGCCGGACAGGTACTATATATATTTATTATGTAATGACTGATGACGGACCTGCTGGACACTGTCAGGTCAGCACAGCACCGCAGACTGCTACAGTAAGCTACTATAGTAGTATGTATAAAGAAGAATGAAAAAAAAAAAAAACCACGGGTAGGTGGTATACAATAATATATATATATATATATATATATATATATATATATATATATTATATACAATTATATATATATATATATATATATATATTAAACTGGTGGTGATTGATTATTAAACTGGTGGTCACTTCAGGTCACGTTGCAACTTGCAACTAGTACTCCGAGGCCTAAGCAGACAATCACAAAATATATTATTATACTGGTGGTCAGTGTGGTCACAACAATGGCAGTGTGGCACTGACTCTGGCAGCAAAAGTGTGCACTGTACGTTATATGTACTCCTGAGTCCTGCTCTCAGACTCTAACTGCTCCCCACTGTCAGTGTCTCACCCACAAGTCAGATAATACACTTACAGTCACACTATCTATTATCTAATCTAGTATAAAATATCACTTCAGCAGCAAGTAGTATAGTAGTATACAGTATAGTAGTACTCCTCCTAATAATGCTCCCCAAAATACTGTGTCTCTCTCTTCTCTAAACGGAGAGGACGCCAGCCACGTCCTCTCCCTATGACTCTCAATGCACGTGTGAAAATGGCGGCGACGCGCGGCTCCTTATATAGAATCCGAGTCTCGCGATAGAATCCGAGCCTCGCGAGAATCCGACAGCGTGATGATGAAGTTCGGGCGCGCTCGGGTTAGCCGAGCAAGGCGGGAAGATCCGAGCCTGCTCGGACCCGTGTAAAAAACCTGAAGTTCGGGCGGGTTCGGATTCAGAGGAACCGAACCCGCTCATCTCTAGCTTTTACATGACAAAGCCGCCAATTCTGACACACGCCTAGCCGAAGCTAAGGCCAATAGCATGACCACTTTCCACGTGAGATATTTTAGCTCCACAGTCTTAAGTGGCTCAAACCAGTGGGATTTCAGGAAATCCAACACAACGTTAAGATCCCAAGGTGCCACTGGAGGCACACAAGGGGGCTGAATATGCAGCACTCCCTTAACAAACGTCTGAACTTCAGGCAGTGAAGCCAGTTCTTTTTGAAAGAAAATAGATAGGGCCGAAATCTTGACCTTTATGGACCCCAATTTTAGGCCCATAGTCACGCCTGACTGTAGGAAGTGCAGAAATCGCCCCAGCTGGAATTCCTCCATTGGGGCCTTCCTGGCCTCACACCAGGCAACATATTTCCGCCATATGCGGTGATAATGATTTGCTGTCACATCCTTCCTAGCTTTTATCAGCGTAGGAATCACTTCATCTGGAATGCCCTTTTCCGTTAGGATCCGGCGTTCAACCGCCATGCCGTCAAACGCAGCCGCGGTAAGTCTTGGAACAGACAGGGCCCCTGCTGTAACAGGTCCTATTTGAGAGGCAGAGGCCATGGGTCCTCTGAGATCATTTCTTGTAGTTCTGGGTACCAAGTTCTTCTTGGCCAATCCGGAAACGATGAGTATAGTTCTTACTCCTCTCTTTCTTACTATCCTCAGTACCTTGGGTATGAGAGGAAGAGGAGGGAACACATAAACCGACTGGTACACCCACGGTGTCACTAGTGTGTCCACAGCTATCGCCTGAGGGTCCCTTGACCTGGCGCAATATTTTTTTTAGCTTTTTGTTGAGGCGGGACGCCATCATGTCCACCCGTAGCCGTTCCCAACGGTTTACAATCTGCGTGAAGACTTCTGGATGAAGTCCCCACTCTCCCGGGTGGAGGTCGTGCCTGCTGAGGAAATCTGCTTCCCAGTTATCCACTCCCGGAATGAACACTGCTGACAGTGCTAGCACGTGATTCTCCACCCATCGGAGAATCCTTGTGGCTTCTGCCATTGCCATCCTGCTTCTTGTGCCGCCCTGTCGGTTTACATGGGCGACCGCCGTGATGTTGTCTGATTGAATCAGCACTGGTTGGTTTTGAAGCAGGGGCTCTGCTTGACTCAGGGCATAGTAAATGGCCCTTAGTTCCAGTATATTTATGTGTAGTGAAGTCTCCTGACTTGACCACTGTCCTTGGAAGTTCCTTCCGTGAGTGACTGCCCCCCATCCTCAGAGGCTTGCATCTTTGGTCACCAGGACCCAGTCCTGTATGCCGAATCTGCGGCCCTCGAGAAGATGAGCACTCTGCAGCCACCACAGCAGAAACACCCTGGCCCTTGGGGACAGGGTGATCAACCGATGCATCTGAAGATGCGATCCGGACCATTTGTCTAACAGATCCCACTGAAAGATCCTTGCATGGAACCTGCCGAAGGGAATTGCTTCGTAAGAAGCCACCATCTTTCCCAGGACTCGCGTGCAATGATGCACCGACACCTGTTTTGGTTTCAGGAGGTCCCTAACCAGAGATTACAATTCCTGGGCCTTCTCCACCGGGAGAAACATCTTCTTCTGTTCTGTGTCCAGAATCATGCCCAGGAAGAGCAGACGCGTCGCAGGAATCAGCTGCGACTTTGGGATATTCAGAATCAAGCCGTGCCGTTGCAACACTTCCCGAGAGAGTGCTACGCTGACTAACAACTGTTCTCTGGACCTCGCCTTTATAAGGAGATCATCCAAGTACGGGATAATTATAACTCCCTTCTTCCGAAGGAGTATCATCATTTCGGCCATTACCTTGGTAAATACTCTCGGTGCCGTGGACAGACCAAACGGCAACGTCTGGAATTGGTAATGACAATCCTGTACCACAAACCTGAGGTACTCCTGGTGAGGTGGGTAAACGGGGACATGCAAGTAAGCATCCTTGATGTCCAGTGACACCATAAAATCCCCCTCTTCCAGGCTTGCAATAACCGCCCTGAGCGATTCCATTTTGAACTTGAACTTCCTTATATAAGTGTTCAAGGATTTTAAATTCAGAATGGGTCTCACCGAACCGTCTGGTTTCGGTACCACAAACATTGTGGAAGAGTAACCCCGTCCCTGTTGAAGGAGGGGAACCTTGATCACCACCTGCTGGAGGTACAGCTTGTGAATTGCCGCCAGTACTACCTCCCTTTCCCTGGGAGCAGCTGGCAAGGCTGATTTGAGGTAACGGCGAGGGGGAGTCGCCTTGAATTCCTGCTTGTATCCCTGAGAAACAATTTGTACAGCCCAGAGATCCACTTGTGAGCGAACCCACTGGTTGCTGAAGTTTCGGAGACACGCCCCCACCGCACCCGGCTCCGCCTGTGGAGCCCCAGCGTCATGCGGTGGACTTAGAGGAAGCGGGGGAAGATTTTTGTTTCTGGGAACTGGCTGCCTGGTGCAGCTTCTTTCCTCTACCCCTGCCTCTGGGCAGAAAGGATGCGCCTCTGATCCGCTTGCCTTTCTGAGGCCGAAAGGACTGTACTTGATAATACGGTGCTTTCTTAGGCTGTGAGGGAACCTGAGGTAAAAAAGTTGACTTCCCGGCTGTTGCCGTGGATACGAGGTCCGAGAGACCGTCCCCAAACAATTCCTCACCCTTGTAAGGCAAAACCTCCATGTGTCTTTTAGAATCAGCATCACCTGTCCACTGCCGAGTCCATAATACTCTCCTGGCAGAAATGGACATTGCATTAATTCTAGATGCCAGCAGGCAAATGTCCCTCTGTGCATCCCGCATATATAAGACAACGTCTTTTATATGTTCTATGGTTAGCAAAATAGTATCCCTATCAAGGGAATCAATGTTGTCTGACAGGGTATCAGACCATGCGGCTGCAGCACTACACATCCATGCTGAAGCAATAGCAGGTCTCAGTATAGTACCTGAGTGTGTATACACAGACTTCAGGATAGCTTCCTGCTTTCTATCCGCAGGCTCCTTTAGGGCGGCCGTATCCTGAGACGGCAGTGCCACCTTTTTTGATAAGCGTGTGAGCGCCTTGTCCACCCTAGGGGATGTTTCCCAACGTAACCTGTCCGTTGGCGGGAAAGGGTACGCCATCGGTAACCTCTTAGAAATCACTTGTTTCTTATCGGGGGAACTCCACACTTCCACACACAATTCATTTAATTCATCAGATGGGGGAAAAGTCACTGGCTGCTTTTTCTCCCCAAACATAATACCCTTCTTGGTAGTAACCGGGTTAACATCAGAAATGTGCAATAAATTTTTCATTGCAGTAATCATGCATCGGATGGCTTTTGTAGACTGTGCATTTGTCTCATCCTTATCTACACTGGAGTCAGACTCCGTGTCGACATCTGTGTCTACCATCTGAGCTAGCGGGCGTTTTTGAGCCCCTGATGGCCTCTGAGACGGGCTGAGATCCCGGCTGTCCCAAGGCTGCTGCGTCATCGAACCTTTTATGTAAGGAGTTGACACTGTCTGTTAAGACCTTCCACATATCCATCCAATCCGGTGTCGGCCCCGTCTGGGGCGACACCACACTTATCTGCCCTTGCTCCGCCTCCACGTAACCCTCCTCATCAAACATGTCGACACAGCCGTACCGACACACCGCACACACACAGGGAATGCTCTGACTGAGGACAGGACCCCACAAAGTCCTTTGGGGAGACAGAGAGAGAGTATGCCAGCACACACCACAGCGCTATATAACACAGGGATTTACACTATAATGAGTGATTTTTCCCAATAGCTGCTTATTTACCTATTTGCGCCTAAATTTATGTGCCCCCCCTCTCTTTTTTACCCTACTTGTACAGGATACTGCAGGGGAGAGCCTGGGGAGCGTCCTTCCAGCGGAGCTGTGAAGAGAAAATGGCGCTGGTGTGCTGAGGAAGAAGGCCCCGACCCCTCAGCGGCGGGCTTCTCCCGCGTTTTGTACAGCTTAATGGCGGTTTTTTTTACACATATACAGTTTTCCAGACTGTATTATGTGTATATATTGCCAAAAGGTATTCTTATTGCCGCCCAGGGCACCCCCCCCCCCCCCAGCGCCCTGCACCCTACACTGACCGGAGTGTGTGGTGTGCAGTGGGAGCAATGGCGCACAGCTGCAGTGCTGTGCGCTACCTTAATGAAGACCGGAGTCTTCTGCCGCCGATTTTATCTCCTTCTTCTGTCTTCTGGCTCTGCAAGGGGGACGACGGCGCGGCTCCGGGAACGGACGATCGAGGTCAGGCCCTGTGTTCGAACCCTCTGGAGCTAATGGTGTCCAGTAGCCTAAGAAGCACAAGCTAGCTGCACGCAGGTAGGTTTGCTTCTCTCCCCTCAGTCCCACGTAGCAGTGAGTCTGTTGCCAGCAGATCTCACTGAAAATAAAAAACCTAACAAATACTTTCTTTCTAGCAAGCTCAGGAGAGCCCACTAGGAGCACCCAGCTCTGGCCGGGCACAGATTCTAACTGAGGTCTGGAGGAGGGGCATAGAGGGAGGAGCCAGTGCACACCAGATAGTACCTAATCTTTCTTTTAGAGTGCCCAGTCTCCTGCGGAGCCCGTCTATTCCCCATGGTCCTTACGGAGTTCCCAGCATCCACTAGGACGTCAAAGAAATTACATTCCTGAGTACATGGAATGGATTCCTCTGGAGAAGATACATATTCTGCCGCAGAAGACGCAGAGTCCCTGGACATGGTTATGTGATAATCTGCATACACACACAGGAAAATGTCAGACACCGTTTCCCCAAGTACCTTCAGAGAAACACAGAGATTGGAGCCAGCACACACAGCGCCCTAGTAGACTGTTAGAGTAATTGCCTGGCGCTGACTGTGTACCTTAATAGATTACACAGTAATTTACAGCCTCCTCCCCCTTCTACAACCCCCTGGTACCGCACAGGATAGCGGGAGTCGTGTGGAGGGCAGCACTCCCTGTCAGCGTCTCTTAGTGATGAACTGCAGGAAGAAAATGGCGCTGGTGAGCTGCAGCTTCCCGCACTTTACAGGATTATACTGGCCTAAGGTAATGCATTCTAGCAGTAGAACGAACGTCCCTGATAGAAGGTGACCAGTTTTTAGGGTATACGCGCTGGCCCAGGGCGCCCCTCACACCGCCGCGCCTGATGTACCGCTGAGCCTTCCGGAGCGCAGTGTCAGTACTGCGCTCCCACCCTGATGCCTCCATTTACACACCGGCTCCCCGCTTGTCGGGTCACCGGTGACACACTCACCACCGCGATCTTCTGGCTCTGTTAGGGGGTGGTGGCAAGCTGCGGGAGTGAGCGGTCGCCTCGGGGGCTAACTATCATCACCCTCAGGAGCTTAATGTCCTGTCAGCAGAGATAGTGGCCATTAACTTCTGAGGGTTGGACACTACTCCCCCCACTAAGTCCCATGAAGCAGGGAGGCTGTTGCCAGCAACCTCCCTGTACCTAACATCTTTAAAAAAAAAAAAAAACTAGAAAAGCTCTGTAGAGCTCCCCTAGCTGTGACCGGCTCCTCCGGGCATAATTTATAAACAGAGTCTGGTAGGAGGGGCATAGAGGGCGGAGCCAGCCCACACTATTAAACTCTTAAAGTACCCATGGCTCCTGGTGGACCCGTCTATACCCTATGGTGCTAATATGGACCACAGCATCCTCTAGGACGTAAGAGAAATACCGCTGAAGTAACTCTTCAGTTACTCCCACCCCATGACAGACACACACTCAAACGGGACAGGCATCATGAATGGCATAACAATAAAGAAGACAGCGCCAGGAGACCACACATGGGGGGCAAAAACCATTCGGTTAGTTCCTTGTAAACGCAAAAAGCATTCAATGCTTAAAAATCCTTTTTAGAATATTAGTACCACACAAAGGCAGCTGTATGGGGCATATTAATCTGGTCTTTAAAAATTATTGAATATTAGCAGACTAGTTAGAAGCCTGTTAAAATGACGGAACAGTAATGTCAGTGGCGGCAGCTGTGCACACCTGAACGGAGCAACGGCTCCGTTGGTCACCATCTATTGGCCGTCTGCACGCAGACCACTTGATTTCCCCCTATATAGGTGAGGAGCAATGTTAGCCTTTTATTATATAAAATATAGCTTAAAGGTCTCCCCTGGCAAAAATAAAAGCCACAAAGAAGCAGGGATAACCATACGATTGCATTTAGCGGTATTTTAATGGGATTGTGCAAGTGATAAAAGCCTAAATTGTCTACAGAGTCACAGGTCTAAAACCAGAGCATGAGCTGTCATTCCCTTTACTAGCAGAGGAATAAGGAAAATGAAACCAATCTTCATAAGCATGAATAAACCTCTTAAACCAAGCCTATGTTTTACAATGGTTAGATAAAGTTGTCATCTTTATTCTATTTTCGTGTCACTCTCAATAAAGTCTTTCTTGCTAGGTTTTATAAAGAGACAGCTTTTCACCACCATATATCTAACACAATTATTTTAAAAAGGATCCTGTTTAAGCATAAAGTAACAAGAAGAGGGAACAACCAACTGTATATTTATAGCCATGGCTGGAACTAACAGTGTCTTACAGAGACACCCTGCAGAATCCCGAATGAGTGTGCCACAGAGACAGGAGGGCTGGAAAAAGGCGCAGCAGCTCCCTGTTCCGCCACCTTCACTAACCTGACGCTGATCCACTTACACTCAGTGAGCAGAGAGGAGTGTTGGTCTGTGATGAGCAGTAGTCTAGTCACAACCAAAATAAAATACACACACACACACCGATGCATCACTATGGAAAACTATTACCTCTCTGGCCTAAAATTCCTTCAGAAGGGAAGACTTCTGGAGTCTCAAAGGCAAATATGCAGTCACTTTCATGGACGGTGTCCAAGTCATCTGTGTCAGAGAAGGAGCGATGGAAGCCATCAAAATACATTTCAGTTATTACTATCTGGAGTGAGAGAGGAGAGAGAGGAGAAGGCAAAGACGTAAGATAGACATAGCTGGTGGGGAGAGCTAGGGACATAGCTGGTGAGGAGTGCTAGGGACAATACCTAGTCATTACACTCTGCTTTAGTAAGGATAACCACATACAGCATAAGTAGTGACATAGATACAGGGACATAGCTGGTGCACACCCCAGTGACGAGAGCTAGGGATATAGCTGGTGAGGAAAGCTAGGGACAATACCTAGTCATTACACTCTACTTTAGTAAGGATAACCACATACAGCATAAGTAGTGACAGATGCAGGGACATAGCTGGTGCACACCCCAGTGACGAGAGCTAGTGACAATACCTAGTCATTACACTCTACTTTAGTAAGGATAACCACATACAGCATAAGTAGTGACAGATACAGAGACATAGCTGGTGCACACCCCAGTGACGAGAGCTAGTGACAATACCTAGTCATTACACTCTGCTTTAGTAAGGATAACCACATACAGCATAAGTAGTGACAGACAACAGTAGTTGCTGCTAACAAGACACTGTGGAAGGTTTAGCTTTCTGTGTACAGTTTGTATTAGCCATCTGCTAACCACCTGGCTGGCATGGTCGCATCAGATGCGACCACACCAGGCTGGGCTTTACCATCTGCGGCCAAACGTCTACTGAGCAGCTGTAGGAAGATAATCTTCCCGCAGCAACCAATCTCAGAGGCACCTACGGGCCCATCTGAACCCGTAGCTCCGCCCTAATTTGTCCCGGTCACTGTGGCTAGCTGTCGCTGGCGGCTGCTCTCTTCAGCTCTCACTGTGAATACCTGCTGGCTCAAGAGAGCAGCAGAAGCCGCCAGGGAAGTCAGCGCAGGGGAACTGATAACTAGTCTCCCCTAATACATCTCCGCTCTGCATATTGGGGAGGGGTAGGGGGGGGGGGGGGGGGGGGAAAGCTTAGGAAGTGATTTTACAATGGAAGCCTATGGACATGGGGGATGGGGAGGGGGTGTAAAGAATATATATTTTATTTAAATAAAAAACAGTTAACAATATAATTAAAAACACTTAAGACAAATTTCTGAGGATTTTTAGGAGAAAAGATAGTTAAGTGGTTAAAATATAGGTCTGCAAACTCGGTCCTCATTACCCCACACAGTACATGTTTTGCAGGTCTCACAGAATCACAAGTGAAATAATTAACTTCACCTGGGGACCTTTTAAAATGTGTCTGTGAGTAATTAAATACACCTGTGCACCTGCTGGGATACTTGCAAAACATGCACTGTGTGGGGGTAATGAGGACCGAGTTTGCAGATCTATGGGTTAAAAGGAGGACTGTGGCAGATTTATCTAGTGAAACTATTCTCAGAAATTATGTTTAGCAAACCTCAAAAACAATAAATAAATAAATAAACAAACAAAGCACAGCACTTTACAGTACAAATAAGAGCTGCCACATTAAGTGCTATACCGAGGTGTAATAGAGGCCAATTAAGTATCAGGGTTTTAAACCCAATCATAATTTTTTGTCATGACAATAAGTAAAGACTGTCGGCATTTACCTATGTAGTTCCATCCAGTAGTGATCCCTCCCTGCAATTTGTAAAAATAGATTGATTGCGAATGCGCGCATTCGCAGCCTGATGATTGCACATGTGCAAGCAGAACGTGCAGGGGTGGGATCCTACGGGTCCCTCTCATGATAATTATTGTGATCCGGAGTCCATAGGCTGCAAACACGAACGCCATCTGAATATGGAATTAGAAACTAGGCCCAAGGTCTGGTAGGAGGCTTAGTGAACTCAGCATTTAAGCAGCCCCCATAGCATAACTCCCAATAAATCAATTTTGAAAAACTGGACTTTGTACGCACCCGTACAAAACAGGACTGTCCCGTTGAAATACGAACAGTTGGGAGGTATGCCCATAGAAACCTACGGTGGCTACTTTTGCGGTTGAAAACAGTGGATAGAAGCAGAGATCCCTGAAATATGCTGCAATCCCCAGTAGATACAAACACTGGGGTAGATGTATTAACCTGGAGAAGGCATAAGGTGATAAACCAGTGATATGTGCAAGGTGATAAAGGCACCAGCCAATCAGATCCTAACTGTTAATTTACATATTGGAGCTGATTGGCTGGTGCGTTTATCACTTCCTTATGCCTTCTCCAGGTTAATACATCTGCCCCAATCTTTTATAAGTACACACCATAGTGTGTTATCTAGAGTTTAGCGGAACAGCACCACTCATGGCCCATTAAGTGGACAACAAAAAAAATGCTAGCCAATCATTAACATTGAAGACAAACATGAGAATACATTTGTTTCAGACCTCCAGAGACATAATGTTATGTTAAACACAAATTATATTACAACCCATAAATTGCATATGCTAACACGTAAACATAAAATATATCATTAAAATATTGCTATTACAATTAAAGTAGACAACACATTTCGCACCGAGTACAAACTGGACCAAATCAGCGTAAAGCTGGATACACAGTGGAGCGTAGTTAATGAAGGACGGAACAATCACTGTTCCGTACCTTATTGGCATACATGTTGTCACTAGTAATATAATCAGCTTTTCATTAAACCTGACAATGAACGCGGGCGGCTGCATATCGGGCATACATTCTGCACGAAACGCACCGCTCTGAGCGATATACTGTATAAGTGCCATCCGCCAGATCAGACGACATACCTCCCAGTGTGTATCCGGCTTAATAGGTTAAAACATGAGTCAAGAGAAGAAGCTAATTAGAGCTTAGAATTGACTCAAATCAATTACAAAATTGATAATGTGTCTTTGCTTTCTTCATGTGACTACACTTCAATACATTAGAGTAGACAGATTACAATTACTATGGATAAGGCAATAAAAATAGGCAGCCAGTATAAGAAAACAGAAATAAATCTTAAATATAAAACTTATTTTTAAATCTAACTGCAAAGGTTCTGGTACATTTACACTATAGTAAAGTAAATAAGAAATGGCTACTGAAACTGAATTACCTGGTCTGTGGGAATCTTTGTCTCCATTGATATGGCTTCCCGTAACCGCACCACATTGCCAGAGAGGGGTACAGCAACACCAATGCGCATACAGTGAGAGCACTTCCCCTGATAAACTACGGTCACATATAAAGGCCTGTAATGAGACATGAAGGTCACAGGTGAGACACAGATTCTATAAGACTGAAACTGAACGCATCTGTTTTACAGGCGTGTAGAGGTCATTTATCCAGTTGTATTTGATAGTGACACTGGCGGCTGAACTGTACAAAAAGCTATTTACGCTATTCAGTTCAAACCAAACGACAGTGTGTGACTGTAGCGCTGGTTGGAGACATGACCACCTGGTGCTGGACCACTGTAGTGGGACAGTCTGTAGGACAACTATGCGCTAGATGCAATCTACAGCCACTGATTTCCCAGTGGGAGACACAAAATCTACAAATTTAAAGGAGCCACAATAAAATGTAACTTACTGAAACATGTAAAATGCATAAGCGAAGCTGTGCCACCAAAAAGGTCTGCCCGTCCCAGGTAATGAATGTGATCATTACAGAGAGCATATGCCATGCTCCCTCCTCCTGTAAGACACGTGGCCTCTTTCATCCATGTAGTTACACATCCCCTCCCCCCCCCCCCCCCCCCACCTCTTTACCAACACCCCTACACAACCAGGTCTGTAGTAAGACATTACCACTGCCTCAAGCCTTTAGCAAAACATCCCCTCTTCCCCCCTGTACAACCTATGCATCTTTACTTGCCTGTTCTCTTAGGCAGCGAGACTTAAACGTACAGGGGCAGCCTGGCAGCAAATAAGAGTAAAGCTCATTTATATTGATCTGCTGTCATCAGACCTCAGAGGTCTCCCAGTGTCTGGAGAGTCCCACATTGAGAGTCAGCACAGGCATATGTAGATGAAACTTGGGCAGTCGTATTACAGAATCTCTCATGTCTCCTTGTATCCTATCTGCTGGCACTTGTGCATTGTTCATCTACAATGACCAGAATGTATGGTCAGGTAGCAGTTTTTTAATAGCTTCTGTAGTACAGTGGTCCCAAACTAGGTGCCATAGCCACAGGTCGGTGGTCCAAAACCAAATTCAATTATATATGCGATTGGCAAAACCAGTACTGGTGGCTGCCAAACATAACATGTGGACAAACAGAAGTGCAACCATGTCAAGCACCACATAACTGAACCCAAGGACGACAGATAGAAACGTGGTGCCTCGAGGCGCCATGCAAAACATGCTAATACTCAAGGGTGCAGCTGTTCAAGAAAGTTTGGGAACCACTGCATAGTACACAGTGTTGCCTGCCTCTAATGTTGGGTCTTTAAACCCTCACCCAAAAACACAAGACAAAAAACAAACAAACCTCGTCAAATGTTCATAAAGAACATTCAAATTAAAACCATCATTCATATCACTGTGTGGCCAATAAAAAGACAAAAAGAAGCATTTATGAAAAGTTCCAGAACTTTATAGAAAGGTTGGTGTTAGACATAATAAAGAATGGTGCAGAAAAACACAAAACAATATACAATAAAAAAAAAACCCAAACCCATAACCAATAGGCAGCACAGAGTAATAACAGAGCCCTACATTTTGTTTCTGAGGGTAGCTTCATGCAAAACACTGAGGATTTGGGTCCGAGTTCCTTCTTTCAACAGATAAGGGGGGTACACATGGAGCGATGTTCACCTAATTTTTAAGCAATTAAGAACACATTGCTCCGTGTGTAGGGGCGCCAGTTCTAGATTTGGCATGCATGTGCTGAGTGGGGGGAGAGATGTGTGCTGAGCGGTCTGCGACAGATCGCGCAGCACACATCTCTGTGTGTACCCACCTATAGGCAACTTCCAGCCCCTCCAACTGCTGGGGAACTTAACATGGCAGCCACAGTCTTAGCATGCTCTAACATCACCGGTGGTAGGCTGTAGCTATAAGAAGTGTAGATCACTTTTTTTTTTTTTTTAATTAAAACAATAAAATATACAATGTGTTGCCTTTACAGACCGTACTATATACCACTCTGCAATGTTATAAAACTAATGGAAGTCAAGTAGGTAGGTTGGACCTGTTTGTAAACTACATGCCGACTGACAGATGAGAAAGCACAATGAAGGTCTACAACTTTCATAAAGGGAGGGATGTCAGATGAGTCATTCTGTAATTATAATACAAAGCTGTAATCAGAATCAGCATCGGTTCTCCAGCCGCGAGCTAAGGCTGAGGAGCGTGTTAATCTTTGCAGCCTGTTCTTACCGTGTATGAGGCAAGGGGATTGGCAGAGAGATGCAGAGGAAAGGGTCAAAAGTGTTACTCTGTTTCTGACAATGAGGGCACGTCAAGGAGGACCTATGGGGGAAGAGGCAACAGTAACACCAAAAGACAATGCATTAGAAACTACATAAACAACCGGATAACTGCTGGGAAAGAAGACAGTTAGCAGGATGTCATGGAATTCAAGTTTGCCTGGGATACCGGACGATCTCTGACTTTTTTTTGAAGGGGCAATCACTTACAAAGCATGATTTTGCCTTGTAAGTGATTGACCCTTTAAAAAAAAAAAAAAAAATCACATATCAGCCGGCATCCCACTCCTCAAGCATAATTAGACTCCATTACATCCCACCGCAGGTGTTTAAACAAAATATTGTAACAAAAAGATTACTTTGGTTAAAATGGGTTTCGGTCAGCATACTGGCATTCGGGAAGCCAGCGGCTGGAATACAGACGCAGGTATCCCAACACTGGTCAGAATGTCAACGCAAGGATCCAGACATGGATCAAAATGCCAGCGCCAGAATTCCCAACGTAAGTAAGGCTCCTTAAGGACAGCATTAGGTTTAGGCTGAGAGGGGAGGGGGTGTTTAGGTAGCACCGGGGAAGGCTAGGCTGCGGGATGGGTGGGGACACGGTTAGGATCACACTGTGGGAAGGGAGGGTTAGGGGGGTAGAAGAGGAGGGTTAGCATACTTACCTTCCAGATGTCGGGATCCTGCACATCGGGATGCCGCTGTCAGTACTCAGACCACCAGCATCCCAAGCGCCGGTATCATCCCGGTTAAAACAGACCTTTCTGTAAGTTGCATTAAAAATTAGTAAAGCAAAACAGACCAACGTTGGGCGTGATGCAAGGTTACCTATACTGAGCTTGGAAAAGTTCCTGAACAAAAGTTCCGCTGGTTGGGAAAGGAGGCCCCTCTCCGGTCAAATCTTCTTCCACTGGCGGCTGCAATCATAAGAGCATTTCAGTCAGCTACTATTTAACATAGAAAACCAAATCCTTCCGTTATGAAAATAAATCGTACTTCACCGTTATCTCATCATAAACCAACCATCTCTTTATCAGATAGCCCTTCAACATTACAGCTACCCAAACTTTGCGCTCTACATCACCCACTCTACATATAGTAATCTACTGTATTTATGAAGCGCTAATACAACAGCACCACATTAATATCGTGATTAGCCCAGGGGTTCCAAACTTAGTCCTCAAGGCACCCTAACGGTCCAGGCTTTAAGGATAACCATGCTTGGGCACAGGTGACTTAATTAGTACCTCAGTCAATTTGAATTTACCATCTGTTTTCAGCCATGCACATCCTTAAAAGCCTTGACTGCAAAGGTGCATTAAAGACATAGGGAAGTGCTCAATTCAAGTCGGAACAGCCTTCTTGTCGGAAAGACATACGTTTCCGACTTTTTTAGGCCGAATAGTGTTCTGACCTATTCTATTGGGCTGCCGTTTTTCCGACAGGTCGGCAATTTTGACTTGTCGGAAAACATGTGGATCGGCAAATTAGCAGTGGATCCACGTGTTTTGTCTGAATCGCAGCAAAATCCGACAGGTTTTAGCCCCATTTTCAACAATGTCAAAGTGACATTAAAAAAAGTCGGATTGACATTGTCGAGAACGGCCAAATCCTGTCGGATTTGGCCACTAATTGAATACTGAAATGTTGAATCCTTTCCGTCGAAAAGGAGGCGAAATCAATTGAATACCACCCATAGTTTGGGAACCACTGGTTTAGCCTAGTTCTAGTAACAGGAAACAAAAAATAAGCGCGAACAACAGTTCTAGAGTACATATAATTATAAAGAGAGACTCTTAACGACCCAAACAAGTCACTGAGCTAAATACATAAGATTCAGTTCAAGTGTTGCCCAATCAATACAGAATTCCATGTCACTATATATTGGTTTAACTTTACAGTGCTAAAACGAATGTGTCTTGGGTTATGCTTCGCCTAAATGACATTAATATATAAATAAGGGTTTGGCAGAATGCACTGTAACCAAGTGCTTCCCAAATTGCATGCTGCAGGTTTATTGGTCCACGAACAAATCAAATCAAGGTCAATGTGATAGGCAAAAGCAATGGGGCTTTTGCTCCACATTTTTTCAACCAACGAATGCCAAAGGCTACTACCCTTACCATAACATATCTCCCACCACATCTAGAAGCTGGCAAAACATTAACTTAATAGGTTTCTCAGTTCTGAAACCTATTCACATGTAGTTGCGAAACAGATTATTAATTCTATATGAAAATTTGCTTTAGAATCTTATTTGCAAAACACTTTTGCAGAAGAAACAGATTCCTGATCAGACTAGAAATGAACATAGCAGACATGAAATCTTATGGAGAAACAAGCTCTGTTTTTTTTTTTAAATGCAGCATATATATGGGGTATATGCAATTGCGGTCGAATTCCCGAAAATGTAAAAAAACAGGACTTTTTCGCCCCCCAAAAAATTCGACAATGCAATACAGTACTTTTCGTCAAAAAAACGGACTTTTCAAATTCGACTTTTTGAAATTCGACATTTGACAAATTCGACATTTCTGCAATGGTACAAATGCGGCTTTTCGACAAAAGTATATTCAATTGAAGAATGTAAATTCGACAACAGTGCTTTTTGACAGTAAATTCGTCATTTTCAATCCGCCTCACTTTGCTGGCGGAATGTAATAAAAAATTTAAAACCATGTTTTTTTGTGTGTTTTTTTTATTTCTAATAGCATATCTATTCATATTAGAAGGGATTAGGTACTTGGTTTGTCTATTTAGGAGGCACAAGTATTATTTATATATATTTTTATTTTATTTTTTTATGGAATGGGTTAAAAACCCGAAAAAAAATTGCGTGGGGTCCCCCCTCCTAAGCATAACCAGCCTCGGGCTCTTTGAGCCGGTCCTGGTTGAAAAAATATGGGGGGGGAAATGACAGGGGTTCCCCCATATTTAATCAACCAGCACCGGGCTCTGCGCCTGGTCCTGTTTCCAAAAATACGGGGGACAAAAAGCGTAGGGGTCCCCCGTATTTTTGAAACCAGCACCGGGCTCCACTAGCCAGGTACATAATGCCACAGCCGGGGGACACTTTTATACTGGTCCCTGCGGCCCTGGCATTACATACCCAACTAGTCACCCCTGGCCGGGGTACCCTGGAGGAGTGGGAACCCCTTAAATCAAGGGGTCCCCCCCCCAGCCACCCAAGGGCCAGGGGTGAAGCCCGAGGCTGCCCCCCCCCATCCAAGGGCTGCGGATGGGGGGCTGATAGCCTTGAGTAAAATGAAAGAATATTGTTTTGTTTTGTTTTTGCAGAAGAACTACAAGTCCCAGCAAGCCTCCCCAGCAAGCTGGTACTTGGAGAACCACAAGTACCAGCATGCGGGGGGGGAAACGGGCCCGCTGGTACCTGTAGTTCTACTGCAAAAAAAATACCCAAATAAAAACAGGACACGCACACCTTGAAAGTACAACTTTATTACATACATGTCGACACACACACATACTTACCTATGTTGACACGACGTTCGGTCCACTTGTCCAAGTAGAATCCATGGGGTGTGCCTGAAAATAAAATTATACTCACCTAAATCCAGTGTCCAGTGATATTTGTAATCCACGTACTTGGCAAAATAAAAAAACGCATTTACCCGATCCACACGGACTGAAAGGGGTCCCATGTTTACACATGGGACCCCTTTCCCCGAATGCTGAGACCCCCTGTGACTCCTGTCACAGAGGGTCCCTTCAGGCAATCAGGGAGCGACACGTCCTGGCACTCTCCTGATTCCCTATGCGCGTCTGAGCTGGCAGACAGCGCATCGCACAGCACCTCCATTAGTTTCAATGGTGGGAACTTTGCGATCAGCGGTGGGGTTACCGGTGACCTCACCGCTGACCGCAAAGTTCCCACCATTGAAGATAATGGAGGGGGCTGTGCGATGCGCGTCTGACAGCTCAGACGCGCATACAGCCAATCAGGAGAGTGCCACGACGTGGCGCTCCCTGATTGGCTGAAGGGACCCTCTGTGACAGCAGTCACGGGGGGTCTCTGCATTCGGGGAAAGGGGTCCCATGTGTAAACATGGGACCCCTTTCAGTCCGTGTGGATCGGGTATGCGTTTTTTTTGTTTTGCCAAGTACGTGGATCACAAATATCACAGGACACTGGATTTAGGCGAGTATATAATTTTATTTTCAGGTACCCCAGATTCTTCGACCTTGGAGACGTGGCAGTCGGCGTGTCAACATAGGTAAGTATGTATGTGTCGGCATGTGTGAAATAAAGTTGTATTTTCACGGTGTGCGTGTCCTGTTTTTATTTGGGTATTTTTTTTGCAGAAGAACTACAGGTACCAGCGCCCCCCCCCCCCCCCCCCCCCCCCCGCATGCTGGTACTTGTGGTTCTTCAAGTACCAGCTTGCGGGGGAGGATTGCTGGGACTTGTAGTTCTTCTGCAAAAAACAATATTCATTCATTTTTACACATGGCTATCAGCCCCCCATCCGCAGCCCTTGGATGGGGGGGACAGCCTCGGGCTTCACCCCTGGCCCTTGGGTGGCTGGGGGGGGACCCCTTGATTGAAGGGGTCCCCACTCCTCCAGGGTACCCCTTCCAGGGGTGACTAGTTGGGTATTTAATGCCACGGCCGCAGGGAGTGGTATAAAAGTGTCCCCCGGCTGTGGCATTATCTGTCCAGCTAGTGGAGCCCGGTGCTGGTACAAAAAATACGGGGAATCCCCTGTCATTTTTTCCCCGTATTTTTGCAACCAGGACCGGCTCAAAGAGCCCGAGGCTGGTTATACTTAGGAGGGGGGACCCCACGCATTTTTTTTCGGGTTTTTTACCGTTTTTTGTACCATCTGAAAAGTCGATTCAAAATCCGTCAATTGGTCCGTTTTTCGACAGCGGGACTGTCGAATCCGTTTTTTATTGAATATGTCGAATTCCGGCACCCGCCGGCCGGAATTCGCCGGTCGAATTGTGTCGAATTTAAAAACGGGCGAAAAATTGCCGCAATTCGCCCGGAATTGCATATACCCCATGAAATCTTATGCAGAAACAAGCTCTGTTTTTTTTTTTTTAATGCAGCATATACCGTTCTCCCAAACAGAGACAATTTCTGTAAGTAACACTGCAAAATGGTCGGGATACGCACCCGAGGCTTGTGCTTGACAACGATGTTTAAATCTTCATGGACACGGTCCAGAAGCCAGAGCAGGAACTCTTGGGCATCATGTTGAGAAGTGCCGCGATACTGAAGAGCATTTCTGGATACAATGGTCTGTGGAAAAAAAAAAGACAAACAACTATTTATGTTGCAGATATGTGAGCCCATAGACCATTTCTTATTAGAGATCAAATGCAATGTAGTCCGTATTCAAAAGAAAAAAGTAAAGTAATTTCTGCTCCAGGATTCCACATGAACGGTGTTCTCAGCTTCCTAAACCTAGCAGAGGGATGAGGTTTCCTCCAACAAGACTTCCACATTTTCCTTAAACGCTGTGCAACAAAATATAAAAATATATACAATTCTACAGAGAACACTGCCTGGAGAATTCACAAAGAGGGAATGGAATTCTGGTAGGACAGTGACCCCCCAACAATTCCAAATTTGCAGCCTCTCTAAGGAAATCATAAGAGCAAAAATAGAAGATCTGGGGAGAACTAAATTCCCAACATTGACACAATGTTACCCTCCAGAAGGGCACATCATGTCCTACCAGAGTCTCAAATTTTATCTTGCACCCACAGAGGCAAAGCTGCAATGTCGGCATCACCGTAATTGGCCAATATGCACACAGCTAGCCATCCACAGCATATTTTGCAGAGTGGAATTTCCATTTAAGATCCTCCTGATTACATTTAGGATACATTAGGGAAACATATTACATTTAGGACGACCATTGCTGTTTTTACCATTACAAGTATGGACCCCAGACTTACTAAGCAGCAGGTTTAATGTTGGTGTTTACAAATGTGGTGTTTGGGGTGTTTTTATTTATTTTATGAAGAAGCTACATTTATTACAATGAGGGTACCAATTATATAGCCATAAAATCTTAAATGTTGCCCACCATCATAAAAATATTTGTAATCAATATTACCCCTTTATTATTAATATTGCTTTTACTATACATATATTTTTTTACCAATATCTTAACCAAATCCTATTTACCCCAATAAGAGAATTATCAATTTTATCTGCCTCCATATTCATTACTTAATGACTGCACTCATAAGTGTATTGTGATTCCTTTTTTGATTAACTAGATAAGCTCGGCACCCCAACAGTCCAGGTTTTAAGTATATCCATGCTTAGCCACAGGTGTCTTAATGAGCACCTCAGTCAGTTTGATTTAGCAATCTGTGCTGAGCCATGGATATACCTAAAACCTGGACCGTTGGGGTGCCTTGAGGAACGTGTTTGAGAACCTCTGCATTAGAGATTGGATTTTGCCCTAATAAAATAGTATTTCCCTTATGTGGGAATTATTAACGTTACAGTACAATATGTGCCTCCTTATGAGCATTCTTCTAATCGGCCAGACAGATGCAGCAATGTAATTGCGTTATTACCAAAACTACCATAAAACCGCTGCGAAACAAATGGACATCTATGATTTACTCGACCATCAAATGGCTGAATAATAATACATGGTGGGCTTCAGTCTGCCGGCAATGTGTAAACCCATGAACCCCCAGCAAAACCATTGCTTAGTAAATTTGACCCAAGACTACAAGTGGAACTGAACCAGGGTTTGCAGCAAAATTTCTGGCGCCATCATGTTATATTGAAACCGCTGTACTTCTAAGCTTTTCTAACAACAAGCTAACCGCACATGCAACGTCAAACATGTTTATATTGGCGCTTTCCACCCTGTCTTGTCTGAATGAGACACATACACATTAAACAAAACAGAAACGCCACAAAGCTAATAGCTTCCAAACTGGAACGATTAGCTGGAGATGTATGATGTATAGAATCCTAAAGAAGTCTTATTACAGCTCTGCCGGGTGTTTGCACGCTGGCATTAGAGGGAACGGCGGCTGCAGAGACAGTAATTGGTGGCTGTCAGCTTGGTGTCGTAATGCCATGTCCTTTACAGCCAAAGCTTTCAGCTACAATCAGCCCACAGTCCATTTTCTCAGCACTATGCTGTTCAATTTCCATGTGTTCCTCAATTTGTGCTTCAAGACACTATCTTTGTATTTTTTAAAGTAGGAATTTTGATGGAGAAAAACAATAAATACAAGGAAAAAGAATATACCCACATTACCCTATGGTAGTGCATCTCCTACATTTTTGATCAACACGGTGGGGAGTGTTGGGGTGGGAGATAGAGGAGTGTAATAGGCCCTACACACTGGCCGTTTTTTTGAAAGATATGAACGATCTCGTTCATAAATGAACGAGAACTCGTTCATATCTTTCAGTGTGGAGACTCCAGCGATGAACGATGTGCGGCCCCGCGCTCGTTCATCGCTGGTCTCCCGTAGGCTGTGCATGCAGGCCAATATGGACGATCTCGTCCATATTTGCCTGCACTTAAATGCAGCCGCGTGACGGGGGGAGTGAAGAAACTTCACTCCCCCCGTCACTGCCCCCCCGCCGCCGGGTCGCTCGTCGGCCGTATCCGCCGTCGGGCAGCTCGGCGGCGGGTCGGCCAGTGAGTAGGGCCCTTAAGGGTTAAAAGGGACAAGTACTAAATAGCTTGTGAGCATGTTGCAAGGAACAGAATGAAAAAATAAATAAAAGATTCTTCTTTAAAAAAAAGAAATAACAAAAAGTAAGGAGGAACAGATAGCGGCGGCAGCGGTTCAATTTCTCATAGCAACTGCTGAAAAGGATTTAGAGAGGACATCATAAGAACCAATCATATGCATATGCTGCAGCCAAGAGACTGCATTTTGTGAATACTCCTCCCCATGGTTGGAGGGGGGGAAAAAAACACTTAAAAAATTTTTTTTTAACCAGTTTGCGTGAATGTTTTCGCGTAACAAACAAACTGAATCCTGATTATTATATTAATACTGTGAAACATTGCTATGTGTTTGAAACATGAGTGTTCAAGGATTCTATGTTTTCAAACATCTTCCTCACCAAACGCACTACGTCGACCTCCCCTCTCCTACAAGCCCTTCACTGGCTTCCCTTCCCTTTCAGAATCCAATTCAAACTTCTCACACTCACTTACAAAGCACTCACCCACTCCTCTCCCATTTACATCTCTAACCTTATCTCCCTTTACTCTCCCGCCCGTCCTCTTCGCTCTGCTAATGCACGCCAACTCTCCTGTCTTCTGATTACTTCCTCCCACGCCTATCTTCAAGATTTTTCACGTGCTGCTCCATTTCTCTGGAATTCTTTACCTCTCCCCCTCAGATTCTCCACCTCTCTACAAAACTTCAAACGGGCTCTTAAGACACACTTCTTTACCAAACCCAGCCAAATCTCATCCTAACCCTCTGTTCCACGCTCTCTATGTACCCCGTCTGTGTCACCCGTCTGTCTACCCCTCCCCTTAGAATGTAAGCTCTCACGAGTAGGGCCCTCTTCCCTCATGTGTTAATCCTTTTCTTACTTTAATAATCCTCAGATGCCCAAATCCTGCAGTTTTCGGCCACCTTGATACTTATCTCAGTGTCGTCTACTGATGTAATTATGTTTAGTTACCCTGTACTTGCCCTATATTGTCTTCAACTGTAAGTCACTGTTTTCCCATTTTGATTATGCTCATATGTACTCTGTAATTGGGTACTGCGGAACCCTTGTGGCGCCATATAAATAAAGGAGGATAATAATAATAATAAACAATCCAAATTTATTAGGCTTTAATAGGATTTTACATCTTTCAATAAAACCATTTTATTACATCATTCCTATTACATCTGAATATGCCCCAACACCAGAGTTCTCCTTTCTCTTTGTTGACTTTACATCTGAATATATGTAAATAAACATAAAGTACACTTCAGATATAGATGAAATTAAGAAAATAAGAACAAGTTAATGCTAAGCATTAGCCTACTACATACTTAAAATTATATAAATCTGAAGAGTAACAAAATGTAAAGTGCAAAAAACACTTTTCAGAGAAACACAAAACGTCAAGTATGAGCACTGGGCATGCCACTGGCAGACATTTTGAATAAAAACACTAGTTTTTTTGTATAGTAGTCACCACGCCATGCCTGTAGTCACAGCATAATAATGTATTTAATTTATTTTTTAAATAGAGGTTTTTTTTGTTTTTTTCTAACCACATTTGGTTTAAACCAGCCAACTCTGGTCCTCCCAACAAATGCCACCCACTAAATCAGAATTTCATGTTGGAGGGGCCCCAGGAAAAAACAGGCCTTAACAGCACTGAGGCTGCTAAATAGATGTAAAAAATAAGATTTTACTTACCGATAAATCTATTTCTCGTAGTCCGTAGTGGATGCTGGGGACTCCGTCAGGACCATGGGGATTAGCGGCTACGCAGGAGACAGGGCACAAAAATAAAGCTTTAGGATCAGGTGGTGTGCACTGGCTGCTCCCCCTATGACCCTCCTCCAAGCCTCAGTTAGGATACTGTGCCCGGACGAGCGTACACAATAAGGAAGGATTTTGAATCCCGGGTAAGACTCATACCAGCCACACCAATCACACCGTACAACTTGTGATCTGAACCCAGTTAACAGTATGACAACGTAGGAGCCTCTGAACAGACGGCTCACAACAATAACAACCCGATTTCTTTGTAACAATAACTATGTACAAGTATTGCAGACAATCCGCACTTCGGATGGGCGCCCAGCATCCACTACGGACTACGAGAAATAGATTTATCGGTAAGTAAAATCTTATTTTCTCTAACGTCCTAGTGGATGCTGGGGACTCCGTCAGGACCATGGGGATTATACCAAAGCTCCCAAACGGGCGGGAGAGTGCGGATGACTCTGCAGCACCGAATGAGAGAACTCCAGGTCCTCTTTAGCCAGGGTATCAAATTTGTAGAATTTTACAAACGTGTTCTCCCCCGACCACGTAGCTGCTCGGCAGAGTTGTAATGCCGAGACCCCTCGGGCAGCCGCCCAGGATGAGCCCACCTTCCTTGTGGAATGGGCCTTGACAGATTTAGGCTGTGGCAGGCCTGCCACAGAATGTGCAAGTTGAATTGTGCTACAAATCCAACGAGCAATCGTCTGCTTAGAAGCAGGAGCACCCAGCTTGTTGGGTGCATACAGTATAAACAGCGAGTCAGATTTTCTGACTCCAGCCGTCCTTGAAATATATATTTTCAATGCCCTGACAACGTCCAGCAACTTGGAATCCTCCAAATCGCTAGTAGCCGCAGGCACCACAATAGGCTGGTTCAGGTGAAACGCTGACACCACCTTAGGCAGAAAATGAGGACGCGTCCGCAGTTCTGCCCTGTCCGAATGGAAAATCAGATATGGGCTTTTATACGATAAAGCCGCCAATTCTGACACTCTCCTGGCTGAAGCCAGGGCCAGTAGCATGGTTACTTTCCATGTAAGATATTTCAAATCCGCCGATTTGAGTGGCTCAAACCAATGGGATTTGAGAAAATCCAAAACTACATTAAGGTCCCACGGAGCCACTGGGGGCACAACCGGGGGCAGTATATGTAGTACTCCTTTTACAAAAGTCTGGACTTCAGGAACTGAAGCCAATTCTTTCTGGAAGAAAATCGACAGGGCCGAAATTTGAACCTTAATGGACCCCAACTTGAGGCCCATAGACAATCCTGTTTGCAGGAAATGTAGGAATCGACCCAATTGAAATTCCTCCGTGGGGGCCTTCCTGGCCTCACACCACGCAACATATTTTCTCCAAATGCGGTGATAATGTTGTGCAGTCACCTCCTTCCTGGCTTTTACCAGTGTAGGAATGACCTCTTCTGGAATGCCTTTTTCCCTTAGAATTCGGCGTTCAACCGCCATGCCGTCAAACGCAGCCGCGGTAAGTCTTGGAATAGACACGGTCCCTGCTGAAGCAGGTCCCGTCTTAGAGGTAGAGGCCACGGATCTTCCGTGAGCATCTCCTGAAGTTCCGGGTACCAAGTTCTTCTTGGCCAATCCGGAGCCACGAGTATCGTTCTTACTCCCCTTTGCCGTATAATTCTCAGTACTTTTGGTATGAGAGGCAGAGGAGGAAACACATACACTGACTGGAACACCCACGGCGTTACCAGAGCGTCCACAGCTATTGCCTGAGGGTCTCTTGACCTGGCGCAATACCTGTCCAGTTTTTTGTTGAGGCGAGACGCCATCATGTCCACCTTTGGTTTTTCCCAACGGTTCATAATCATGTGGAAGACTTCTGGATGAAGTCCCCACTCTCCCGGGTGTAGATCGTGTCTGCTGAGGAAGTCTGCTTCCCAGTTGTCCACTCCCGGAATGAACACTGCTGACAGTGCTATCACATGATCTTCCGCCCAGCGAAGAATCCTTGCAGCTTCTGCCATTGCTCTCCTGCTTCTTGTGCCGCCCTGTCTGTTTACGTGGGCGACTGCCGTGATGTTGTCCGACTGGATCAACACCGGCTGACCCTGAAGCAGGGGTTTTGCCAGGCTTAGAGCATTGTAAATCGCTCTTAGCTCCAGTATATTTATGTGAAGAGACATCTCCAGGTTTGACCATACTCCCTGGAAGTTTCTTCCCTGTGTGACCGCTCCCCAGCCTCTCAGACTGGCATCCGTGGTCACCAGGACCCAGTCCTGTATGCCGAATCTGCGGCCCTCTAACAGATGAGCACTCTGCAACCACCACAGAAGAGACACCCTTGTCCGTGGCGACAAGGTTATCCGCTGATGCATCTGCAGATGCGATCCGGACCATTTGTCCAGCAGATCCCACTGAAAAGTTCGTGCGTGGAATATGCCGAATGGAATCGCTTCGTAAGAAGCCACCATCTTTCCCAGGACTCTTGTGCATTGATGCACAGACACTTTCCCTGGTTTTAGGAGGTTCCTGACAAGTTCGGATAACTCCTTGGCTTTCTCCTCCGGAAGAAACACCTTTTTCTGAACCGTGTCCAGAATCATTCCCAGGAACAGCAGACGTGTCGTCGGGGTCAATTGAGATTTTGGAAAATTCAGAATCCACCCGTGCTGTTGCAGCACTATTTGGGTTAGTGCTACTACGTCCCCCAGCTGTTCCCTGGACCTTGCCCTTATCAGGAGATCGTCCAAGTAAGGGATAATTAATACGCCTTTTCTTCGTAGAAGAAACATCATTTCGGCCATTACCTTGGTAAAGACCCGAGGTGCCGTGGACAATCCAAACGGCAGCGTCTGAAACTGATAATGACAGTTTTGCACCACGAACCTGAGGTACCCTTGATGTGAAGGGCAAATTGGGACATGCAGGTAAGCATCCTTGATGTCCAGGGACACCATAAAGTCCCCTTCTTCCAGATTCGCTATCACTGCTCTGAGTGACTCCATCTTGAACTTGAATTTTTGTATGTACAGGTTCAAAGATTTCAGATTTAGAATAGGTCTTACCGAGCCGTCCGGCTTCGGTACCACAAATAGTGTGGAATAATACCCCTTTCCCTGTTGTAGGAGGGGTACCTTGACTATCACCTGCTGAGAATACAGCTTGTGAATGGCTTCCAATACCGTCGCCCTGTCTGAGGGAGACGTTGGCAGAGCAGACTTTAGGAACCGGCGAGGGGGAGACTTCTCGAATTCCAACCTGTAACCCTGAGATATTATCTGCAGGATCCAGGTGTCCACCTGTGAGTGAGCCCACTGTGCGCTGAAATTCTTGAGTCGACCCCCCACCGCCCCTGAGTCCGCTTGTAAAGCCCCAACGTCATGCTGAGGGCTTTGCAGAAGCCGGGGGGGGGCTTCTGCTCCTGGGAAGAAGCTGCTTGGTGCACTCTCTTACCCTTTCCTTTGCCTCGGGGCAAATAGGACTGTCCTTTCGCCCGCTTGTTCCTATAGGAACGAAAGGACTGCGGCTGAAAAGACGGTGTCTTTTTCTGTTGGGAGGGGACCTGAGGTAAAAAGGTGGATTTCCCGGCTGTTGCCGTGGCCACCAAATCCGATAGACCGACCCCAAATAATTCCTCCCCCTTATACGGCAATACTTCCATATGCCGTTTGGAATCCGCATCACCTGACCATTGTCGCGTCCATAAACTTCTTCTGGCAGATATGGACATCGCACTTACTCTCGATGCCAGAGTGCAAATATCCCTCTGTGCATCTCGCATATATAGAAATGCATCCTTTAAATGCTCTATAGTCAGTAAAATACTGTCCCTATCCAGGGTATCAATATTTTCAGTCAGGGAATCCGACCAAACCACCCCAGCACTGCACATCCATGCAGAGGCGATGGCTGGTCGCAGTATAACACCAGTATGAGTGTATATACTTTTCAGGGTAGTTTCCAGCCTCCTATCCGCTGGATCCTTGAGGGCGGCCATTTCAGGAGACGGTAACGCCACTTGTTTTGATAAGCGTGTGAGCGCCTTATCCACCCTAGGGGGTGTTTCCCAGCGCGCCCTAACCTCTGGCGGGAAAGGATATAATGCCAATAACTTCTTTGAAATTAGCAGTTTTCTATCGGGGTTAACCCACGCTTCATCACACACTTCATTCAATTCGTCTGATTCAGGAAAAACTACAGGTAGTTTTTTCAGACCCCACATAATACCCCTTTTTGTGGTACATGCAGTATCAGAGATATGTAAAGCCTCCTTCATTGCCGTGATCATATAACGTGTGGCCCTACTGGAAAATACGTTTGTTTCTTCACCGTCGACACTAGATTCGGTGTCCGTGTCTGGGTCTGTGTCGACCGACTGAGGTAAAGGGCGTTTTACAGCCCCTGACGGTGTCTGAGACGCCTGTACAGGTACTAACTGGTTTGCCGGCCGTCTCATGTCGTCAACTGATTTTTGTAATGTGCTGACATTATCACGTAATTCCATAAATAAAGCCATCCATTCCGGTGTCGACTCCCTAGGGGGTGACATCACCATTACCGGCAATTGCTCCGCCTCCACACCAACATCGTCCTCATACATGTCGACACACACGTACCGACACACAGCAGACACACAGGGAATGCTCTTATCGAAGACAGGACCCCACTAGCCCTTTGGGGAGACAGAGGGAGAGTTTGCCAGCACACACCCAAGCGCTATAAATATATAGGAACAACCCTATAGAAGTGTTGTCTCCCTTATAGCAGCTTAATATATATCAAAAACGCCAAAAAAAGTGCCCCCCCCTCTCTTTTTTACCCTGTTTCTGTAGTGCAGTGCAGGGGAGAGTCCTGGGAGCCTTCCTCGCAGCGGAGCTGAGCAGGAAAATGGCACTGTGTGCTGAGGAGATAGGCCCCGCCCCCTATTTCGGCGGGCTCTTCTCCGGAGTTTGTGAGACCTGGCAGGGGTTAAATACATCCATATAGCCCCAAGGGCTATATGTGATGTATTTTGTAGCCAGAACAAGGTATTCTCATTGCTGCCCAGGGCGCCCCCTGCAGCGCCCTGCACCCTCCGTGACCGCTGGTGTGAAGTGTGTGACAACAATGGCGCACAGCTGCAGTGCTGTGCGCTACCTCATGAAGACTGAAAAGTCTTCTGCCGCCGGTTTCTGGACCTCTTCGCTTTTCGGCATCTGTAAGGGGGTCGGCGGCGCGGCTCCGGGACCGGACTCCATGGCTGGGCCTGTGTTCGATCCCTCTGGAGCTAATGGTGTCCAGTAGCCTAAGAAGCCAATCCATCCTGCACGCAGGTGAGTTCACTTCTTCTCCCCTAAGTCCCTCGTTGCAGTGAGCCTGTTGCCAGCAGGACTCACTGAAAATAAAAAATTTAAAAACTTTTTCTAAGCAGCTCTTTAGGAGAGCCACCTAGATTGCACCCTGCTCGGACGGGCACAAAAACCTAACTGAGGCTTGGAGGAGGGTCATAGGGGGAGGAGCCAGTGCACACCACCTGATCCTAAAGCTTTATTTTTGTGCCCTGTCTCCTGCGGAGCCGCTAATCCCCATGGTCCTGACGGAGTCCCCAGCATCCACTAGGACGTTAGAGAAAATATAATATTTAAACTTTTGCCAAAGAGGTCCCAATTGCTGCCAAGTTAGTGCAGATCCCGATTCGATGCCGATGCGCAGTCGGCATCGCAAGAATAGATAGACTGTGCAGGCAAGTAAATTTTGACTCTCTCTATAGAAGAGATAGTCAAAATTGACACTTAGCCAAAATCGCACATAGTCAGTATCGCAAGCACATAATGAGTGTGCTTGCGATACTGACTATGTGCCGACCTAGCCCCTGTCGCATAGTGAGAATCGGGCATAGCCCGAATCTCACCATGTGTATGGGCCATTAGATGTGGAAAGTGGCTAAACCTGGCACAGATGGGATGAAAGATAGAGAGGTACCCAGGCAGATTGTGGTGGTAGGGGATTCTATCATCAGGAAGACAGATGGGGCAATCTACTACTGGGATCATGATCGCTGTACGGTCTGTTGTCTCCCGGGTGCCCAGGTACGGCACATCGCGGACCGGGTAGATTGTTTGTTGGGAGGGGCTGGGAATGACCCGGCGGTCTTGGTGCACGTTGGCACCAATGACAAAGTTAGTGGTAGGTGGGATGTCCTTAATGGTGTGTACACGGTGAGATCCTTGCTATGTTCGATTTTGACTATGCGATTTCCCTTGAACTCCCCCAGAGCTCAGATAGCACAGATATTGACTATCTGTGCTTGAGATTTTGTCTAGGTACAATTTTGACTATACTTTGTACTAGATTGTACACTAGATAGTCAAGACTGACTTGCCTGCACAGTCTATCTAGCCCTGCCTAACGGTGCATACACACATTGAGATTCTGTCTTACGTTCAATTTTCACTTTGCGATTTCTCCTGAACTCCCCGGAGCACAGCATCACCGATTTTGACTAACTTTTCTTGAGATATGGACTATGTGTGCTTACGATTTTGGCTTATGTGAGATTTTGACTACCGATCTAGCAAGGATTGACTTGCCTGCACAGTCTATTTTTTCTTGCGATGCCGACCTGGCGGGACCGCGCATCGGGATCGAATCGGGATCGCAAGGTGACTTTCACCTTGCGATCTGCACTAATTTTTCTTGCGATTTTGACTATACAGTCAAAATTGTAAGAAAACATCTCACCGTGTGTACACACCATAACACCTTGAGATACGCACTAACTTTTCATAAGATTTTGCCTACAGTATATAGTCAAAATCTTACAGATTGATCTCACCGTGTGTACACACCTTAAGAAAGATTATAGGCACTTAGGCCAGAAACTAAGGGCTGTAACACACTACCCGGTTTTCCCCGGATGGCAAAAAGCCGGACAAACTTTGTCTGGCTTTTTGCCATCCGGCAGAGTCTTTAACACACAACGGCTTTGAGCCGTGTGTAATGCTGTGCGCAGCAGCGGACACGGCTTGAAAAAAAAAAAATTGTGTGTGAAAGCTCCCCTTCACACACACGGTTCTCTGCTTTCAAAGACTGCACGGCCCCGGCCCGGCAGCCGGACCTTCCAGTGGATATTTCCGGCTGCAACCTGGCAGCCAGGCCGGGGCCGTGCAGTGTGAAAGGACCCTACCCCTTACACTGTTAATTACAATACCGGCACGGGAAAAAGCCATCTGGCTTTTTCCCGGCCAGCAAAAGCCGGCGAGTGTGTTACAGCCCTAAAGGAAAGGACATCTAGGGTAATATTCTTCAAAATATTACCCGTGCCACGCGCTAGTCCAGGGAGGCAGAGGGAGATCAGGGAGGTAAATGTGTGGCTTAGAGACTGGTGTAGGAAGGAGGGGTTTGTGTTCCTGGCGCACTGGGCGGACTTCTCAGTCAGGCGCCATCTTTTATGTAGCGATGCATTGCACATGAATGAGGAGGGGGTGTGGTGCTGGGTGGGGGGGGGGGGAGATGGTTAGAAGGTTGGAGGAGCTTTTAAACTAGGAGCATGGGGGGGAGGATTTGGCTAGAAACTATGGGTCATGCAGTGAGAAAGGTATGGATGGAGGTAATGAACTAAATGGGGGAGGAGAAGGGAGGAGGGAATGAGCGGCCAGCAAGGGCAAGAGTATTTACATGGGTACTGTAAAGGGTATTACCAAAGGTATTGCCAAAACATTAACTAACAACGATTATGGGTCATCATTACAGCATATAGAAAATGATGTACGTAGCATAAGGGAAAATACTTATGTCGGGGGAAAGGGGGGACGGGTGGGAGTTTAGAACGACTCAATACAGCCCACCTTACTATTCTCTCTGATCGACCCATTAAGTACGATGGGGGTGGAGAGGGAGGGAGGGAGAACAGTCAGTAAGAGTAACTCTAGGAAGGCACTTGTAAACAATGATAGGATACCTTTAAAATGACAAACGGACAAGGGAAACACTAAACTAAAATGTATGCTTGGGAACGCAAGAAGCCTATCAGATAAAATGGGGGAATTGGAATTGTTAGCATCAAAGGCCGAGTATGATATAGGTATTACAGAAACATCTTGATATGACTCTCACAACTAGGTTGCAAACTTGGAGGGGTATTCTCTTTTCAGGAGGGACAGGGCTAACAAAAGAGGAGGAGGTGTATGTCTTTATTTTAAACCATCTCTTAAACCACACTTAAAAAGGAGGTTATCTACGAGGGGACTGGAGATAATGTGGAGTCACTATGGGTTGAAAACTTAGGTGGGGTATTGATGCAATAAAACTAATCATAGGCACGTGCTACAAACAGTCGGATATTAGCATACATGAGGAGGAACAACTCTTGCAGCAAATTGAAAAGGCTGCAGGATTGGGTGACATCCTAGGGCAGGGGTGGCCAAACAGTCGACCCGCCGCCCAGCCACCCGAAGCCGCGCCTCTCCTGCCTGCCGCTCTGCCTCCTCAGTGACGGCAGAGTGTATAGCTCAATCAGGTGCCGGTTCGTTAGCCAATGAGAGCTCGCGGACCAGCGCCTGATTTGAGCTATACACGCTGCCGTCACCGCCGGAGATTAGACTGAGAAGCAGGGCGGAAGACAGGAGAAGCGCGCGCTGCGCTCTCCACTCCGGTGAGCTTTACTATGGGGGCATATCTGGCATTGTGGGCACATGGCTCAGTGGGGGCATATCTGGCATTGTGGGCACATGGCTCAGTGGGGGCATATCTGGCAATGTGGGGCATATCTGGCACTGTGCGGTCATATGTGGCTGTGGGGGCATATCTGGCACTGTGGGGGCATATCTGGCACTGTGGGGGCATATCTGGCACTGTGGGGGCATATCTGGCACTGTGGGGGCATATCTGGCACTGTGGGGGGATATCTGGCACTGTGGGCACATGGAACTGTGGGGGCATATCTGGCACTGTGGGGGCATATCTGGCACTGTGGGCACATGGCACTGTGGGGGCATATCTGTAATCTGGCACTGTGGGGGCATATCTGGCACTGTGGGCACATGGCACTGTGGGGGCATATCTGGCACTGTGGGGGCATATCTGGTACTGTGGGGGCATATCTGGTACTGTGGGGGCATATCTGGTACTGTGGGGGCATATCTGGTACTGTGGGGGCATATCTGGTACTGTGGGGGCATATCTGGCACTGTGGGCACATGACACCGTGGGGGCATATCTGTAATCTGACGCCGTGGGGGCATATCTGGCACTGTGGGGGCATATCTGTATCTGGCACTGTGGGGGCATATCTGGCACTGTGGGGGCATGTGTATCAGGCACTGTGGGGGCATATGTGTTTGAGGTTTTTACCTGTGGGGTCCAATGTGTCATTTCGTGTGAGGCAATCATTACACTCTGTGCAGCAAGGCTACGTCCCTTTTTTTTGTTATGCCACGCCCACTTTTTGTTATGTCACACCCCTTTTTTGATTATTCCTCCTAGGTAGATCACAGAAGCTTTTTAGCTTTCAAAGTAGATCGCCAACTCCAAAAGTCTGGCCGCCCCTGTCCTAGGGGATTTTAATTTATCCTGATATAAATTGGAGTAACGATTCATGTGTTAAAGCTAGGGGCAACAGGTTCTTAAATACATTAAAGGATCACTACTTGTCTCAATTAGTCGAGGACCCAACTAGAGGTAAAACTATTCTGGATCTAGTAATTACCAATATGTGGACATTATATCAAACACTAAAGTTGGGGAGACCTTGGGAAACCGTGATCACTATATGATCACATTCGACATCAGTTTAAAAAAACATAGCTATAAGGGATCAACCAAAACATTTAACTTTAGAAAAGCTAACTTCAGTATGCTGAGACGTGCACTAAACGACATTGACTGGGAAGTTTTGTTTCATGGCAAGAACACTACGGAAATGTTGGATGCTTTAAAAGGGGGTTTCTAGATAGCAATATTCACAAATTTACTCCCATGGGAAGTAAACACAGGAGTACTAAACTCAAACCAATGTGGCTTAATAAGAAGGTCAAGGAAGAAATGGATAAAAAGAAGCGTGCTTTCAAAGCATTTAAATCCAATGGAAAGGAGGAGTCATTCCAGTACTACAAGAAATGCACTAAAAGATGCAAAACAATAATAAGAGCAGCTAAAATTGAAAACGAAAAGCAAATCCCTATAGAGTAAAACCAATCCTAAAAAGTTTTTTTTAAATACATACACAGTAAAAGGTTAAAAAAGGAGAACGTAGGTCCAATAATAGATGAATCTGGAGTATTGATAAATGACGATAAAATAAAAGCAGAAACACTAAACAAATTTTTTATCATCAGTGTTCACCAGAGAAGAACTGACTGTGGGAGTAGTGCATAACGACAGTGACAGTAATGATTTGTGGCTAGATACTTATTTAAGTGAGAAAGTAGTCCGGGAGAGACTAAGCAAAATTAAGATTAATAAATCACCTGGCCCAGATGGACTTCACAATTAGCAAGACCCCTATACTTGATTTTCAATAGTTCAATTAGATCAAGACAGTACCGAAGGATTGGCGTATAGCTGAGGTGGTGCCATTATTTATAAAGGGAACTAAAAATCACTCTGGTAACTACAGACCGGTTAGTTTGACATCTATAGTGAGGAAAATATTGGAAAGAATTTTAAGGGATAGCGTACAGGAGTATCAGCAGACCGCTAAGATTACTAGCAAGAACCAGCATGGGTTTGTGAGGGACAGATCATGTCAAATTAACTTAGTTAGCGTCTATGAGGAAGTGAGCGACAATCTTGACCAGTGAAAAGCAGTGGATGTGTTCTATTTAGATCTTGCAAAAGCCTTCGATACAGTGCCTCACAGGAGACTGATCATCGAATTAAAGGAGCTTGGCCTAGGAAAAACTATTCGTACATGGATAAGTAACTGTTTGGGTGACAGGATACAGCGAGTAGTGGTCAATGGGATGTCCTCCAGCTGGGCATCAGTAGTCAGCGGAATACCACAAGGGTCCGTACTCGGGCCACTACAGTTCAACATTCTTATGAATGACCTAGTAATAGGCCCAGAAAGCACAGTGTCAATCTTTGCAGATGATACTAAACTGTTTAGGGTAATTAATTCGGAAATAGATGGAGTCTCTACAGCAGTGTTTCCCAACCACGGTCCTCAAGGCACACCAACAGTCCAGGTTTTAGTGATAACCATGTTTGAGCACAAATGGTTTAATCAAAATAACTGAGGTGCTAATTAAGTCACCTGTGCTCAGGTATGGCAATCCTTAAAACCAGGACTGTTAGTGTGCCTTGAGGACCGTGGTTGGGAAACACTGCTCTACAGAATGACTTATCTAAACTTCAAATCTGGGCATCTAAATGGAGACTGAGTTTCAATATAGAAAAATGTAAAGTTATGAATTTTGGGACTAAAAACAAACTTGCATTATACACAATAAAATCGGGAAAATCTAGGGGTAACAGTACTGGAAAAAGATTTGGAGGTACTCATTGATAATAGGCTTAATAACAGGATACAATGTTAAAGTGTAGCAAAGAAGGCAAGTAAGGTGCTAGCGTGCATAAAACAGGGAATTGAGACAAGGGACGAGAGTGTAATACTGCCACTGTACAAATCATTGGTACGTCCGCACCTGGAATGGTGTGTTTAATTCTGGGCACCACATTAAAAAAAAAAAAAAAAAAGATCTGTGACCTCAAAAGGGTTCAAAGGCGAGCTACTAAATTGATTAAAGGGATAGAGGGACTGGATTACGAGGAAAGGCTTACTAGGTTGAATATGTATACACTGGAAAAGAGGCGTCTAAGAGGAGACATGAATATCTTCAACTATGTAAAGGGACATTACAGAGAGTTATCAGAGGATTTGTTTATTAAAAGAACTCTGTATAGGACACGTGGGCACTCGCTGAGGCTAGAGGAGAGAAAATTCCATAAGCAACGTAGGAAAGGGTTCTTCACAGTTAGGGCAATAAGGATTTGGAATTCCCTGCCAGAGAAGGTGGTAATGGCGGACTCTGTAAATGCATTTAAAAACGGATTGGATAAATTTCTGACTGAAATAGATATCCAAGTTTATAGCATTTAAAATATCCACATTGATAATCTGGGAGGAACATGAGTCATAGTTGTTAATTAGTCATAAAACATTACTTCAGCAGGCACATTATAATGAACTCATCTTAATACAGAATACAGGTTGAACCCGATGGGCATTTTGCCTCTCTTCAACCTCATTAACTGTGGTACTATGTTAAACCTGCGCAAAGTACTGAGCGCGCTGCCCAACTTTTTGCAGATTTCTGGTTGCCATCTAAGGGTCTGACGAGCATAAACAATTAAATTCTCCGCAAGGAGGCAATGTGTAACAGCATCCCATTACTGCCTTATTACATACAAGTAGTGTTCACTCTAGTGTCTTTCACAGGGCGCTGCACCCTGCCTCTATTTTAGACACCTAAATGCCACCCTGCCCGTTTGTGTGCGCCCTCCCGCCCCGCACTTTGCTGCACGCCGGACCCCGCCGCCGGACACATTAAGCACACTGTCCCCAGTGATTGCAAAGACCTGGGACTCAAGTTTCTAAAGTGGGAGGGTCCCCGGTGACGCGCTCCTCATTAGGCCAATCCCTAATGGGGATTTTTGTATGTTTGCCTGATGCTGGTCCTGGGCTGAATGATGTAAAGAGGAGGTGGAGCCAGTTTCCCTTCCTCTTTGGCGCCTGGCTGCTTGCGGCAGGTGAGTGAAGGCTAGTGCCGAGTGCGGGTGATGGATGGGTTGCCACAGCGTCTCTGGGGGGTGCTGGCAATGTGCAGGGATCGGCGTACTCCGTGATCTAGTAGGTAAAGCTGGGCTTTGTGACTGGGGCTTCCCGCGGTGCCGTCTGAGGTGGTGGCCGCGCTGCCGCTCTTGCTTTGAGGTGTTCAACCCCCTCGAAGCAAGAGCGGCAGCGCTGCCACCGCCTCAGACGGCACCGCGGGAAGCCCCAGTCACAAAGCCCAGCTTTACCTACTAGATCACGGAAGGCGCCGATCCCTGCACGTGTGGTGCGTTCCCTGTCTGTGTCCGCTACGGCCCTGGGGGGGGACAAGGTGGTTACTGCAATGTGCCTCAGTGCTCTTACCTGGTGCAGTGTGCTGTGCCTGGCGCAAAGTGTATAACGCGCTGTGCCTGGCGCAAAGTGTATAACGCGCTGTGCCTGGCGCAAAGTGTATAACGCGCTGTGCCTGGCGCAAAGTGTATAACGCGCTGTGCCTGGCGCAAAGTGTATAACGCGCTGTACCTGGCGCAAAGTGTTTAGGAGGTTCTACCCGGTGCAGTGTGTATTAGCTACACTACTGTGTGGTGTAATGTGAATTGCCACTATTATGTGGCCATGCCCCTTCCCCACGAAAAACAACGCCCCTAAATTTTTGCACTGTCCATTCTTTAGCATGTGGGAATGGGAGGACCAAGCATTTTAGTATGTACCTAATTTTGCCCTTCTAACTGAAAAATGTGCCCTCCCCGTGATCAGCACCCTGCCCTAAAAAAAATCCTAGAGTGAACACTATACAAGGGTCTTTTGAGAACCAATAACAACTTTAAGCTATTCATATGCAGGTAGTTGACGTTTTGTTTTTTTAAACGGACTATATATGCAATAACTGACAATTATACTGTAGATACCCGCTTACCAACTGTATTATAGAATCAAGACAAATTGGAGAGATGAGTCACCTGGTTTCCTATGCTGTGCCTCAGACAATACATAGTATCTGTTCACAGTCTTTTATACATCCTTTACTAATGCTGCATTCACACCGCAAATGCCGGGTCCTACCCGGTAAGACAAACGTGTACTTACCGGGTAGGATCCGGCATTTGCGCTCCGTTGCAGGCTTCCCGACCCGGCAATATACCGGGTCGGTTGCCATGACAACGGAGGCCGCAGCAGCAGCAGGGGCGGGGGTGGAGGCGGCGTCGGGAGATGAGCTCATCTCCAGCGCCGCCTCTCCCTACCTTGTGAATGGGAACCGTGTCGCATCGACACGGCTCCCATTCACACCGCACCTGACCCGGTAATCAACCCGGGTAAAACCCTTCTTTTTTACCGGGTTGATTTACCGGGTCAGGCGACCCGCTAAATCGCCCAGTGTGCTTTCACATCGCACACTGACCCGGTTCGACACGGCAATATGCCGTGTCGGTACCGGGTTATTTGTGCGATGTGAAAGGGGTATAAGAGTCTCCATTAGTTCTTTAATACTTTATTATTTGCTCTGTGCTAAACATACCTGCCATGATGTAACTCAACAACACACTGTTAATTGTTATCCAATTGAGAATGTCTGGGATGATTGCGCACTGAAGCTAAAACAATCACCAGACATAGGAAAACAAAATGCCTTTAAACTGTGATCAAAAGACCTTCCCAACAGGTAGACTATCTGACCACCGTACTGACACCCAAAAATTTGGACAGATGGTGGTCTGCTATACACCACGCCATTTTGGCATCACGTAAGCTGAGGTGCGGTTTTTGTGCTGCTGCTCAGCCACGGAAACCCAATCCATGAAACTTTAGACTATCTGCTCGTGTTGAAGTTGTTCTAGAGGCAGCTAAGAACTTGGCAGGGAGCGGTGCAAGTGAGTGCAGACTACTTTCACCAACTACATGCTTCCCTGCTTTGCGAGCTTGCGTCGACCACCGCTCCTAGACATTTCCATATCCCAATAACAGTACTGCCAGTTGGCAAGGGAAGCTCCATATTTGACAAACTGACTTGCTGGAAAGGAACCATTGACGTGGGTGATAGTCAATTGTTTCTTTGTTTTTTTTTATCACGTTCAGGGAGGTCGGGTTTAGCCACATACATGAGAACGACACGAAAAGTCCTATTTGGGCATCCAAATGGGTCACTTTTTGCTCATTTCGCTTGCCCTTGAGGGCGTGCCAGCTGAAATACAGGCGCTGGCAGCCGATTGTGTCGGAACGGAGCAAAAATTAAATTGCTTTGTTGGCGGACGTCGCAAACAACTGAATCTCACCCACCCAGCTCTTCTGTATGACCCATTCTATGGCTAGTGTTTGACACTGGCGATTGCATGGCTGGGTGCTTTCACCTGTTGGGTGCAGCTGAAATGGCCAAGCACACCAATTTGGAAGGGAGGGCGCATACTTTTAGTTACGCAGTTTTTGCTGTTGGTGTACTTAGAAATTTTAATTACCCTCCTTTAAGGCATCTCTTGTGAAGTTACTATGAGTATTACAATACAGATAGGCAGGAACTCCAATCAATTTGATGCCGCAGAGTTTTCGTATCCAACTGTGTTTACTACAAAATAATACTGTAGCATTTCCAATAAGTACTCTTAACTTTTCTCATTTTAGAGGTCACTGCCTTGTTTCAACTCATTACAATCAAAAGTGATTTCCGGACAATCAATTTCTCAAGAACATGAAGAAATTATGGCTGTCTGAATCATAATCAGGAGGCAGCAAGACTCTAACCTCTGCTTATTGAGCATCCTTCAGACATAAGAATACCGTAATAAACTAAGTATTCCAACAGCATGCAAGGCTGTACTACATCTTGATTTATACCACTTTCACACATGCCGGGTGTTTGCACGTGAACACGCATCAACCCAGGATTTTGGTAGGTCTGAAAGCAAACTCTCTTGACCAGAGATGGGCTGAGACCCGGGAATTTGCTGGTTTGCTAGACCCAGCAATTCTGAAAGTCTGAAAGGGATAGTGATACTTTTGTTTTGAACATGTATTGCAAAGATTACTGCAGAATTTGTCCCTGAACAGGAGCAAAAAATAAGAATTTACTCACCGGTAATTCTATTTCTCGTAGTCCGTAGTGGATGCTGGGAACTCCGTAAGGACCATGGGGAATAGCGGGCTCCGAAGGAGGCTGGGCACTCTAGAAAGATTTATGACTACCTGGTGTGCACTGGCTCCTCCCACTATGACCCTCCTCCAAGCCTCAGTTAGGACACTGTGCCCGGACGAGCTGACATAATAAGGAAGGATTTTGAATCCCGGGTAAGACTCATACCAGCCACACCAATCACACCGTACAACTCGTGATACTATATCCAGTTTGACAGTATGAAAACAACTGAGCCTCTCAACAGATGGCTCAACAATAACCCTTTAGTTAGCAATAACTATTTACAAGTATTGCAGACAATCCGCACTTGGGATGGGCGCCCAGCATCCACTACGGACTACGAGAAATAGAATTACCGGTGAGTAAATTCTTATTTTCTCGGACGTCCTAGTGGATGCTGGGAACTCCGTAAGGACCATGGGGATTATACCAAAGCTCCCAAACGGGCGGGAGAGTGCGGATGACTCTGCAGCACCAAATGAGAGAACTCCAGGTCCTCCTCAGCCAGGGTATCAAATTTGTAGAATTTTGCAAACGTGTTTGCCCCTGACCACGTAGCTGCTCGGCAAAGTTGTAAAGCCGAGACCCCTCGGGCAGCCGCCCAAGATGAGCCCACCTTCCTTGTGGAATGGGCATTTACAGATTTTTGGCTGTGGCAGGCCTGCCACAGAATGTGCAAGCTGAATTGTACTACAAATCCAGCGAGCAATAGTCTGCTTAGAAGCAGGAGCACCCAGCTTGTTGGGTGCATACAGGATAAACAGCGAGTCAGATTTTCTGACTCCAGCCGTCCTGGAAACATATATTTTCAGGGCCCTGACAACGTCTAGCAACTTGGAGTCCTCCAAGTCCCTAGTAGCCGCAGGCACCACAATAGGCTGGTTCAGGTGAAACGCTGACACCACCTTAGGGAGAAACTGGGGACGAGTCCTCAATTCTGCCCTATCCATATGGAAAATCAGATAAGGGCTTTTACATGATAAAGCCGCCAATTCTGACACTCGCCTGGCTGAAGCCAAGGCCAATAACATGACCACTTTCCACGTGAGATATTTCAGATCCACGGTTTTTAGTGGCTCAAACCAATGTGATTTTAAGAAACTCAACATCACGTTGAGATCCCAAGGTGCCACAGGAGGCACAAACGGGGGCTGAATATGCAGCACTCCTTTCACAAATGTCTGAACTTCAGGTACTGAAGCTAGTTCTTTTTGAAAGAAAAATCGACAGAGCCGAGATCTGTACTTTAATGGAGCCTAGTTTTAGGCCCATATTCACTCCTGCTTGCAGGAAATGCAGAAATCGACCTAGTTGAAATTCCTCTGTTGGGGCCTTTTCGGCCTCGCACCATGCAACATATTTCCGCCATATGCGGTGATAATGATTTGCCGTAACATCTTTCCTGGCTTTAATAAGCGTAGGAATGACTTCCTCCGGAATGCCCTTTTCCTTCAGGATCCGGCGTTCAACCGCCATGCCGTCAAACGCAGCCGCGGTAAGTCTTGGAACAGACAGGGCCCCTGCTGTAGCAGGTCTTGTCTGAGCGGCAGAGGCCATGGGTCCTCTGAGATCATCTCTTGAAGTTCCGGGTACCACGCTCGTCTTGGCCAATCCGGAACCACGAGAATTGTGTTTACTCCTCGCTTTCTTATTATTCTCAATACCTTTGGTATGAGAGGCAGAGGAGGGAACACATAAACCGACTGGTACACCCACGGTGTCACTAGAGCGTCCACAGCTATCGCCTGAGGGTCCCTTGACCTGGCGCAATATCTTTTTAACTTTTTGTTGAGGCGGGACGCCATCATGTCCACCTGTGGTTTTTCCCAACGGTTTACCAGCATCTGGAAGACTTCTGGATGAAGTCCCCACTCTCCCGGGTGGAGGTCGTGTCTGCTGAGGAAGTCTGCTTCCCAGTTGTCCACTCCCGGAATGAACACTGCTGACAGTGCTAGTACATGATTCTCCGCCCATCGGAGAATTCTTGTGGCTTCTGCCATTGCCATCCTGCTTCTTGTGCCGCCCTGTCGATTTACATGGGCGACTGCCGTGATGTTGTCTGACTGGATCAGCACCGGCTGGTGTAGGAGCAGGGATTTTGCTTGACTTAGGGCATTGTAAATGGCCCTTAGTTCCAGAATATTTATGTGAAGGGAAGTCTCCTGACTCGACCATAGTCCTTGGAAGTTTCTTCCCCGTGTGACTGCCCCCCAGCCTCGAAGGCTGGCATCCGTGGTCACCAGGACCCAGTCCTGTATGCCGAACCTGCGGCCCTCTAGAAGATGGGCACTCTGCAGCCACCACAGTAGAGACACCCTGGTTCTTGGAGACAGAGTTATTAAGCGATGCATCTGAAGATGCGATCCGGACCATTTGTCCAACAGGTCCCACTGAAAAATTCTGGCATGGAACCTGCCGAAGGGAATTGCTTCGTAAGAAGCTACCATCTTTCCCAGGACCCGCGTGCAGTGATGCACCGATACCTGTTTTGGTTTCAGGAGGTCTCTGACTAGAGATGACAACTCCCTGGCTTTCTCCTCCGGGAGAAACACTTTTTTCTGGACTGTATCCAGAGTCATACCCAGGAACAGTAGACGTGTCGTCGGAACCAGCTGTGACTTTGGGATATTCAGAATCCAGCCGTGCTGGTGCAGCACTTCCTGAGATAGTGCTACTCCCACCAACAACTGTTCCTTGGACCTCGCCTTTATTAGGAGATCGTCCAAGTACGGGATAATTAAAACTCCCTTTTTTCGAAGGAGTATCATCATTTCCGCCATAACCTTGGTAAATACCCTCGGTGCCGTGGACAGTCCAAACGGCAGCGTCTGGAATTGGTAATGGCAATCCTGTACCACAAATCTGAGGTACTCCTGGTGAGGATGGTAAATGGGGACATGCAAGTAAGCATCCTTGATGTTCAAGGATTTCAAATTTAAAATGGGTCTCACCGAACCGTCCGGTTTCGGCACCACAAATAGTGTGGAATAGTAACCCCGGCCTTGTTGAAGTAGGGGTACCTTGATTATCACCTGCTGGGAATACAGCTCGTGAATTGCCGCTAGCACCGCCTCCCTGTCTGAGGGAGTAATCGGCAAGGCAGATTTTAGGAACCGGTGGGGTGGAGACGCCTCGAATTCCAGTTTGTACCCCTGAGATACTATTTGAAGAATCCAGGGATCTACCTGTGAGCGAGCCCACTGATCGCTGAAATTCTTGAGGCGGCCCCCCACCGTACCTGGCTCCGCCTGTGGAGCCCCACCGTCATGCGGCGGACTTGGAAGAAGAAGCGGGGGAGGACTTTTGCTCCTGGGAACCTGCTGTTTGTTGCAGCCTTTTTCCCCTACCTCTGCCTCTGGACAGAAAAGACCCGCCTTTTCCACGCTTGTTTTTCTGGGTCCAAAAGGACTGAACCTGATAAAACGGCACCTTCTTAGGCTGTGAGGGGACATGGGGTAAAAATGCTGACTTCCCAGACGTTGCTGTGGAAACTAGGTCCGAGAGACCATCCCCAAATAATTCCTCACCCTTATAAGGCAAAACTTCCATGTGCCTTTTAGAATCTGCATCTCCTGTCCACTGGCGAGTCCATAAGCCTCTCCTAGCAGAAATGGACAATGCACTTACTTTAGATGCCAGCCGGCAGATTTCCCTCTGTGCATCTCTCATGTATAAGACTGAGTCTTTGATATGGTCTATGGTTAGCAGAATCGTGTCTCTGTCTAGTGCGTCAATATTTTCTGACAGGGAATCTGACCACGCAGCGGCAGCACTGCACATCCATGCTGACGCAATAGCTGGCCTGAGTGTGTGTATACAGACTTCAGGATCGCCTCTTGCTTTCTATCAGCAGGTTCCTTGAGGGCGGCCGTATCCGGAGACGGTAGTGCCACCTTTTTAGACAAACGTGTGAGCGCTTTATCCACCCTAGGAGGTGTTTCCCAACGTGACCTATCCTCTGGCGGGAAAGGGAACGCCATTAGTACCTTCTTAGGAATTACCAATTTTTTATCAGGGAAGGCCTACGCTTCTTCACACACTTCATTTAATTCATCTGATGGGGGAAAAAATAAGAATTTACTTACCGATAATTCTATTTCTCGGAGTCCGTAGTGGATGCTGGGGTTCCTGAAAGGACCATGGGGAATAGCGGCTCCGCAGGAGACAGGGCACAAAAGTAAAGCTTTTACAGGTCAGGTGGTGTGTACTGGCTCCTCCCCCTATGACCCTCCTCCAGACTCCAGTTAGGTACTGTGCCCGGACGAGCGTACACAATAAGGGAGGATTTTGAATCCCGGGTAAGACTCATACCAGCCACACCAATCACACCGTACAACTTGTGATCTAAACCCAGTTAACAGTATGATAACAGAGGAGCCTCTGAAAGATGGCTTCCTAAACAATAACCCGAATTAGTTAACAATAACTATGTACAAGTATTGCAGATAATCCGCACTTGGGATGGGCGCCCAGCATCCACTACGGACTCCAAGAAATAGAATTATCGGTAAGTAAATTCTTATTTTCTCTATCGTCCTAAGTGGATGCTGGGGTTCCTGAAAGGACCATGGGGATTATACCAAAGCTCCCAAACGGGCGGGAGAGTGCGGATGACTCTGCAGCACCGAATGAGAGAACTCCAGGTCCTCCTTTGCCAGGGTATCAAATTTGTAAAAATTTACAAACGTGTTCTCCCCTGACCACGTAGCTGCTCGGCAGAGTTGTAATGCCGAGACCCCTCGGGCAGGCGCCCAAGATGAGCCCACCTTCCTTGCGGAATGGGCCTTAACAGATTTAGGCTGTGGCAGGCCTGCCACAGAATGTACAAGTTGAATTTTGTTACAAATCCAACGAGCAATCGACTGCTTAGAAGCAGGTGCACCCAACTTGTTGGGTGCATACAGTATAAACAGCGAGTCAGATTTTCTGACTCCAGCCGTCCTTTAAATGTATATTTTTAAGGCTCTGACAACGTCCAACAACTTGGAGTCCTTCAAGTCGTCTGTAGCCGCAGGCACTACAATAGGCTGGTTCAGGTGAAACGCTGATACCACCTTAGGGAGAAAATGCGGACGCGTCCGCCGCTCTGCCCTATGTCGAATGGAAAATTAAATAAGGGCTTTTATAAAACAAAGCCGCCAGTTCAGATACTCTCCCGGCCGAAGCCAGGGCCAGTAACATAGTCACTTTCCATGTGAGATATTTCAAATCCACATTCTTTAGTGGTTCAAACCAATTGGATTTGAGGAAATCTAAAACTACATTTAGATCCCACGGTGCCACCTTAGGCACCACAGGAGGCTGTATATGCAGTACTCCTTTGATAAAAAATCTGGACCTCAGGGACTGAGGCCAATTCTTTTTGGAAGAATATTGATATGGCCGAAATTTGAACCTTAATAGATCCCAATTTGAGACCCATAGACAATCCTGATTGCAGGAAATGTAGGAAAACGACCCAGTTGAAATTCCTCCATCGGAGCACTCCGCTGCTCGCACCACGCAACATATTTTCGCCAAATACGGCGATAATGCTTCGCGGTGACTTCCTTCCTTGCCTTTATCAAGGTAGGAATGACTTCTTCCGGAATGCCTTTTCCTTTTAGGATCTGGCATTCAAACGCCATGCCGTCAAACGCAGCCGCGGTAAGTCTTGAAAAAGACAAGGACCCTGCTGAAGCAGGTCCCTTCTCAGAAGTAGAGGCCACGGATCGTCCGTGACCATCTCTTGAAGTTCCGGGTACCAAGTCCTTCTTGGCCAATCCGGAGCCACTAGTCTTACTCCTCTTTGCCGTATAATCCTCAATACCTTTGGTATGAGAGGCAGAGGAGGAAACACATATACCGACTGGTACACCCAAGGTGTTACCAGCGCGTCCACAGCTATTGCCTGCTGATCTCTTGACCTGGCGCAATATCTGTCCAGTGTTTTGTTGAGGCGAGACGCCATCATGTCCACCATTGGTTTTACCCAACGGTTTAATAGCATGTGGAAAACTTCTGGATGAAGTCCCCACTCTCCCGGGTGAAGGTCGTGTCTGCTGAGGAAGTCTGCTTCCCAGTTGTCCACGCCCGGGATGAATACTGCTGACAGTGCTATCACGTGATTCTCCGCCCAGCGAAGGATCCTGGCAGCTTCTGCCATTGCCCTCCTGCTTCTTGTGCCGCCCTGTCTGTTTACATGGGCGACTGCCGTGATGTTGTCCGACTGGATCAACACCGGTCTTCCTTGAAGCAGAGGTTCCGCCTGGCTTAGAGCATTGTAGATTGCTCTTAGTTCCAGAATGCTTATGTGAAGAGACTTTTTCAGGCTCGACCACACTCCCTGGAAATTTCTTCCCTGTGTGACTGCTCCCCAGCCTCTCAGGCTGGCATCCGTGGTCACCAGGATCCAATCCTGCATGCCGAATCTGCGGCCCTCCAATAGATGAGCCTCCTGCAACCACCACAGAAGGGATACCCTTGTCCTCGGCGACAGGGTTATCCGCAGGTGCATCTGAAGATGCGACCCTGACCATTTGTCCAACAGATCCCTTTGCATGGAATCTGCCGAAAGGGATTGCTTCGTAAGAAGCTACCATTTTTTCCCAGGACTCTTGTGCATTGATGTACAGACACCTTTCCTGGTTTTAGGAGGTTCCTGACCAGGTCAGATAACTCCTTGGCTTTTTCTTCGGGAAGAAAAACCTTTTTCTGAACTGTGTCCAGAATCATCCCCAGGAACAGCAGACGAGTTGTCGGCATTAATTGGGATTTTGGAATATTCAGAATCCATCCGTGCTGCTTTAGCACCTCTTGAGATAGTGCTAAACCCATCTCTAGCTGTTCTCTGGACCTTGCCCTTATTAGGAGATCGTCCAAGTATGGGATAATTAATACGCCTTTTCTTCGAAGAAGAAATATTATCTCGGCCATTACCTTTGTAAAGACCCGAGGTGCCGTGGACAAACCAAACGGCAGCGTCTGAAACGGATAGTGACAGTTTTGTACAACGAACCTGAGGTACCCCTGGTGTGAGGGGTAATTGGAACGTGGAGATACGCATCCTTGATGTCCAAGGATACCATAAAGTCCCCTTCTTCCAGGTTCGCTATCACTGCTCTGAGTGACTCCATCTTGAACTTGAACTTCTTTATGTACAGGTTCAAGGACTTCAGATTTAGAATAGGCCTTACCGAGCCATCCGGCTTCGGTACCACAAAAAGAGTGGAATAATACCCCTTCCCTTGTTGTAGAAGAGGTACCTTGACTATCACCTGCTGAGAATACAGCTTGTGAATGGCTTCCAAAACCGTCTCCCTTTCTGAGGGGGACGTTGGTAAAGCAGACTTCAGGAAACGGCGAGGTGGCTCTGTCTCTAATTTCAACCTGTACCCCTGAGATATTATCTGCAGGATCCAGGGATTTACCTGCGAGTGAGCCCACTGCGCGCTGTAATTCTTGAGACGACCGCCTACCGCCCCCGAGTCCGCTTGCGAAGCCCCAGCGTCATGCTGAGGCTTTTGTAGAAGCCGGGGAGGGCTTCTGTTCCTGGGAAGGAGCTGCCTGTTGCTGTCTCTTCCCTCGTCCTCTGCCTCGTGGCAGATATGAATAGCCCTTTGCTCTCTTATTTTTAAAGGAACGAAAGGGCTGCGGTTGAAAGGTCGGTGCCTTTTTCTGTTGGGGAGTGACTTGAGGTAGAAAGGTGGATTTCCCGGCCGTAGCCGTGGCCACCAAATCCGATAGACCGACCCCAAATAACTCCTCTACGCATCGCCTGTCCACTGTCGTGTCCATAAAGCTCTTCTGGCCGAAATGGACATAGCACTTACCCGTGATGCCAGTGTGCAGATATCTCCCTGTGCATCACGCATATAAAGAAATGCATCCTTTATTTGTTCTAACGACAGTAAAATATTGTCCCTGTCCAGGGTATCAATATTTTCGATCAGGGACTCTGACCAAACTACCCCAGCACTGCACATCCAGGCAGTCGCAATAGCTGGTCGTAGTATAACACCTGCATGTGTGTATATACCTTTTTGGATATTTTCCATCCTCCTATCTGATGGATCTTTAAGTGCGGCCGTCTCAGGAGAGGGTAACGCCACTTGTTTTGATAAGCGTGTTAGCGCTTTGTCCACCCTAGGAGGTGTTTCCCAGCGCTCCCTAACCTCTGGCGGGAAAGGGTATAAAGCCAATAACTTCTTTGAAATTAGCAGTTTTTTATCGGGGCACCCCACGCTTCATCACACACGTCATTTAATTCTTCTGATTCGGTAAAAACTACTGGTAGTTTTTTCACACCCCACATAATACCCTGTTTAGTGGTACCTGTAGTATCAGCTAAATGTAACATCTCCTTTATTGCCAAAATCATATAACGTGTGGCCCTACTGGAAAATACGGTTGATTCGTCACCTTCACCACCGGAATCAGTGCCTGTGTCTGGGTCTGTGTCGACCGACTGAGGCAAGGGGCGTTTTACAGCCCCTGACGGTGTTTGAGGCGCCTGGACAGGCACTAATTGAGTGTCCGGCCGCCTCATGTCGGCAAACGACTGCTTAAGCGAGTTGACGCTATCCCGTAATTCCACAAATAAAGGCATCCATTCTGGTGTCGACCCCCTAGGAGGTGACATCCTCATATTTGGCAATTGCTCCGCCTCCACACCAATAACGTCCTCATACATGTCGACACACACGTACCGACACACAGCAGACACACAGGGAATGCTCTATACGAAGACAGGACCCACTAGCCCTTTGGGGAGACAGAGGGAGAGTCTGCCAGCACACACCAAAAAGCGCTATATATGACAGGGATAGCCTTATGATTAAGTGCTCCCTTATAGCTGCTTTTATATTAATATATATTGCCATTTATTTTGCCCCCCCTCTCTGTTATACCCTGTTTCTGTAGTGCAGTGCAGGGGAGAGACCTGGGAGCCTTCCTGACCAGCGGAGCTGTGACAGAAAATGGCGCCGTGTGCTGAGGAGATAGGCCCCGCCCCTTTTTCGGCGGGCTCGTCTCCCGCTATTTAGTACATTTAGGCAGGGGTAAATATCTCCATATAGCCTCTGGGGCTATATGTGAGGTATTTTTAGCCTTTTTAAAGGTTTTCATTTGCCTCCCAGGGCGCCCCCCTCCCAGCGCCCTGCACCCTCAGTGACTGCCGTGTGAAGTGTGCTGAGAGGAAAATGGCGCACAGCTGCAGTGCTGTGCGCTACCTTAAGAAGACTGCAGGAGTCTTCAGCCGCCGATTCTGGACCTCTTCTTGCTTCAGCATCTGTGAGGGGGCCGGCGGCGTGGCTCCGGTGACCATCCAGGCTGTACCTGTGATCGTCCCTCTGGAGCTTCATGTCCAGTAGCCAAGAAGCCAATCCATCCTGCACGCAGGTGAGTTCACTTCTTCTCCCCTCTGTCCCTCGTTGCAGTGATCCTGTTGCCAGCAGGAATCACTGTAAAATAAAAAACCTAAGCTAAACTCTCTAAGCAGCTCTTTATGAGAGCCACCTAGAATTGCACCCTTCTCGGCCGGGCACAAAAATCTAACTGGAGTCTGGAGGAGGGTCATAGGGGGAGGAGCCAGTACACACCACCTGACCTGTAAAAGCTTTACTTTTGTGCCCTGTCTCCTGCGGAGCCGCTATTCCCCATGGTCCTTTCAGGAACCCCAGCATCCACTTAGGACGATAGAGAAACTACGGGTAGTTTTTTCTCCCCAAACATAATACCCTTTTTAGTGGTACCTGTATTTATATCAGAAATGTGTAACACCTCTTTCATTGCCTCAATCATGCAGTGAATGGCCTTAGTGGGCATCAGGTTAGACTCATCGTCGTCGACACTGGTGTCAGTATCAGTGTCGACATCTACGTCTGCGATCTGAGGTAGCGGGCGTTTCAGAGCCCCTGATGACCTCTGAGACGCCTGGACAGGCACGAGCTGAGAAGTCGGCTGTCCCACATTTGGCATGTCGTCAAATTTCTTATGCAAGGAGTCTATACGTGCACTCATTTCTTTCCATAAGCTCATCCACTCAGGTGCCTGCCCCGCAGGGGGTGACATCCCTTCTAAAGGCATCTGCTCCGTCTCCACATCATTATCCTCATCAAACATGTCGACACAGCCGTACCGACACACCGCACACACACAGGGAATGCTCTAACAGAGGACAGAACCCACAAAAGCCCTTTGGGGGGACAGAGTGAGAGTATGCCAGCACACACCAGAGCGCAAAATAATGCAGGGACTAACTGAGTTATGTCCTCTATAGCTGCTTTTTCTATATAAATGTATACTGCGCCTAAATTTAGTGCCCCCCCTCTCTGTTTTACCCTTTTCTGTAGTGTAGACTGCAGGGGAGAGTCAGGGAGCTTCCTTCCAGCGGAAGGGTGAGGGGAAATGGCGCCAGTGTGCTGAAGGAGATAGCTCCGCCCCTTTTCCGCAGACTATTCTCCCGCTTTTTCCTATATTCTGGCAGGGGTATTTTCCACATATATAGCCTCTGGGGCTATATATTGTGGTATTTTTGCCAGCCAAGGTGTTATTATTGCTTCTCAGGGCGCCCCCCCCCCCAGCGACCTGCACCCTCAGTGACCGGAGTGTGAAGTGTGTGTGAGGAGCAATGGCGCACAGCTGCAGTGCTGTGCGCTACCTTGGTGAAGACTGATGTCTTCTGCCGCCGATTTTCCGGACCTCTTCTTGCTTCTGGCTCTGTAAGGGGGACGGCGGCGCGGCTCCGGGACCGAACACCAAGGACTGGGCCTGCGGTCGATCCCTCTGGAGCTAATGGTGTCCAGTAGCCTAAGAAGCCCAAGCTGGCTGCAAGCAGGCAGGTTCGCTTCTTCTCCCCTTAGTCCCTCGCTGCAGTGAGCCTGTTGCCAGCAGGTCTCACTGAAAATAAAAAACCTAAATTTCTATACTTTCTTTCTAAAGGCTCAGGAGAGCCCCTAGTGTGCATCCAACCTCGGCCGGGCACAAAATCTAACTGAGGCTTGGAGGAGGGTCATAGTGGGAGGAGCCAGTGCACACCAGGTAGTCATAAATCTTTCTAGAGTGCCCAGCCTCCTTCAGAGCCTGCTATTCCCCATGGTCCTTACGGAGTTCCCAGCATCCACTAGGACGTCAGAGAAATAGCCAATCTATCTAGCATTATTTTAACCTGGAAGCCACCTTTACTGTACTATACAGGAACATGTGATGACCATGTACAAGGCTCCAAAGGATACTTGCCTACTCTCCCGGAATGGCCAGGAGGCTCTCAAAAATCTGGTGGCACTACCTGCCACCCGGAAAAGTAGGCAAGCCACCAGCATCCATCTTGCAGCCGCCGGATAATAGTGAAACTGTGGGAGGGGCGATGACTTGATTCGTGCTGAATCGCGCCATCACAGCCCCGCTCCCTGCTGTACAATGCCGGTAATGCTGGTCTTGTATAGCGGGGGGCAGAGGCCCAATGATGCAATTGCACATCCACGCCCCTTGCTCGCCCCCTTTTCATGAGCACCACCCCCTGATGAGCCGACCTGGCTGCTCCCTCCCGGAGGGAGCAGCCAGAAAGTCGGCAGCTTCGCTGCAAGGTAGAATGAACAATCTCTAGGAGCAGGTCCTTCCACATGGGGTCTGATTCAGGTGTAGTTGCTATCGCTACTGGCTACATAGGAGCAGCAGCAATAGCTCTAACATGGTAATGCAGCAGGCGGCATCACACATCCTGCTTGAATTAGTAAACTGCGTCGGATCATCTGAAACACAACCACCTGGCAGCGTGACCCATGTGATCGTGCAAGACGGCCGCCGCAGATCTAACAAAGAGACCATCTTCCGACAGAGATCCTGGTCTTGTCATACTCGCACAATGGTGGCAATACAACTCATTTTGGATAACGGAGGCTTTCACCACTTTCGCACCACTCCCATATGGCAGCAGACTGTCAATCACTGACAGTCTGCTGCCGATGCGACCCCAACATCGCAGTAAAGTTCGGACGCGTGCACAAAGTACAGAACAGTGGCACGTGCCGCAAATCCAACCACATTTGAATTATGCCCACAAACAGTTCAATCTATTTTGATCCCTGAAGTCAGAGTGGATATTGAATTCCTGTTGATGTGCCATCGGGCGTCACCGCAAAGCCTGGCTGCACATATACCAGCCAGTTAAGGTTGTCTATATATTGGGAGCGAGGAAAACCTTGCCAAGGCAGCAGATGTGACATGTAGTTCCGGAACTGCACATTGCGTTGATGTCTGAGAATCGAATCCCTCCCAAAAAGAATAAAAATTAAGCGATAAACGTGAAAAGAATATCTCTCAGCAATATTTTTGGAAAGACTACAAAAAGTAAGTTACAAACATCAGACAAATCATTACTTCAGGTTTTCAAAAAGGAAAAAAAAAAATACCCAAATGTGGGGTTCAACAGCAAAAAAAAAAAAAAATGTAATATGTTATTTTACATATATATATATTTTTTTTTTTTTTTTTTTTTAATTAGATGGCGATAGATATCTATCTCAAACACGGTAAATGGGGACGATAACAAAATGAACTCCTTTTCCCATAGTATACAATCACATCTCAGCCAGCAGCTGCACAGCATGTAGAAACCCATTCTGGTGACAAGAACAAGAAGAATGGAGTGATCTCAATTTACAAAAGGTGAAATAGAAGTATTTACATGTTCAGGTACAAGGCGTGGGCGGCTTTTATTTCTACAAAATACCTGGAGGGAGAACCACACCCGCCGCCCTAAACATGCAGTGAAATCAAAGTCCTCTGAAGGAATGGTTATGGGATATGTGCAGCTTAGAAGCGCGTTTCCAGCGAGGAGTATGGCCTGATACTCAGCATGTTGGGCGTTTCACAAGGCATTGGCACGCATGTAAATTTACTGCAGGCTTAGATATATAAAGGTCTTATCTGACAGTGATACATTTCACAGTCTTTGCATTCATTATACCAGTGTGACTCTTCATAAATGGACAACATTGTGTGGACTCTGCAAAACTAACTTTGTGGGCAATCGTTTAGATGCAGAGGTTTTGAAAGGAAATGATTTAAAACGACAAACATCTAAGGCACAGACATAAGTGTCACTAAGTGAGCGATGGTTTCACAGCTACATTGTTACAAGTAAGCTCGGCTAGCTGGAGTCTCAGTCTTCAGTCTTATTTTGCACTAATAAGAACAAGCACGCCACGGTCTAATACATCACTTCATGCCCGCAAAAATGTGTCAATAGAAATGTGCTCTTATTTTACAACGTGCAATTTTGTACACAACTTATCCAAGGACACTTATGCGGCAGAAAGCATTTGTTCTACATGATAGGAGGACAGTAATGTGCCTTGTGTCAATGTGACACAGGCATGCCAGCAATCGTGTATTCAGTCATATAAAGCGTTCACTAATAGTGCTTGTATAGCCAGGAATTTTTTCTCTAATCAATGTATCGGACACTGAGGAGGGAAAAAAAAAAAAAAAGTGAAGTAAAGTCTTCCTTTTTAGTAATATTTATTAATCCACCATCCAGAATGACAGAAACCTGCTGTCAGTGCTACACTATTTAGTGTTCCCGCTAGGATGCGGGCAGGGCGCAGGGGCAGTATGGACTGAACAAAGTATTTTTACTGTTTACACATATTATCAAAATACATAGGAAGATGTGAAAGCTATTAGTAAGCCATCACTAATCATGGCTGTCAGGTGAACGTGCCAATAGAACTCGTTCCGCACTACGGAATGAATGAATGAATGAATGAATGAATGAATGAAATAAAATGGTTCACTGGAGCAATTCAATTGTTCATCGCGCCCAATGCAAAGTCATGGGAAGGGGGGGGGGGGGATATATTCAATTGTTTTTTCTTCACGCCCAGACAAGCTGAATCCGACCAAATGGGTCACTTTTTTCACACCTTTCAGCTCACTAACACGTGGGGACTGCGAGCTGAAATGGGATGTAGTTATGTGAATCACAATACCAGCACCTACATCCCAAACCCTCTGCATGCCGACCAACAGGGACTATTCCCACTCGTGGGTGTCCACGACACCCACAGATACACCAACCCCTGCACTGACTGGGATGAAACTAATGCGAGGTGGTCCAGTTGGATCCTGGCCAGGTTTTAGGAGGATTGGGGTCCTGGTCGAACCTCACGGCCGAAAGCGCCGGGCAGAACTTTGACCCTGGGAGCCTATTCTGGACCTTCCACTGTATGGATTTGGAAGAAAGCTTTAATGAACTGTAATAACTGACTGAATTAGCCATAAATTAATGAAAATCAACTAAAATAACTGATAGAAATAGAGGTGCGGAAACAAAACAAAAAATGTAGCCAAAAGCTTTGGAACAACAACATTGCTAAAGAAGAACTTTAAACCCATCTCGTAATGGAAAAGTGATTACATAACTGAACAGAAAGAAAAGCTGGGGATCAGGGATACTGGCGACACCCAAAAAACACAAACGACACTGGACAGCCACCTTGTGGGTGTGTTGGAAGAGTTACTAATTATTTTTGGACAGTTACATCCAATTCATTGGGCACGATTCAATTCTAAGAGTTGAATAGCGTCTGGAATTAGCTACCGGAGGCTATTCAATACAACGCAATGGTAAGTAGGAGAATGCCCGTTCTCCAGGACTAAACAGGGTGTTTTGTCGGGAGAACCAGCAGTCTCCGACTTAAGTGCCCGACGATGCTGTTTCCACTGCGCTAAGGGCAGAAATCAGCATGGCGACTCCACTTTTGTCGTATTTCTGCTCGCATCCCTCTAGGGGTTCAAGAAGAAATCTCGTCGTCAGGTGTCACAGGGCACTGTATTGAATTCAACTTCTATAATTGAAATGTGCCCAATTATAACTTACTGGGAAAATTATATATATATATATATATATATATATATATATATATATATATCTACATCTCTCTCTCTCTATATATATATATATATATATATATATATATATATATATATATATATATATACACATATACACACACATACACACACACACACTGTATATATTATATATATATACATACATACATACACACACGTGATTATACACACACACACAATAAAAAGGAAATGCAATAAACAGGTCTTAAACTGAATGTCAGAGTTGCGCCACATGAAGTGCCCATCAGCCAATGTTTCAGCACCACTTACACACAAGGGTGAATTTAATAAATGTCAGTTTGGTGGTTTTAGTCGATTTTCCATCAATTTTGCAAACAGATTTCTTTTTTTTTTTTTTTATAAATTCAGTATTTATTGAATTTTTATTATTGTTTGCCATAAACATACACAAAAACCCCCCAAAACAAACAGCAGCTAAACATAGCTCAATACGTAGGTCAAGTACATACATGTTAGTGTGGACATATCAGTAGTTCAAGAATTACAGCATATCAGTAATACGTAAAGCATCATACATTAGGCATTGCAGCGTGAATAAGCAAAAAACAAGGGCACTCATTCCGAGTTGTTCGCTCGGTAATTTTCTTCGCATCGCAGCGATTTTCCGCTAATTGCGCATGCGCAATGTTCGCACTGCGACTGTGCAAAGTAAATTTGCTAAGAAGTTTGGTATTTTACTCACGGCATTACGAGGTTTTTTCTTCGTTCTGGTGATCGGAGTGTGATTGACAGGAAGTGGGTGTTTCTGGGCGGAAACTGGCCGTTTTATGGGAGTGTGTGAAAAAATGCTGCCGTTTCTGGGAAAAACGCGGGAGTGGCTGGAGAAACGGGGGAGTGTCTGGGCGAACGCTGGGTGTGTTTGTGACGTCAAACCAGGAACGACAAGCACTGAACTGATCGCACTGGAAGAGTAAGTCTCGAGCTACTCAGAAACTGCACAGAAAAATCTTTTCGCAATATTGAAAATACTTTGTTCGCAATTCTGCTAAGCTAAGATACACTCCCAGAGGGCGGCGGCTTAGCGTGTGTAATGCTGCGAAAAGCGGCTACGAAGCGAACTCGGAATGAGGGCCCATATACTAAGAAAGTAAGCTCTCAACCTGTTCCAGAGTAGACAAGCGAGGGCTCCCACAGTACAATATCCAAGACAGACATTTCAGTCCCTATCTCGCGTCCCCCTCATACCGAGGATTGACGTGTTCCATCTATCCCATTTATTAAAATCATTAACCGTCGTGCCCCTAGATCTAAACATTGCCTTTTCATGGTCAGAGACTTCGTTAACCAAAGCTCTCCAATGAAATATACTGGGTGATTCAGGGGAGAACCACTTCCTGGCTATCAGTACTTTTGCAAGAGTAGTTAAGCATAAAACAAAGCGGTATATGACCAGGGAATGTGTCTCTTCGATATCTAGCCCAAACAGACAGTCTAGCATCCAATACTGGAAGGGATGGTTCTGTTAGGGTAATATCATTCCAATCTGCGATCCAAAATGGTACCAACTTTGGGCAGGACCACAAGAGATGCCAGAAATCAGCCCCTTCTCCATCGCACTTCGGACAGCAGGTGTCAGAGCGAAGATGTGCCCTATGTAACATTACTGGGGTACGATATATTCTATGTAAAATATAAAAATGAACCTGCTGATACCGAACACACGGGGTGGTATATCTAATGGATCCTAGAATTTGCATCCACTGTTCAGGAGAAAGAGCACCAAGGTCACCTTCCCATTTAAGTCTTAAGGGGTCAAATATATTAGAGTTAACCTGCACATTCAAAGTGGCATAAATCTGGGATATACGTCCCCTGGAGCCAAGCGAGAGAAGCATTTTCTTGACTGGAGACACCGAAATAACTAGGGGGGCCGTCTCCAACTGCGTCCACAATGCATGCCGCAGCTGAAGATAATGAAAAAAGGTAGAATTAGCAACAGTGCGCCAGTCACCAGACCAGAAGAGCCTGTCTAAGAATAGGGGGAAGGCCAGAAAGAGTAGAGCCATGCACACAGATTTCTATATTATAAACCAGCACTACCCCATTCATTTGACAGTGACTGGGAATGACTTGTCAAAGTTTATCCGGCATCCTGCATGGCCGCTGAACTTGGGCGTCGTTATATCGTGCCTCCGGTTTTAGTTGAAGCCTAAGGGCTGTAACACACACACTCCGGTTTTTCCCGGATGGTAAAAAGCCGGACAAACTTTGTCCGGCTTTTTGCCATCCGGGAGAAACCGGCAGAGTCTGTCACACAGGACGGCTTTGAGCCGTGTGTGATGCTGTGCGCATGCGCAGCATTAGACACGGCTTCAGAAAAAAACGTTGTGTGTGAAAGCTCCCCTTCACACACACGGTTTACTGGCTGTAAAGACGGCCCGGCGCCGGCCCGGCAGCCGGACCTTCCAGTGGTGAGACTTGGCTGCAACCCGGCAGCCGGGCCAGGACCATACCGTGTGTAAGGACACATTGTGCTCAATGTGTCTTTGCATCACGGCAGCGGTTAAAAGCCGGCCGGGTTTTTGCTGGGCGGCGCCAGCCGGATAGCGTGTTACAGCCCTTACAGTTGATCGTCCATTGTGTACCTGTCAAAAACTATGTCTGTGGGTAGCAGTCTGATTTAGTTTAGAATCAGAACCGAAGGTTAGTAGATTTACCAGCAGTGTTTTACACATCTGGAATAAATAAAAAAAACCATCTCAAAACCTTAGATATTGATATAAATCAAACTTAAGGGCCCTACACACTTGGTGACCCGCCGCCGAGCTGCTCGAAGGCTGATACTGCCGGCGGGGGGATGGCGACGGGTCACTCCCCCCGTCACCCAGCTCCATAGCAGTGCATGCGAATATGGACGAGACTGCCTGCATGAATAAGCGACCCGGCACTAGCAGGGCTGCGCATCGTTGGTGCCTACACATTGAACAATATGAACGAGAACGTTCATATCGTTCACTGAAATCTTTAAGTGTGTAGGGACCATTAGACTGACCACCACTTGCACATCCAACATGGTCACTGATTCTGCCAAGGGCCTTGGTGCAGCCACTTCAGAGAAGGGAAAGGCAAAGCGACTCGCCCAAAGGACACAATGGGGCAAATGTAACTAAGCTTTGGAGAGCTGTAAAGTGAATAAGATAAAAGTACTGGCCAATCAGCTCCTAAATGACATGTTACATGCTGTTCTTGAAGAATGACAGGAGCTGGTTGGTACTTTATCTCAGTCTACCGTCTCTCTCTCTCTCCAAGGCTTAGTACGTAGACCCTAATGAGGCTGTAACGGAGCCCAGAGAACCTCTACATCACCATCATCCCCGGCCTAAGTGCTCCTTTGCACTAGTTTTAAATATCAGCATTTAAAAGCAGGGTTTATTTTCTCGCCATCCACAGCATGAAAGGAGGAGGCTATTTTTTACCCATCGGGACTTAGCATTTTTTAGAACAACATCGGAACACGTTCAGGTGATCTCAACAAGTGCTCTCTCCGTGTTCTCCAGCTATTACAGTGCCCAGTAAGAACATACAAGTGATACTAGCACACGTTCTGGCAATACACAGGTTTCTTAAGTACTCATTAGGAGGACACTTGACACTGCAAAGAACAAAATAAGTTATGAGTACTAGAAGAGCAACACGCCAAATCCAAAGTGCTGTTGACCAAAATCCACACGAGGCATCACAGCGACAGAGATAACCTTATAGCTACATATATACCCGGAGTAAGTTGGCGCTATATAAAATGTTAGTAATGAAATAGATTATAAGTGTAGAAAGAATTGGAACCCAAGGGGACATGTAAACATGCACAAAACAAGTTCAGTTTACTTACAAGTCTTTCAGGCTTTCCCTGCGCGTGTTCCAAAAACAGACGCGTCGCTGCAGAACTTCTTACTTAGAGTGCCTTACACAAAAGCTGCAACACCCTCTGCTACGTACCCCCAAAGCAACACCCTGTCTCACTATGCACCGCATCTTTAGCGGGAAGCACACAGCAATTACCAGTTGCAATCCGGCAAGGCCACCACCCCATCTTATTATAGAGGGTACAACGCCACGCGCAGGGAGAGCGCAATCAACCCTATATGGGGCAGCAGCACTCTCCATAGCAAGTCACCAAGATGTATAGCAATAGGCGAGGTCACCTGCCGCTCCCCAGCTGTTGCGGAACTACAAATAGCAACCAGAAGTCCATGCTGGTATATGTAGTCCCACAGTATTCATATGCCTGTCTCAGGGCAACTCCAAGGGACAGGGCAAGAACTATTCCTCCCACCCTCCCCCGGTCCCTCACCTTGAACTCGCGGCTGTGCTGGGGGGTGTACTCCAGGGTCCAGAGGGAGCGCAGGAGCTTGGCCAGCTGTTCAGTCACCTCCCCGCGGTCCAGGCCGCCGCTGCTGCTGCCGGGGCTGGGCAGGGGGCTGGCCGGGGCCTCCTCGCCCGGCTCCTTGTACTGCTCCAGGCCCAGGAACTCGGCGAACAGGTCGGTGTTGCTGAGGCACTGCAGCACGGCGTTCATGAAGCAGGTGTTGCCGTGGTTGCGGAGGCCGGACAGGCCGGGCACCCGGGGACTGGGGGGCGGGAGCTGCGGGGAGGCCGGCTGGCTGCGGGCCGGGGAGCACGGCTTGTCCCTGGGTGGAGGTGGCTCGGCGGCGGTGGCAGCAGCAGCAGCGGCGGCCGCCTCCTGCTCATTGCTGAGGTGGGATAAGGTGCTGAGGGTCCGCAGGAAGCGGCTAACTAACCCTCCCCGCCGCCAGAACAGCTTCTTCCCCAGGGAGACCTTCTTCTCCTTCCCCCCGCCGCCACCGCTGCTGCTCGCCGGGGCAGCGCCCGACACCTGCGACATGAGGGCATCCCCCAGGCTCCTGCTGCTGCTTCCGCTCCGGGGGCACCGTGTACAGAGCTGCCCGCACCGGCCGCCGACGGATCACGTGACCAGCACCGAAGCCGCCCACCGCACTGCTAGTCCGGGGAGTCAACCGCCGCCATCTTGCTTAAGGGCGAGTGGGAGCGTCGGGTAGACCTATCACCATGGTTACGGCTGGTCCCCCGACTCCCGCCCTGATTGACATATGCAGAAATCAGCCTGGGTGTGTAGTGCTGTCGCTTTACTGGATTGATGCTACTTTTATTTATACAGAAGACTTTCATTATATAAGAGCCTGCTGTTTGGAGCATTTCTTTGCCTTAGATACCGTTTAATTCAATTAAATGTCGCCTATTCAAACTTAAATGGCTTAAAAATAAAATAAATATAGACATAGGCGTGCGCAGCACATTTTATTAGGGGGTGCACCGTCGGAGGGGTGTGTCTAGCGCCGCCTTTTGGGCGTGTCTAGCACCATCTATTGACGGTCAATACAATATATATATCCACCCTTGTACCAATCCTAATAAAGCAGGTACATTGTCAGATGTTGCGGTGTGCACCAAACATACACCCCTGATGGCACTCACTGCAATTACACTGCTCCTCCACAGCCTGGTCTGGCTGCCCCTCTCTTTCCCCTGCAAGCTGTAGCAGCTTACTTACAAGTCAGCCACTCACTGACACTGACAGTCGCAGACTAGTACTGCCGCTGCTGGAAAAACGAGTGACGTGTCAATGGTGCTGCCATCCGCCTGCCAGTATTGAATTTGTCTTCCTAAAATGAGCACTGGCTGCATGCTGATCCTCATCAGGGGCTGGCGTTGACATAGCATAGAAGGAGAGAGGTGGGCGTGTGGTGGGTGTCACAGGTGGGCGTGCGAGCAGTATGACGTCATCACGTCGCATCACGCCGTTTTAGTACATGGAAGTGGAGCCGGGAGTTTGAAAGCCGGTGGCAGTGGCAACCTTGATTAACCCAGGCGTCCGGTCAGTAATGCAGTCCTGACAGGGTGCAGCTCAGAGGGGACAGTAGTCAGCCTGCTCGGCAATCGCTGCATCAGGCATGTGAGATCGGGGTGCCAGACATTAGGGGGTGCCTGTGCACACCAGGCACCCCCCCTGCGCACGCCTATGAATATAGATCTAAAATGCACACAACCTTCATGGTGCTTTACTGAGAGTATTTCAGTCATTGACGTTGGTCCCAGGTGGCACTTTTAATTACTATTATTATTATTATTTATTACCAGTTATTTATATAGCGCACACATATTCCGCAGCGCTTTACAGAGAATTGGCCATTCACATTACTTGATATGCCGGCTGTCGGGATCCCGGCACTCAGCATACCGACGCCGGAATCCCGACAACCACTTTCCCTCTTGGAGTGTCCACGACACCCTTGAAGGGAGAATACGCCAGCGTACCTGCAGCGAGGCCGCAAGGGGCTCTTTTGCGCTCGCCCCGCTGCTGGTATACCGGTGGCCGGGATCCCGGCGCTGGTATGATGGGCGCCGGCATACCTTAGTACACCCGTTGGTCCCTGCCCCAGCAGAGCTTGCACTCTGCATCCCCTGCCACATGGCTGTCATGATGGGTTGGAATTGATTTGCTAGCGTTTGGGATGCCAGCGCTCAGTACCGACCATGGCATACTGATGGTTAGAATCCTGACGGGGGTCATTCCGTGTCAAATCAACACACTTTTTGTTAAACTTTTACTCACCAGCTCCGCTTTTGTATGAATTTGGTATATGGACAGTATATATGTAGTCTAAAGGTGTGTACACACCATGAGATTTCTCCTTTCGATTTTGACTATATAGTCCAAATCGCAAGGAAAGTTAGTGCAAATCGCACTGTGCTAGGCAGCTTGCTATACCGACTCGATCCTGATGTACAGGCCCTTGACTATCTAGTGTACTATTTAGCACAAATAGTCAAAATTGGCACTTACGGGGTGATTCAGAGCTGATCGTAGATGTGCTTTCGCATACCCTCCAACATTTTACACAGAAAAAGCGGTACAAATCCGAAAAGGGGGCGTGGCCGCGGGTAAAGGGGCGTGGTCACGCCCCTTTTCCTATACTTTTAATGGAAGTTTGGAGAGCCAAAAATCGGTACAGACCTTGAAAAAAAAAAGGTACTGTACCTATTAAAAAGGTACAGTTGGAGGGTATGCTTTCGCTCCCGCCAAGTAGCTCCCTGCCTGCGCAGCCTAGCTGAGCTGGCAGACGGCTACCCACCGCATCCTGGGTTTCGGCGGCTGCGAGTGACATCACGCAGTTGCCACGGCCCACCCCCGCAGTGGTCTGGACACGCCTGCGTTGTCTGGACCGCACCCCACCAAGAGCGTTCTAACACTGTTGTCACACCCCCTCTCGCCCCGCGACCGCCTCTGCCTGTCAAATCAGGCATAGGCGATTGCACCAGTGAGATGCTTTAAGCATCTCACTGGGACTTACTCAGTGGACGTGCGCACTCCACAAAAGCCTTCAGAGTGCAATCGCCTCTGAATCACCCCCTTAGTCAAAATCGTACATAGTCAAAATCGGTGGTTCTGGGGGAGTTCAAGGGAAATCGCATAGTCAAAATCGGTCATAGCAAGGATCTCACTGAGGGCCTAATTCAGACCTGATCGTTGCTGTGCGTTTTCGCACAGCAGCAATCAGGTCTGAACTGCGCATGCGCCGACGCCTGCCAGACAGCCAACAGCTGTCTTAGCCCTGCGATTGCCTCTGCCTGATTGACAGGCAGATGCGGTCGCTGGGTGGGAAGGGGCGGGCCGGCGGCGTTTGGCCTCCATTTATGGGGCGTGGTCCGGGCAACGTAGGCGTGCCCGGACCATTGAGGAGGCAGGCCATGGTGGCTGTGTGACATCACACGCAGCCGCTGCAACCCTCTCAGCGACGAGTAGCTCCCTGCCAGCGCGCAGGAGCTGCGCTGGCTGGGAGCTACTCTTCCAGTACAAAAGCATCGCCGCTGTGCAATGCTTTTGTACTTGTGTGTGGGGGGTCGGGCCTGACATGCGGAGCGGACTAGCCCTGTGCTGGGCGCCGTCCCTCCCCCCCCCCTATTTTCTCTTACGTCCTAGAGGATGTTGGGGTCCATTCTAGTACCATGGGGATGTACCAAAGCTCCCAGTACGGGTGGGAAAGTGCTAATGTTCCTGCAGAACTGACTGACCAAATCTTAGGTCGTCAGCAGCCAAGGTGTCAAACTTATAAAATTTAGCAAATGTGTTTGCACCTGACCACGTAGCAGCTCGGCAGATTTGTAAAGCCGAGACACCCCAGGCACCCACCCAGGATGAACTCACCTTCCTAGTAGAGTGGGCTTTTACAGAAGTCGGTAACGGCAATCCTGCCGTGGAATGAGCGTGCTGAATGGTACCCCTGATCCAGCGCGCAATAGTCTGCTTAGAAGCAGGACCCCCAATCTTGTTGGGGTCATAGAGGACAAACAAAGATTCTGTTTTCCTTATCCTAGCCGTTCTTGCAACATAAATCCTCAACGCTCTGACAACATCCAAGGATTTTGAGACGGCTGAGGTGTCAGAAGCCACTGGCACCACCACTAGTTGGTTGATATGAAAAGAAGACACAACCTTCGGAAGAAAGTGCCGACGTGTTCTCAGCTCAGTTCAGCCCTATCTTCATGAAATATTAAGTAAGGACTCTTGTGTGAGAGAGCTCCTAACTCAGACACCCGTCTGCCTGAGGCCAAGGCCAATAGCATGACCACTTTCCAAGTGAGAAACTTCAACTCTACGTCTTGTAGAGGCTCAAACCAGTCCGATTTAAGGAACTGCAACACCACATTAAGATCCCATGGCGCCGCAGGAGGCACAAAGGGAGGTTGGATGCGCAGAACCCCCTTTACGAACGTCTGGACCTCAGTAAGAAAAGCCAATTGTTTTTTTTTTTTAAACTGACAAGGCCGAAATCTGAACCTTGATAGATCCTAATCTCAATCCAGCATCCACAGCCGCCTGTAGAAATAGGTGAAGACGTCCTAATTGAAACTCCACCGCAGGAGACTTCTTGGATTCACACCAAGATACATATTTTCTCCAAATACGATGGTAATGTTTGGACGTTACCCCTTTCCTGGCCAGAATAAGTGTGGGAATGACTTCATTGGGAATATCCTTACGGGCTAGGATCTGGCGCTTAACAGCCATGCCGTCAAACGCAGCCGCGGTAAGTCCTGATAAACTAACGGCCCCTGCTGAAGCAGGTCCTCGCGAAGAGGAAGAGGCCGAGGATCTTCCAGTAATAACTCTTGAAGATCTGGATACCAGGCCCTCCTTGGCCAGTCTGGAGCAATGAGAATTGCTCGAATTCATGTTCTTCTGATGATCTTGAGAACCTTTGGAACAAGTGGAAGTGGAGGGAACAGATACACCGACTGAAACACCCACTGGGTCACCAGTGCATCCACTGCTATTACTTGTGGGTCTCTCGACCTGGAATAATACGTCGGAAGCTTCTGGTTGAGACGAGATGGCATCATGTCCACTTGAGGAACGCCCCAACCACTTGTTACCTCCGCAAAGACTTCTGGGTGGAGGCCCCATTCTCCTGGATGGAGATCGTGTCTGCTGAGGAAGTCTGCTTCCCAGTTGTCCACTCCCAGAATGAAAATTGCCGACAGAGCTTTTGCATGTCTTTCTGCCCAGAGGAGTATCTTTGTCACCTCTGCCATTGCCGCCCTGCTTTTTGTTCCGCCTTGACGGTTTATGTAAGCTACTGCCGTTACATTGTCTGACTGGATCTGTATGGGACGACCTTGAAGAAGGTGTGGCGCTTGATGAAGGCTGTTGTACACAGCTCTCAACTCCAGAATGTTTATGTGAAGGCGAGTTTCTTGACTTGACCATCTTCCTTGGAAGCTTTCTCCTTGCGTGACTGCTCCCTATCCTCGGAGACTTGCATCCGTGGTCACCAGGATCCATACCTGAATCCCGAACCTGCGTCCCTCCAGGAGGTGAGAAATTTGTAGCCACCACAGGAGCGAAATTCTGGCTTTTGCTGACAAGATTATCCTTTGATGCATGTGGAGATGCGACCCTGACCACTTGTCCAGTAGGTCCCACTGGAAGACCCTGGCATGGAATCGGCCATATTGTAGCGCCTTGTAAGCTGCTACCATTTTCCCCAACAGGCGAATGCACTAATGAATTGATACTGTTCTTGGTCTCAAAAGTTGTTTGACCATGCTCTGGATCTCCTGAGCCTTTTCCACCGGTAGACATATTCTCTGTACCTCGGTGTCCAGTATCATTTCTAAAAATGATAATCTCATTGTTGGTTCCAACTGGGATTTTGGAAAGTTGATGATCCAACCGTGCTGTTGAAGCACCTTCAGGGATAATTCTATGTTCTGGAGTAGCTTGTCCCTGGATCTCGCTTTTATGAGGAGATCGTCCAAGTATGGAATTATATTGACTCCTTGTTTGCCAAGGAGAACTATCATCTCCGCCATCACCTTGGTGAATATTCTCGGAGCCGTTTAGAACCCGAACGGTAATGTCTGGAATTGGTAGCGGCAATCCTGAACTGCAAACCTCAGGTATGCTTGATGTGGCGGGTAAATGGGGACATGCAAGTAAGCATCCTTGATGTCCACCGACACCAGAAATTCCTTTTCTTCCAAGCTGGAAATCATTGCTCTCTAGGATTCCATCTTGAATTTGAAACTTTTTAAATAAAGATTCAGAGATTTTAGGTTTAAAATCGGTTTGACTGAGCCATCCGGCTTCGGTACCACAAACAGGCTTGAATAAAAGCCTTGGTTCCTTTGTTCGGCAGGAACCAAGACAATTACTTTGTCTTGACATAATTTGTGTATTGCGTTCAGGACATTTGTGCTGTCTTGTGCAGAAACTGGCAAGGCTGATTTGAAAAATCGGCATGGGGAAGGTCTTGAAATTCCAACTTGTAACCTTGGGATATTATTTGTAAAATCCAAGGATCCAGGTCTGAGCGAAGCCAGACCTGGCTGAAAAATAGTAGACGTGTCCCCACCCGATCGCACTCCCGCAGAGTAGCCCCAGCGCCATGCTGTGGCTTTTGCAGAAGTAGTTGCTGACTTCTGCTCCTGGGAGCCTGAGGGTGTTGTAGGTTTTCTACCTTTTCCTCTCCCCTTTCCCGTGAAAAAATAAGATTTTAAACCTACCGGTAAATCTATTTCTCCTAGTCCGTAGAGGATGCTGGGGACTCCGTAAGGACCAAGGGGTATAGACGGGCTCCGCAGGAGATAGGGCACCTAAAAAGAACTTTGACTATGGGTGTGCACTGGCTCCTCCCTCTATGCCCCTCCTCCAGACCTCAGTTAGAGAACTGTGCCCAGAGGAGATGGACAATACAAGGCAGGATTTAGCAATCCAAGGGCAAGATTCATACCAGCCCACACCAATCATACCATGTAACCTGGATCATACATAACCAGTTAACAGTATGAACAAGAACAACAGTAACGGTCCAAGACCGATGTCAACTGTAACATAACCCTTATGTAAGCAACAACTATATACAAGTCTTGCAGAGTTTCCGCACTGGGACGGGCACCCAGCATCCCCTACGGACTAGGAGAAATAGATTTACCGGTAGGTTTAAAATCTTATTTTCTCTTACGTCCTAGAGGATGCTGGGGACTCCGTAAGGACCATGGGGTTTATACCAAAGCATCCAATCGGGCGGGAGAGTGCGTATGACTCTGCAGCACCGACTGAGCAAACGCTAGGTCCTCATCAGCCAGGGTATCAAACTTGTAGAATTTAGCAAAAGTGTTTGACCCCGACCAAGTCGCCGCTCGGCAAAGTTGTAAAGCCGAGACGCCTCGGGCAGCCGCCCAAGAAGAGCCCACCTTCCTAGTGGAATGGGTCTTAACCGAATTTGGTACCGGCAATCCAGCCGTAGCATGAGCCTGCTGAATCGTATTACAGATCCAGCGAGCAATAGTCTGCTTTGAAGCAGGAGCGCCAATCTTATTGGCCGCATACAGGACAAACAGAGCCTCTGTTTTCCTAATTCTAGCCGTCCTGGCTACATAAATCTTTAAGGCCCTGACTACATCCAGGGATCTGGAATCCTCCAGGTCACCGGTAGCCACAGGCACCACAATAGGTTGATTCATATGGAACGACGAAACCACTTTAGGCAAAAATTGCGGACGTGTCCTCAATTCAGCTCGATCCACATGAAAAATCAAGTAGGGGCTCTTGTGTGAGAGAGCCGCCAATTCTGACACTCGCCTTGCTGATGCTAAGGCCAACAACATGACCACCTTCCAGGTAAGAAATTTCAACTCAACCTTGTTAAGCGGTTCAAACCAGTGTGATTTTAGGAACTGCAACACCACGTTCAGGTCCCATAGTGCCACTGGAGGCACAAAAGGGGGCTGGATGTGCAGCACTCCCTTTACAAACGTCTGGACTTCTGGAAGAGAAGCCAATTCCTTCTGAAAGAAAATCGAGAGGGCCGAAATCTGTACCTTAACCGAGCCTAATTTCAGGCCCATATCCACTCCTGTCTGTAGGAAGTGGAGAAGACGACCCAGATGAAAATCAAGACACATACTTTCGCCAGATACGGTGATAATGTTTTATTGTCACCTCCTTCCTAGCCTTTATTAAAGTAGGTATGACCTCTTCCGGAATCCCCTTTTTTGCTAGGATTCGGCGTTCAACCGCCATGCCGTCAAACGTAACCGCGGTAAGTCTTGAAATACACAGGGCCCCTGCTGCAACAGGTCTTCCCTCAGAGGAAGAGTCCAGGGGTCTCCTGTGAGCATCTCTTGTAGATCCGAGTACCAGGCCCTTCGAGGCCAGTCTGGGACAACGAGTATCGTCTGTACTCTTCTTCGTCTTATGATCCTCAACAGTTTCGTGATGAGAGGAAGAGGAGGAAACACGTAGACCGATTCGAACACCCACGGTGTTACCAGTGCGTCTACTGCTACTGCCTGAGGGTCCCGAGACCTGGCGCAATACCTCCGAAGTTTTTTGTTGAGGCGTGACGCCATCATGTCTATTTGTGGAGTTCCCCAAAGACGTGTTACGTCTGCAAAGACTTCTTAATGAAGTCCCCACTCTCCTGGATGGAGATCGTGTCTGCTGAGGAAGTCTGCTTCCCAGTTGTCCACTCCCGGAATGAAGACAGCCGACAGAGCGCTTACATGATTTTCCGCCCAGCGAAATATCCTTGTGGCTTCCGCCATCGCGACTCTGCTTCTTGTCCCGCCTTGGCGGTTCACATGAGCCACTGCTGTGACATTGTCTGATTGAATCAGAACCGGTAGGTTTCGAAGAAAACTCTCCGCTTGTCGAAGGCCGTTGTGTAAATGGCCCTGAGTTCCAACACATTGATGTGTAGACAGGACTCCTGGTCTGACCAAAGACCCTGAAAAGTCTTTCCCTGTGTGACCGCTCCCCATCCTCGGAGGCACGCGTCCGTGGTAACCAGGATCCAGTCCTGAATCCCGAACCGGCGACCCTCCAGCAGGTGAGCACTTTGCAACCACCACAGGAGGGACACTCTGGTTCCTGGGGACAGTTATTTTCCGATGTAAGTGCAGATGGGACCCGGACCACTTGTCCAGAAGGTCCCATTGAAAAGTCCTTGCATGGAACCTTCCGAAGGGAATGGCCTCGTAGGCCGCCACCATTTCCCCCAGAACTCGAGTGCATTGGTGAACTGACACCCTTTTCGGTTTTAGCAGGTCTCTGACCAAGTTCTGTATGTCTTGGGCTTTCTCTATTGGGAGAAAGACCTTCATTTGTTCCGTATCCAGTATCATACCTAGGAACGGTAGTCGAGTTGTCGGAATCAACTGTGACTTCGGTAGATTTAGAATCCAACCGTGTTGCTGGAGCACTCTCAGAGAGAGCGCCACACTGCTCAGCAATTTCTCCTTTGATCTCGCTTTTATCAGGAGATTGTCCAAGTATGGGATAATTGTGACTCCATGCTTGCGCAGGACCACCATCATTTCCGCCATTATCTTGGTGAAAATCCTCGGGGCCGTGGAAAGTCCAAACGGCAACGTCTGAAATTGGTAATGACAATCCTGTACAGAGAATCTCAGGTATTCCTGATGGGGGTATATATGGGGACATGAAGGTACGCATCCTTTATGTCCAGAGACACCATAAACTCCCCCTCCTCCATGTTGGCTATTATTGCTCTGAGAGATTCCATTTTGAATTTGAATCTTTTTATGTACAGGTTTAGGGATTTCAGATTCAAAATCGGTCTGACCGTACCGTCCGGTTTCGGGACCACAAATAGGGTTGAATAGTAACCTCTTCCCTGCTGGTGCAGGGGAACCTTGATTATCACTTGCTGTATACACAGCGTTTGAATTGCAGCTAACACTACATCCCTTTCCGATGTGGAAGCTGGTAGGGCCGATTTGAAAAATCGGTGCGGGGGCACCTCCTCGAATTCCAATTTGTATCCCTGGGAAACTATTTCCAACACCCAGGGATTCAGGTCCGAACTGACCCAGGCCTGACTGAAAAGTCTAAGACGTGCCCCCACCGGTGCGGACTCCCTCAGGGGAGCCCCAGCGTCATGCTGTGGTTTTTGGAGCAGCCGGGGAGGACTTTTGTTCCTGGGCACCTGCCGAAGCAGGTGCTCTCTTGCCTCTGCCCTTACCTCTGGCGAGGAAAGAGTATCCCCGACCTCTTTTGGACTTGTGCGACCGAAAGGACTGCATCTGATAGGGTGTTGCTTTCTTTTGCTGTTGGGGAATATATGGTAAAAAATTTATTTACCTGCTGTAGCTGTGGAAACCAGGTCCGTCAGCCCATCCCCAAACAATACATCACCCTTATAGGGTAGCACTTCCATATGTTTTTTGGAATCCGCATCACCCATCCATTGGCGGGTCCATAAGGATCTTCTTGCTGAGATAGACATGGCATTGGCCCTAGAAGCTAGCCATCCAATGTCCCTTTGAGCATCCCTCATAAATAAGACTGCGTCTTTTATATGGGCTAGAGTTAGGAATATAGTATCCTTATCCATAGTATCAAATTGATCTGTCAGCTCATCTGTCCAAGCTGCAATTGCGCTACACACCCATGCCGACGCAATCGTTGGTCTTAACACAGCACCCCTATGAGAATAAATACCTTTTAAGGTAGTTTCTTGGCTGCGATCTGCAGGGTCCTTAAGGGCCGCTGTGTCAGGAGACGGTAGCGCCACTTTCTTGGACAAGCGCGTCAGGGCCTTGTCCACAGTGGGGGGTGATTCCCAAATCTCCCTGTCCTCCTTAGGGAAGGGGTATGCCATAAAAATTCTTTTGGGTATCTGCGGTCTCTTATCCGGAGTCTCCCAAGCTTTTCCAAAGAACTCATTTAATTCATGAGATGTGGGAAAATTAATAATCTGTTTCTTTTCCTTAAACATGTGTACCCTTGTGTCGGGGACCGAGGGTTCATCCACAATATGCAACACATCCCTTATTGCCACAATCATACACTGAATGGTTTTAGTCACCCTAGGGTGCAATTTTACTTTGTCATAGTCGACACTGGAATCAGAATCCGTGTCGGTAGTAGTGTCTTGTGTTAAGGGACACTTTTGAGACCCCGCCGGGCCCTGTGAGTCGGTCCAATCTGAAGATTGACCGCCTGATGTCCCCCCTAAACCAGCCTTATCAAGCCTTTTATGTAAAGATGCCACACTTGCATGCAATGTATGTCACATGTCCATCCAATCTGGAGTCGGCCCAACCGACGGGGACACACCACTCATTTGCTCCACCTCCTCCTTGGAGAAGCCTTCCGCCTCAGACATGTCGACACACACGTACCGACACCCCACACACACAGGGATTAACCTATAAGGGGACAAAAACCCCAACCAGGTCCTAAGGAGAGACAGAGAAAGAGTATGCCAGCACACACCAGCGCTTAACAACACTGGAAGAAATATATATATCCAGATAGCGCTTTTTTATATATATTATGTCAATTCCCACTCACTGCGTCGCCAAAGTGCCCCCCTCCTCTTTTTTCCAGCCTGTGTTCAGCAGGGGAGAGACCAGGGAGCCAGCGTTTTCTTTCTCATGCAGCTTCTGTGGAGAAAATGGCGCTGGTTAGTGCTGAGGATCAAGCCCCACCCACCCGACGGCGGGCTTCGGTCCCAGTGATTTTTCAATAAAATGGCGAGGGATCAGCGATTTACTGCCTCCGCAGTCTAATGCCACTGTTTTGTGCCAAAATGTGAGGTTTATTGCTGCCCAGGGAGCCCCCCCCCTGCGCCCTGCACCCTTCAGTGCTGCTCTGTGTGTGTGTGACTGGGAGCAATGGCGCGCAGCTTACCGCTACGCGCCTTACCTCATGAAGATCTGATGTCTTCTGCCGCCTAAGATGTCTTCTGTCTTCTCTATTCTACCTTCGGCATCTGTGAGGAGGACGGCGGCGCGGCTCCGGGACGAACCCCAGGTGAGACCTGTGTTCCGACTCCCTCTGGAGCTAATGGTGTCCAGTAGCCTTAGAAGCAGTGCCCAACTTGACAAGCCAGCTCTGCTTCTCTCTCCTCAGTCCCACGATGCAGGGAGCCTGTTGCCAACAGGCAGGACTCCCTGAAAATAAAAAACCTAACAAAATTATTTTTCCACAGAAAACTCTGGAGAGCTCTCTGCAGTGCACCCATTCTCCTCTGGGCACAAGATCTAACTGAGGTCTGGAGGAGGGGCATAGAGGGAGGAGCCAGTGCACACCCATAGTCAAAGTTCTTTTTAGGTGCCCTATCTCCTGCGGAGCCCGTCTATACCCCATGGTCCTTACGGAGTCCCCAGCATCCTCTAGGACATAAGAGAAAAGGGGTAGTTTTAGCCTTTTTGTACTTGTTGGGCCGAAAGGACTGCATAGTATGAGAATTATATACTTTTTTAGCCGGTGCAGCTGCCGACGGCAGAAATGCTGACTTGCCAGATGTAGTAGTTGATATCATGGCATCTAGTTTCTCTCCAAAGAGGGCCTCACCATTGTTAGGGAGCGCATCAATATTTCTTTTGGATTGTGCGTCAGCATTCCATTGACGGATCCAGAGCGCCCTGCGGGCTGAAATCGCCATAGCAGAGGCCCGTGAGCCCAGTAAGCCTACGTCCTTCATAGCCTCAACCAAGTAACCTGCAGAGTCTTTGATATGACCTAGAATTTGCAGCATGTCATCTTTATCGACCGTGTCAAAATTAACAATCAAGTTATCTGCCCACTTTTCAACTGCGTTACCTACCCACGCAGAAGCAATTGTGGGCCTAATTTATTATTATTAAAATTATCCTTTATTTATATGGCACCACAAGGGTTCCGCAGCGCCCAATTACAGAGTACATAAACAAATAATCAAACAGGAAAACAGCAACTTACAGTTGATGACAGTATAGGACAAGTACAGGGTAAATAAACATAGTTACATCAGCAGATGACACTGGAATAAGTATCAGGTGGCAGAAGACTGATGGATTTGGTGCAGTTGAAGATTATTAAAGTAAGAAAGGATAAGCACATGAGGGAAGAGGGCCCTGCTCGTGAGAGCTTACATTCTAAAGTGTATGTACCTTTAGCAACATAGATGTACTTTAAAGTCGTCTCTAATTTGCGGTCAGCAGGTTCTTTTAATGAAGCTGACCCGGGGCAGGTAAAATGATTTTCTTTGACAACCTAGAGACTGAGGTGTCTATCACTGGGGGTGACTCCCACTTACGCCTATCCTCTTCCATACTTCCAGAGTTACACTGAATCTTAAATCCTCATTCATTTCTTCAACATCGCTCACAAGCTTCTCATTCTTCAAACATCGCTCACAAATTCTTCATTCTTCAGTGTGCTTCACCATCGTTCTCAAATCCTCATTCATTTCTTCAGCAACGCTCACAAGTTCTTCATTCTACTGTGTGCTTCACCATCGTTCTCAAATCCTCATTCATTTCTTCAGCAACGCTCACAAGTTCTTCATTCTTCTGTGTGCTTCACCATCGTTCTCAAATCCTTATTCATTTCTTCAGCATCGCTCACAAGTTCTTTATTCTTCTGTGTGCTTCACCATCGTTCTCAAATCCTCATTCATCTCTTCAGCATCGCTCACAAGTTCTTCATTCTTCTGTGTGCTTCACCATCGTTCTCAAATCATCATTTAATTCTTCAGCATTATACGCCAGTTACAACGGCTAGTTCTGCATGAGGAAAACCTACATCCGGCCATCCCTGCTCTGGCCCAGCTGTAGTTCCTCCTTCCGATCATCGGAAGAACCCCCGAGTTCTCAACACTCCGAACCCAGGTCAGTGACACCCAGTTTCCAGCTATCCTGAACTGCTGCTTCAATCCCTTCTGTCCTGTACTGCTGGTTCAATCCCAGATTCCAGCTATCCTGTACTGCTGGTTCAATCCCAGCTTCCAGCTATCCTGTACTGCTGGTTCAATCCCAGCTTCCAGCTATCCTGTACTGCTGGTTCAATCCCAGCTTCCAGCTATCCTGAACTGCTGGTTCAATCCCAGCTTCCAGCTCAAGTGTCACTCAGCTATCATTGCACTGGTATCCCCAGTGTTCTAGTTCCCTGTAGTTGTACGAAAACCTGTGGCCAGCCATAGACTTTAGCTGAACCTGCCACGCCGGTATGAGCGTGATATATCATGTTCGCATGATATATCATGCCCAATCTCCTTCCTAAAGGGATCCCTGTTATTGCGCATATCGCGCACATAGTAATCAGGTTTAGCTGCGTAAAGGATTGGGCGCCCTTGCTACCCCAGGGGTAGCCAGCTGAAATGATTATACCACACCCATCAGCAGAAACAGAACGGGTGTGGAAGGGGCTCAAAAGAATTGAATACCGTCCAATGACTCTATAAGACAGAAATACGGACAAGTGGAAATCATCCTGCATATAAAATAGGTACTGCTTCCCCTGCCATAGACTTTTTATTCCAGAGTTTTGACTCTAAAAATTATTAGAATATTGCAAAGATGATATTTCTAACATACTCTTTGTATTTTTCATATACTTTATACAGTCAAAACTCTGGCATATGTTAGTATAGCAACAAGAAGTTTGGTAGCTGCTCTTATCCAATTAGTAATGTCATCCAAGTGCATGAAAGGGAGGGGTTATTCTGAAAAAGAAACATTGGTATCCCCCAGCACACTGAATGACATCAGCAACAGGATTTCATAACTACACGGTGGTAGAAATTTGAGAGATCTCAGTTGCATACAAAGGTATGGTATGGGAAGCCCCCAGGCCGCTTCAAGGCGTCTCCAAGTACTGTGGGGTAACTAACATTAAGTCCAAGTCCGGGGCATAACACCCCACAACCCGGCAAGGGCCAGACACCCCAGGGCATCACACCAGTGTAATGTTAAAGTGTAAGTGAATATTAGGAAGTAGAGGCTATATATATATATATATATATATATATATATATATATATATATATATATATATATATATATACATATACACACACATACATACATATACATACACACACACACACACACACATACAGTGGCGGAACTAGCGAGCGGTGGGCCCAGGTGCGACAAAATGCATTGCCCCCCCCCCCCCCCCATCCCACCCAAATCCACCCCCCAACCCTTGGAGAGGATCTGGTGAGGGGGACCTGCTCAGGGCCAGAGAAATGGATACCTAGCAACAGTGCCGTAACTAGACATTTTAGCACTGTGTGCAAGAAACGGCATTGGAGCCCCACCCCTGCATGCAAAACAGGGGCAGTGCGCGCCGTAGACGCGCGCAAAAATACATAGTGACGTGGCTTCGTGGGGAAGGGGTGTAGCCACAAAATAATACCAATTCATAAAACGGTGCACAGTAGTCTCCATTATTCAAATTACGCCGCACAGTAGCACCACTACACTGTCACGTCTAGCAAAGTGTAGGGATCCGGCAGTTGAGACTTGCCCAAGGAGGTAGCAGGCTGGGGAAGAGCAAAATGAGGGGGTTGGATATAGTTCCTTTGCATAGGATACGGAGCAATGAAGGATGTAGGCGGAGTTTGAGAGTCAATGGAAAGTATTTATTATGTACAGAGCAGAGGTAGAAAACTGAGGTTGATGAACGGTGACTTGAGAACGTGGTCGTAGACAAAGAACTGTGGAACTGTGGGTGAGAGTAAAACGAGGCTGAAGACAAGAACCGTGGCCTGCGACTTATTAGCTGAAACTGCGGTAAAGGAGCTGAGAACTGTTTACGGTAGTTTGGGTCGTGACTGGAGACTGAGAACTGTAGACTGTGGCTTGAAAGATGAAGCTGGAGATAACGAGCTGAGGACTGTGAATGGTGGTTCGAGGACTTGGCTGGAGGCAAGAATCTGCGGACTGTGGCTTGGAGGACGAGGCAAGAGACCCGGGGTCGTCCGTGCCCAAAGGGTCTTACTGAACCGGGTTTTCCAAGAGCGTCTCCACGGGCAGCAGCAGGCTAGGAACGGGAAAACTGCAGCAGCAACTGAGAACTGGCAAAGCAGGGTTAGAAGTACCAGAATACAGCAGGAATCCTGGGAGCACAGGCTAAAGCACCTACAACAGGGTTGTAACTTGAAGCACTGGCATCCCTGTCCTAAACCAGCCCCCTTTTATAGGAAGAAGTCTCCCTGGATTGGCTGGAAAACTAGGAACAGGAATTATGTCAGAAACTTGGTCTCCAACATGGCGGCGCTCAGTAATGCAGACCTTTTCTGACAACATGCTGCTCACTGCCCCTGGTCTCCTAGGCAACGGCTTAGCGAGAGCGAGCTGCTGCAGCGGCGTCCCGCCGCCACGAGCGGACCCCCTCAAAGCCATTACCGCTGCCTGTACCCTTGAACCCAGCGCCGCAGCCCTCCACCGCCGCTGCCCGGCCGCCCGTGAAGCCCGCCCCGCGGCCCCAGCGTTCCGGTAAGACCCCGGACGCTGACAGTACCCCCCCTTTGCGGGTGGACTCCGGACACCTATAAGGTTTAGCTGGAAATTTGGCATGAAATGTCCGAAGTAGTCTTGGGGCATGGACGTCCTCTGCCTCTACCCAGGACCTTTCCTCAGGTCCATATCCCTTCCAATCAACTTGGTACTGGAGGCGACCATATCGTTTGCGGGAGTCGAGGATCTTATGAATCTCAAATTCATCTCCTTGTGTTGACTGGATCTTGGGTGATTTAGGTAGAGCAGCTCTGAATCGATTGAGTACCAACGGTTTTAAGAGAGAAATATGAAAAGCGATTCTTAAATGTGGAGGTAACTTCACCTTGTAAGCCACAGGATTCAAAACTCTTTCGATTGGGTAGGGCCCAATAAACCTGGGAGCAAACTTCTTAGTAGGAACCTTCAATCTTAGGTTACGTGTGGAAACCCAAACCCGATCTCCCACTTTAAGACTTGGTACCGCTTTTCGCTTTAGATCTGCGTAGGTCTTATACTTCTTGGATGTCTTGAGCAAGGCCTTGTGAATTTGTTTCCAGGTTTCAGTAAATTGTCTAAGTGTTGACTCTGCGGCAGGAACCTCGAGTGTAGGCAGAAGTTGGAAGTCAGGAACTTTCGGATGATAACCATAATTAATGAAAAATGGAGAAGATTTTGTGGCAAAGTGATAAAGATTGTTATGGGCAAATTCTGCAAATGGGAGGAAGTCCAGCCAGTCGTCCTGAGAGGAGGACATGAATAAACGCAGAAATGTCTCCAGGTCCTGGTTCACTCTTTCTGTTTGACCATCCTTTTGAGGATGATATCCTGAGGAGAAATTAAATTTCACGCCAAGAGCAGAACATAGGGATCTCCAAAACTTGGCCACAAACTGGGGACCTCTATCAGATACGATTTCCTGCGGCAATCCATGGAGACGAAAAATCTCTGCTATGAATAATTTTGCCAGCTGGGATGCTGATGGAAGACTGGCCAGGGGAACAAAGCGTGCCATTTTAGAAAATCGATCAACTATGACCCATACGGTGTTACGTCCACCAGACACAGGCAAATCAGTAATAAAGTCCATAGAAATATGTGTCCATGGTCTTTGCGGCACAGGTAGCGGATGAAGTAACCCGGCTGGAGGACTTTTATGCTGAGCACACTTTGGACAGGCAGCCACGAATTCCTGTACATCAGTCCTGAGATGAGGCCACCAGTAGGAGCGCTGAATGAATTTGAGCGTTTTATGACCACCCGCATGGCCCATGAAGGAGGAGGAGTGAGCCCATGTAAGCAGTCTCTTGCGAAGATTTGGAGCAACGAAGATCTTTCCTGGAGGAGGAAGTGGAGAGGTATTGGTTGCTGAAAAATAGGTGGAGTCTAAGATGTATTGTTCTTTTGAACGGTCAGAGGGTTCTTCAGAACTCAAGGAACGAGATAATGCATCTGCCTTTTTGTTGAGGGACCCTGGGCGGTAACTAAGTTTAAAGTTGAAATGGGTAAAGAAGAGTGCCCATCTTGCTTGACGTGGATTCAGACATCGGGCTGACTGTAGATACAAGAGGTTCTTATGATCCGTGGTTACCGAGATTGGATGCTGAGCTCCCTCCAACAAATACCTCCACTCCTCAAAGGCTAACTTAATTGCTAGTAATTCTTGTTCCCCAATAGCGTAATTCTGCTCAGCGGGGGAGAATCTTCGCGAGAAGAACGCACAAGGATGGACTTTCTTGTCCTCGAAGAGCTGAGATAAAACTGCTCCCACTCCTACCGTGGAGGTATCGACTTCCACCAGGAACGGACGACTGAGATCAGATTGTCGAAGAACAGGAGCGGTCATGAAGGCCTTCTTTAACGATAAAAAGGCTTCTAAAGCCTCTGGAGACCAGTTGGCTGGATCGGCTCCTTTCCTGGTTAATGCTGTTATGGGGGCTATGACAGAGGAATAATTCTGAATGAATCTTCGGTAGAAGTTAGCGAACCCCAGGAAACGTTGAACTCCCTTAAGGAAGCTGGAAGCGACCAATCCTGAATCGCTTGGACTTTAGCGGGATCCATCTGCAATTTCTGCCCTGAAAGGATGTAACCGAGGAATGGAATCGTGGGTACTTCGAAGGTGCACTTCTCGAGCTTAAAAAGTAGTTGATTCCTCCGTAAACGAGTTAGAACTTCTTTGACTTGTACTCGATGGGTCTTCAGATCCCTAGAAAAAATGAGGATGTCATCCAAGTAAACCACCAAGCAGTCATAGAGGAGATCTCTGAAGATTTCATTAACGAATTCTTGAAAGACGGCTGGGGCGTTACATAGGCCGAAAGGCATTACCAGATATTCGTAGTGGCCGTCGCGGGTATTAAAAGCCGTCTTCCATTCGTCACCTGGGCGAATACGTATAAGGTTGTAGGCTCCCCGTAAGTCCAGCTTAGTGAATACAGTAGCTCCTTTAACACGGTCGAACAGTTCTGGAATTAGAGGTAATGGATATCTGTTCTTAATTGTAATGTCATTGAGACCTCTATAGTCAATACAGGGCCGCAGACCCCCATCCTTCTTTTTGACAAAGAAAAACCCCACCCCAGCCGGAGAGGTGGATGACCTAATGAACCCTTTTTCCAAGTTCTCCCGGATATACTCCGACATGGCCTGAGTCTCAGGGAGTGAGAGCGGGTAGATTCGACCTCGGGGAGGAGTCTTGCCGGGTACCAGATCAATGGGACAATCCCAAGTGCGATGCGGAGGCAAGGGGTCCGCCCCATGCTTACTAAAAACATCTTGGAAGGCCTGGTATTCAGCAGGGAGGCTGGAAGGACTAGAAGAGCAGAGAGGTCTTACAGAGGGCAAACAGTTCTGGAAGCAGTTTCGTCCCCAGGAAAGAACATCCATGGTTTGCCAATCTATGGGGATTGTGTTTACTTAACCATGGAAATCCTAGGATCAGTTCGTGAGAGGCTTTGGGAATTACTAGGAAAGAGATGTTTTCCGAATGAAGAGCTCCAACTTTCATCTTAAGAGGAATTGTATGAAGAGTGATAATTCCCTCAGGAATATGACTTCCATCCACAGAAGTAATTGAGATGGTACGATCCAACCGGACCGTTTGTATCCCAGATCGTTTGACCAGAGCTGATGTAATAAAACTTTCAGCGGCTCCGGAGTGGAGTAGTGCAGGGATGAGAAGAGAGGAAAAAGGAAGCTCCAGGTGGGTTAACAATACTGACTCTTTCTTGGCAAGTAATTCTGAGAATTCTCCTAGCACAAGCTAGGAGCGGGCGTTTCCTGGACGTTGGCTACAAGATTTAACAAGATGATCAGATACACCACAGTACAGGCATAAGTTCCCTTGTCGCCGTCTCTGACGTTCCTCGTTGGAAAGACGGGAACGATTGATCTGCATGGGTTCCTCAGTAGTTGGAGTTGATGGTGTTGGTGGAGGAACGACTCGAGGCCTGGGACGATCTGACCGTGATTTCTCCATACAGCGTTCTCTGTATCTTAAGTCTAATTTATTGCATAGGGAAATTAACTTATCCAACTTATCAAATACGTCCTGAGTCGCGAGGTCATCTTTGATCTTCTCGGAGAGACCGCTCCAGAAAGCTGCAATGAGAGCCTCCTCATTCCAGTTCAGTTCATAGGAGAGAGTACGAAACTGGATCACGTACTGACTGACCGTATGCGTGCCCTGACGCAGGCGCAGGATTTCCAATGAGGCAGCAGAAGTCCTGCCCGGTTCGTCGAAGATTCTTCGAAAGGCGGCTACAAACTCCGAGTAGTTAGACAGGATTGGATCCGACCTCTCCCACAATGGTGATGCCCATTCCAACGCTTGCTCAGTAAGTAAAGAAATGATATAGGCTACCTTGGTTCGTGCTGATCGGAAACTGGCCGACTGTAGTTCGAACTGGATTTTCACACTGGTTAAGAAACCCACGGCATTGCTTTGGATTCCCATCGAATTTACTGGGAGATGGCAAATGCAACCGTGGAAGTGGGCCTGGCACAGGAGGAAGCGGAACCGGAGGTGCTAATGTGGGAGCAGCTGTAGGAACTTGAGGAGCCGTCATGGCAACACAGAGAGAATCAAGAAGTTCGGACATACTCTGCATGAACTGCACAATTTGAGATTGTGTGGCCTCCTGCTTACTTAAGCGAGACCAGATATCTGCGGTTGAATCTCCTCCTGAGGCCTGATCACCCGTCGAATCCATTGGGCCAGTGCTTACTGTCACGTCTAGCAAAGTTTGGGGATCCGGCAGTTGAGACTTGCCCAAGGAGGTAGCAGGCTGGGGAAGAACAAAATGAGGGGGTTGGATATAGTTCCTTTGCATGGGATACGGAGCAATGAAGGATGTAGGCGGAGTTTGAGAGTCAATGGAAAGTATTTATTATGTACAGAGCAGAGGTAGAAAACGGAGGTTGATGAATGGTGACTTGAGAACGTGGTCGTAGACAAAGAACTGTGGAACTGTGGGTGAGAGTAAAACGAGGCTGAAGACAAGAACCGTGGACTGCGACTTATGAGATGAAACTGCGGTAGAGGAGCTGAGAACTGTGGACGGTAGTTTGGGTCGTGACTGGAGACTGAGAACTGTAGACTGTGGCTTGAAAGATGAAGCTGGAGATAACGAGCTGAGGACTGTGAATGGTGGTTCGAGGACTTGGCTGGAAGCAAGAATCTGCGGACTGTGGCTTGGAGGACGAGGCAAGAGACCCGGGGTCGTCCGTGCCCAAAGGGTCTTACTGAACCGGGTTTTCCAAGAGCGTCTCCACGGGCAGCAGCAGGCTAGGAACGGGAAAACTGCAGCAGCAACTGAGAACTGGCAAAGCAGGGTTAGAAGTACCAGAATACAACAGGAATCCTGGGAGCACAGGCTAAAGCACCTACAACAGGGTTGTAACTTGAAGCACTGGCATGCCTGTCCTAAACCAGCCCCCTTTTATAGGAAGAAGTCTCCCTGGATTGGCTGGAAAACTAGGAACAGGAATTTTGTCAGAAACTTGGTCTCCAACATGGCGGCGCCCAGTAATGCAGACCTTTTCTGACAACATGCTGCTCACTGCCCCTGGTCTCCTAGGCAACGGCTTAGCGAGAGCGAGCTGCTGCAGCGGCGTCCCGCCACCACGAGCGGACCCCCTCAAAGCCATTACCGCTGCCTGTACCCTTGAACCCAGCGCCGCAGCCCTCCACCGCCGCTGCCCGGCCGCCCGTGAAGCCCGCCCCGCAGCCCCAGCGTTCCGGTAAGACCCCGGACACTGACATACACCAGGTAGAGACCCTTTTACACCTTACGGCGGACAGATTCCTCTTTTTACACATTACAGCAGACAGCGTCCCCCTTTTTACACATTACGGCAGACAGCGTCCCCCTTTTTACACATTACGGCAGACAGCGTCCCCCTTTTTACACATAGCGGCAGACAGCGTCCCCCTTTTTACACATAGCGGCAGACAGCGTCCCCCTTTTTACACATAGCGGCAGACAGCGTCCCCCTTTTTACACATAGCGGCAGACAGCGTCCCCCTTTTTACACATAGCGGCAGGCAGATTCCCCCTTTTTACACATAGCGGCAGGAAGATTCCCCCTTTTTACACATAGCGGCAGGAAGATTCCCCCTTTTTACACATAGCGGCAAAGATTTCCCCTTTTTACACATTACATCAGGCAGATTCCCCCTTTTTACACATTGCGGCAGGCAGATTCCCCCCTTTCACACATTGCGGCAGGCAGATTCCCCATTTTCACACATTGCGGCAGGCAGATTCCCCCTTTTCACACATTGCGGCAGGCAGATTCCCCCTTTTCACACATTGCGGCAGGCAGATTCCCCCTTTTCACACATTGCGGCAGGCAGATTCCCCCTTTTTACACATTGCGGCAGGCAGATTCCCCCTTTTTACACATTGCGGCAGGCAGATTCCCCCTTTTTACACATTGCGGCAGGCAGTCCCAAGACAGACAGACAGACAGACAGAAAGAATTATACTTCCCCTCTCCGCTGGCTCAGGCTCCTCGGTGCAGCTTCTGGTCACGATTCCCGGGCAGGAGAGGAGGAGGGAGGTGGAGGAGGGAGCCGCAGCAGCGCTGTGTTATTGGTGGAGGCGCTGCTGCTGCTGCCCTTCTGCTTCACTATAGGCTTTTCTCGGAAGACAGCCTATAGTGAAGCAGAGGGACAGCAGCAGCAGCGCCTCCACCAGTAACAAAGCGCTGCTGCGGCTCCCTCCTCCACCTCCCTCCTCCTCCTTACCCCCGTGCCGCTGCGCTCCTCTCCTCTCCGGGCGGCTGTGTGCTGCTGGCAGCAGTTGCACACAGCACACAGCGGCATGTAATGAGTCAGTTTGACTCACTACATGCTTTGGGCCCCTGGACAGAGGCGGGCCCCAGTGCATCGCACTGGTTGCACTGGCGGTAGTTCCGTATATATATATATATATATATATATATATATATATATATATATATATATATATATATATATATATATATATATATATATATATATATATATGCACTGCAGTTTTTGTCCGGCACTCCGCTGTAGGTGAGTAGATGCCACGGTGCCCTGGTTTTCAATAGCATAGAATTCCAAAAATAACTTGCACTCGTGGACCAAGAAACAGACAATACTCCAGTACGTGCGTTCAACGTTTCGGGATTTTATTCCCTTTATCAAGACCCTTGATAAAGGGAATAAAATCCCGAAACGTTGAACGCACGTACTGGAGTATTGTCTGTTTCTTGGTCCACGAGTGCCAGTTATTTTTGGAACTATATGTATATACACACACACACACACACACACACACACACACACACACACACATATATATATATACACACACACTGCTCAAAAAAAATAAAGGGAACACTAAAATAACACATCCTAGATCTGAATGAATGAAATATTCTTATTAAATACTTTGTTCTTTACATAGTTGAATGTGCTGACAGCAAAATCACACAAGAATTATCAATGGAAATCAAATTTATTAACCCATGGAGGTCTGGATATGGAGTCACCCTCAAAATTAAAGTGGAAAAACACACTACAGGCTGATCCAACTTTGATGTAATGTCCGACCGCCGGCATACCATACTACACCCCTTTAAAGTTATGACAAGCCAATACCTCAAGTTTTTTAGCATTCTCAGTGGGGACAAGGGGGTTTTGTCACATCCATCAGGGCATACCTAGCAATTATCAAGGACTAGGTTTCCCCTTCACCCCCTTCTCCTACAAACACCCATACATTTCTGCATGGCAATACCTGGTGCACATGCCACCCACTCACTACTTTTGCGCTATGCAGCATTGAATATTTTTTGGAGTGACCTAACTTGTACATAGTGTAAGTGTAAAATAGGCTATCATCTCTCTTTTAGATCTATATTGATATTGACATTGCCTGTTTTTTTGTGTGTTTATGTGCCTAATACTTTTGTTATACTGCATTTTAAGAAAATATACTAGATACCCTTCCAGGTATTGCCATTGTAATCACTGTTTAAAATACTGTCAGTTTTCCTTTAGGATATTGTGCAAGTTGACGTACACTTTCAGAAATGTCAACTGCTTTTCAGACGCGCATCAATTCCTGCAGGACAAAGGACATTTTGGGCAGCCTTTAGGCCTAATTAGGCAAGCATATTTTGTGAGCATAGCACTGTGTAAAATCGCAGAAGCAAGTGACTTGTTTAATGGGCAGAAATCTGGAAAGGTGACAAGTCTCCCGCAGAGTGCATAGGGAGAATGTTTTTGCCTTCTCTGATTTTCCACTCTAAGCAGTGCGCTTCAGGATTAGACAATGTGAAAGAAGAAAACAAAACGCTGCATGGCACGCCAGCTAAGTTACCCAAGTTGTTTATTCACACCCGGTTTTAGACATAATGGAGCAGAAGGCAAAATCTACGGAGTTGATGGATTTTTTTTGCTAATTTGTCTGCATGAAAAAAAACCTTGTACAGTGCATGTGTTACATAGTGTGATTTGGGGCCAGTAGGGAGGACAATCCTGGGATCAGGATCGGCGAGGTCCTGGGATTTAGGCCAAAAAATGTCCGGGATTCATTTCCGGGGATTGCGGGATTTACCTGTCCCATTGTATTTTTAATGCCGGGCAGCGCCGAGAGTCCTCAGGAGGCTCAGACGCTGCCTGGCACCCTCCTCCCCTGGCACTGCGTACTGTGCAGCGTGACATGTGAAAGGTCACGCTGTGCAGTCTGATGCCAGACGCCCGTGCCTCGCCACCCATGAGCCCTCCCACCCACGAGTTAGACGCCAGCTGCCTACACCGCACCTCACTGCCCGCGAGCATGGCTCCTACCCACGATGTTGAGTATTTGTGTGGGCGGGTCTTGAACCCAATTCCGGGTATCCTGGCATCCTTGACTTTTTCAATCCAGATACCCGGGATTGAAGAAAAGGCCCGGGATAGGCCTCCCTAGGGTCCAGGGAGGGGGCGGCGATGGCCTCCGTTTTCACAAGCGCTGTGGGCGTCTCCCTCCTTGCATTTTCATACACACATACAGTATGTACACCAGGGAAGGGCTTTGTAGCGGCATTTGCCTAAAGTCACGGACGTTCGAACATCAAAAAGACGCAGCTGCATCCACCTCTGAACAGGGCCTTAGTCTCATGGGCTGGCATCACCAAAAAATTTGAAATAGTTATACTGAATTAAAATATTATTTTAAATTATGGATTAGTAAATGTTCGAATAACCATACGAGTCTGGAGCTCACTTCTGAAACACACCAGATGTGGAGTGCAAAATTCTAAAGTTTGGCACAGATGCACTGAGATCATTGATGGGGAACCTGAAACCCCTCAAGTTCCACAGGTGCAGTCTTTTGCCTTCAAGGTAGCCACACATTTCCCTTTGTTTCTGTTCAGGGCCGGCCCAAGCTTATTTTTTTAGTAAGCAAAAATCTATTTTGGCGCCCCTTGATGGGATAAAAGGGGTGTGGTCTTACAAGAAAGGGGTGTGGCTACACAATTGTACTCCCCGTGGTACAGGGTGATAGTGGGTGACAGGGAGATTATAGGTTACTGGTGAGGCAGGGGTGACAGGGAGATGGTGGGTGACTGAGGCAGGGGTGACAGGGACATGATGGGTGACTGGGAGATGGTGGGTGACAGGGAGATGGTGGGTGACAGGGAGATGGTGGGTGACATTGAGATAGTGGATGACTGATGTCCCCAGTGCCAGATACACATGTCCCCACAGCGCCAGATATACCCCCAGTGCAGATACACATGTCCCCACAGTGCCAGATATGCTCCCAGTGCAGATACATATATCCGCAGTGCCAGATATACCCCCAGTGCAGATACACATCCTCCCACAGTGCCAGATATGCCCCCAGTGCAGATACATATATCCCCACAGTGCCAGATATGCCCCCAGTGCAGATACATATATTCCCAGTGTCAGATATGCCCCAAGTGCAGATACACATGCCCCCACAGTGCCAGATATTCCCCCAGTACTGATACACATGCCCCCACAGTGCCTCCCACAGTGCCAGATATGCCCCCAGTGCAGATACACATGCCCCCACAGTGCCAGATATGTGCCAATTCTGATACACATGCCCCCACAGTGCCAGATATGCCCCCAGTGCAGATACACATGCCCCCACAGTGCCAGATATGCCCCCAGTGCAGATACATATATCCCCACAGTGCCAGATATGCCCCCAGTGCAGATACATATATCCACACAGTGCCAGATATGCCCCCAGTGCAGATACACATCCTCCCACAGTGCCAGATATGCCCCCAGTGCAGATACATATATCCCCACAGTGCCAGATATGCCCCCAGTGCAGATACATATATTCCCAGTGTCAGATATGCCCCAAGTGCAGATACACATGCCCCCACAGTGCCAGATATTCCCCCAGTACTGATACACATGCCCCCACAGTGCCTCCCACAGTGCCAGATATGCCCCCAGTGCAGATACACATGCCCCCACAGTGCCAGATATGTGCCAATTCTGATACACATGCCCCCACAGTGCCAGATATGCCCCCAGTGCAGATACACATGCCCCCACAGTGCCAGATATGTGCCAATTCTGATACACATGCCCCCACAGTGACAGATATGCCCCCAGTGCTGATACACATGCCCCCACAGTGCCAGATATGCCCCCAGTGCAGATACATATATCCCCACAGTGCCAGATATGCCCCCAGTGCAGATACATATATTCCCAGTGTCAGATATGCCCCAAGTGCAGATACACATGCCCCCACAGTGCCAGATATTCCCCCAGTACTGATACACATGCCCCCACAGTGCCTCCCACAGTGCCAGATATGCCCCCAGTGCAGATACACATGCCCCCACAGTGCCAGATATGTGCCAATTCTGATACACATGCCCCCACAGTGCCAGATATGCCCCCAGTGCAGATACACATGCCCCCACAGTGCCAGATATGTGCCAATTCTGATACACATGCCCCCACAGTGACAGATATGCCCCCAGTGCTGATACACATGCCCCCACAGTGCCTCCCACAGTGCCAGATATGCCCCCAGTGCAGATACACATGCCCCCACAGTGCCAGATATGTGCCAATTCTGATACACCTGCCCCCACAGTGCCAGATATGCCCCCAGTGCAGATACACATGCCCCCACAGTGCCAGATATGTGCCAATTCTGATACACATGCCCCCACAGTGACAGATATGCCCCCAGTGCTGATACACATGCCCCCACAGTGCCAGATATACCCCCAGTGCTGATACACATGTCCCCACAGTGCCTCCCACAGTGCCAGATATGCCCCCCAGTGCTGATACACATGCCCCCACAGTGACAGATATGCCCCCAGTGCTGATGCACATGCCCCCACACTGCCAGATATGCCCCCAGTGCTGATACACATGTCCCCACAGTGCCTCCCACAGTGCCAGATATGCCCCCAGTGCTGATACACATGTCCCCACAGTGCCAGATATGCCCCCAGTGCTGTTACATATGTCCCCACAGTGCCTTCCCCCCCCCCCCCCCCCCCCCCGAAAAAAAAGTGCTGCTTACCGCTTCTCACCTGCTGCTGTGAGGGGAGGAGAGCGCAGCGTGTGCCTCTCCTACCCATCCATCTTCATCGACGGAGTCTATCTGCAATTTGCCGCCGGCCCGTGAGTCAATCAGAGCTCGCGGTCCAGCAGCCAATCAGGAGCCTCAGCTGCCGGTCCGCGAGCTCTGATTGGCTCACGGGCCGGCGCTGAATTTAAGATAGTCACTGCCGCCGGAGAAGTCAGTGCGTGCCGGGCAGCGGTGGCAGGGAGCGGATCGAGTCGCTTGCTGGCCACCGCTGCTGTAGAGAGTGAGTCACTGTGACTCACTGTCTGCAGCAGCGCCCTCTACTGCCTGGCGCTCAACGCGGCTGCGTAGCCCGCGTACGCGTCAGACCGGCCCTGTTTCTGTTCTAAATTAAAACACTACCTTTAATCCAAGGATGATTCCAGCCCGTAATTACATATTGGTGGGCAATTTAATGTAAGATAAATGTTACAAGCAATAAGAACAAAATCGGACAATTCAATGTGGTCCGGTGACCAGATTTTTCTCCAGCTCCTAAAAGTTAAATACAAGACTGGAAAAGGAGTTGTGGATCATTGGGTCAACCCTTTTGGTTGACATGCACTAGGTCGACACTGGAATAAGTTGACATGGGCTGAAGGTCAACATGAAAATGTTTGACACTGAGAAAGGTCAACATGAGGTTGTTGTTTTTTTTTTTTGTTTTTTTTTACTGATTTTGGTGTCATTTACTCCAGGAAATCAGGGGGAACTCCAATTAGTGCACCTTCGGTCAAGGTTGCTACTCCCAATCGTAGTCCATGTGGATCGTAAAGTATGAAAGTTTTGTTTTGTTTTTTAAAAAAGGGAAAAACTTATGTCAACGTTTTTCTGTGTTGACTTTTGTCATGTCGATCTTGTGTCTATGTTGACCTTTGAACCATGTCGACCAATGTAGTCGACCTAACAACCGCATAGTGATTAAGAATAGACAACTTTGCAGCATATTGATTTGTAACAGGACCTGCCAAAAATAAAAAATAAAAATTTAATCTGCATTAAAGAAGCAAGTAGGAGTCATACGGATCATTCTGGAGGAGGAAAGATAGAGATTATGGAGAGTGCACATCCCTTACTTTAAGACACTTCAACCTTCACTCACTTCCTCAACTTTTGTTTACCAAGAGCTAAGGCTGCAGAACAAAGGAATGAGCTGGGGACCACATGTGAAGGCTCACACAGAGCTGCCTGTTGTCCATCACTGATCTGAAGGGGTCTATTTACTAAGCCTTGGAGATAGATAAAGTACCAACCAACTAGTTCCCAACTGCCATGTTACAGGCCATGTTTGAAAAATGACAGGAGCTGGTTGGTTTGCTATTATGGGGCCCACAAAGTTCTAGTTATAACTGTGATTGCCACTTTGAGAATACGGGCATTCTTGCATGAAGTCCCACACCACCGTCAATTTGGACCCTAGTACATTTACCCCCAGGTCAGGGCCGTTTCTAGTCAATTTGGTTCCCAGTGCAAACAGTAAAGATAAATAAATAAATGTAACCTTCCCCCAGGACATTCTAAAATGTAAAGTAGGCACGGCCCTCGCTAAAAAAAAAAGTGCCTGGCCTCCCTAAATATGGGCGTGGCCTGCAGGAAAAAAGACAACCTTACGCCGCAGTTTTTGACCCTGCACCCCCAGACCTCGGCCACCACAGGAAAGAAAGAAATTCTACCATATTATGCCCCATCCAGTAATGCACCCTGCACCATAATACGCCACACACAGTAATGCCCCTGACACTTTATTATGCCCCATTTGCTCATTCTCAGGGAGTTACATGCCGCGGGCCGCCTCCCGTTTGGTGTGGTCACTGCAGCATCAGACTCCATGGTGGCTGCTCCTTGGCATCAAACTCCACAGCGGTTGCTCCCCGGCATCGGTGTGCTCTTTTTTTTCCTGACAGGTGCTAGAGGTTCAATGGACCTCTAGCATCTGTCTCCTCTAAGTCGGGTGCCATTTTGGGTTGGACATTTTTCATCAGTATTCTATGCGGCCGCTAGACAGCATAGAATACTGCTGCAGGCACTGGCCGCTGCATCCTGTGCGATTGCCCGGCTCGCCCTGCCCCAGAAACGGCCCTGCCACAGGTCACCACACTGATGTTAGAACAATTGGTCTGGCCACGCACTGTTGTTTCTCTGTTTTAGATTTAAACACCAGAAACATCTAATTAACACTGAGCATTTTATTAGATGTGTCACCAAAAACGGTCCTTTTTTTTTTTGTAACTTAACCAACTCTTAAATCTATAAAAATTAATTTGACAACATAAAAGTTAAATTGTACACCTTCCAAATATATATTTCAAGATTTTGTCTCCAGTATCATTTCCGTTCATTTATTAATTTGCTATAAGGAGAACAGAAAAAAGCGCTGTTAATGGAATTTACAAACGTCACTTCCTGAAGAATTCTAAAATGTCTCTATATACCATCTTTCATTAACACGATACACAGTGTCCCTGACACTTTACACACGCTACACGCTTTCAGAGTCATTTGCTGTTTACACTATAATGGAGAAAAGCTGCACAAAGCACAATCCTTAACAGAATGTTGGTAGAAACAGTTTTTAGCAAATGAAAATTCATGAAATTTGGTTGTATGCCAGTAATATTTACAGCAGTCATTTCTTATTTAACTAGTAGGACATTTCACCGTACTGAAGAGGTTAAAATTTGCAGTTACAATGTGCCACAACTTGTACATCATGTACAGTACTATTACTTTTCACAATGGTATGTGGTAGACTCAGAGCATAATGATTTTTTGCAGCATATACTGTAGTGTGACAAAGAATACAATGTACCTAAACAGATTGCTCATTTTCTCTGATTGGCTGATAAAGATTCCAGTCTGCATGCTACACCCGCCCCACATACTTTCTGCACTCGCACAACTTATTAGATATTACTTACTTCTTCTACTTCTGGATCTCTCTGCTGCATGTGACACTGTTGACCACTCTCTTCTCATACAAACACTACAATCCCTAGGTCTTCAGGACATAGCACTTTCTTGGTTCTCATCCTGCATATCTAATCGCTCTTTCAGTGTTCGTTCCTCTGAATCCACCTCCTCTTCACTACCTCTATCAGATGGAGTACTGCAAGGCACAGTCTTAGGTTCTCTTCTCTTTCAATGTATACCAGGTCTCTTGGCAAACTAATTAACACTTTTCTATTTCAGTATCATCTGTATGTGGATGACACGCAAATCTACCTATTCTCCCCAGATTTATCACCATCTGTATTGGAACACGTTACGGATACCCCTTTCGGATATAAGCAAAAACCTGCAAATTTGCTAGGACACGGCAAGTCAACCCAGGTCTTGCTTATGTCTGAAATGGTCTGACCCTGGGTTGACTGTCCCGGGTCCATGACCCTGCAATCGACTAGGGCTGTTCCTGGGACTTGCAACCCGAGTCACTGGCTTATGTATGAAAGGTATGATCCAGGTCATTCCTAAAAGAAGTTCATTGACAATCTCTAATCAGGGCCGCCATCAGGATGGGGGGACTGCAGGGACTGGAGTCCCGGGCTCTTACAGAGAGGGGGCTCACCCCTGGCTCCTACCGCTGATACCTAGAGAGCTGCTCCAGACTGTTCAACAACAATGGGCTGATGCGCAGGGAGGATTTATTAAAATAAGCCTTCCCTGCCCATCAGCTCTTTGAATCATTCCTGCAGGTCTGCAATGCTACACCTATATGTAATGTCACGATGTGTGACACCACAAAGGGGTGGAGCGGTGTGGCAGAATCTTTTTTTGGGGGTGGGGGCCCTGTCTATTTTGTAAGTCCCGGGCCCCACAATTTCTGATGGCAGCCCTGTCTCCAAGATTCTATAGCTGAGCAGCGGGTAAATAGATAGTGAGCAGCATCTATTCACAGTGCAGGGCTTGCCTGGGGGCAGGCCAGCGTCTCAGAATGCTGTGCATGCCCCCACAGAGATGTAAATGGGGGTGCTGCGAGGCCATACCCCCTGTCTGGTGAGGCCCTACCACCAGGGCCGGATTAACAATGGGGCGGATGGAGCTGCAGCTCCAGGCCCCCCATTGAAAATAGGCCCACAGCCACAGTGAAGGGACTCATAGTTGCTGGCATTACAATGAGTCACACTGACTCATTGTATGCCGTCGCCAGCGCTGCACCCGCCGCACCGCCACCACCACTAATTACAGAATATCTATCAGTCACTCACTCAGTCACTGAATACGGAGACTCCAGGCCAGAGCGGGAGGAGGAGCCGATCGCGTCTCTTCTCCTGAGCGGCTCCGCCCCCAGCCTATTAGTTGTGCTGCTGTGCTGAGTGACGCGAGGGAAGGGGGAGGAGCAGCGCTCCCATCTACTTCGAGCTCCTCCCCCCAGTCAGTGCTGCTATGTGATGAGGATGGGCCGGCCGGAGGGGGAGGAGGAGGAGCCGCTCTCTCAGCTCCCCCCCTTTCCTGCTGTGACTCAAGCACCGCATGGGCAACCAGAATGGCTGTACAATGTAGCCCTGGGACTCGCAGGAGCTATTCTTGGCTGCATGGAGAGTGAGAGTGGATGCCAAAGGGTGAGACCGGAGGTGCCTGTTTCAGTAAGTTTATTGATTTATATGTGTTGTATGTACAGTATTTGTGAGTCAGTAATTGGTTTATGAAAGTTAGTGGTGTCTGTGCCAGTAAGTGTGTGTGTGTGTGTGTGTGTGTGTGTGTGTGTGTGTGTGTGTGTGTGTGTCAGTAATGGGTGTCTGTCAGTAAGCATGTATGTGCTAATAAATCGTGTGCGTGTCAGTAAGTGTAATCTAGGTCAGTAAGTTAGTAGGTCTGTGATATTAACTGGTATCTGACAGTAATGGGTATCCACAGAGCCGTTTATTGCGGCCGGCGAGGCGGGCGTTCGCACAGGATGCCCACCGCGGCTCTAAGTCGCTCTTTTTGGCTCCCCCTCCTCCTCATCATTACTATTCCGCTTAGGGAGCAGGGTTTCGTGCAATGATGCTTTTGCATCATGACATCACAACGCAAAAGTATCATTGCACGAAACTCCGCCCTCGAGCGCAGTACTGATGTTGGGGAGGATGGGGAGCCGGGACATGACGGGAGATTGGAGACTGGAGAGGCGGGCTGGCGCTGGACAAACAAAGAGTATAGAGGCATTTTTTTTTTTTCTTTGTCTCTCTCTCTTTTTTCGAAGGGGTCTCTGCCTGCCGTAATGTGTAAAATGGGGACACCTGCCTGCCGTAATGTGTAAAATGGGGACACGTGCCTGCCGTACTGTGTAAAATGGGGACACGTGCCTGCCGTACTGTGTAAAATGGGGACACGTGCCTGCCGTAATGTGTAAAATGGGGACACCTGCCTGCCGTAATGTGTAAAATTGGGTCACGTGCCTGCCGTACTGTGTAAAATGGGGACACCTGCCTGCCGTAATGTGTAAAATGGGGACACCTGCCTGCCGTAATGTGTAAAATGGGGACACCTGCCTGCCGTAATGTGTAAAATGGGGACACCTGCCTGCCGTAATGTGTAAAATGGGGACACCTGCCTGCCGTAATGTGTAAAATGGGGGCACGTGCCTGTCGTACTGTGTAAAATGGGGACTCTTGCCTGCCGTACTGTGTAAAATGGGGACTCTTGCTTGCCGTAATGTGTAAAATGGGGACACCTGCCTGCCGTAATGTGTAAAATGGGGACACCTGCCTGCCGTAATGTGTAAAATGGGGACACCTGCCTGCCGTAATGTGTAAAATGGGGACACCTGCCTGCCGTAATGTGTAAAATGGGGGCACGTGCCTGTCGTACTGTGTAAAATGGGGACTCTTGCCTGCCGTAATGTGTAAAATGGGGGCACGTGCCTGTCGTACTGTGTAAAATGGGGACTCTTGCCTGCCGTACTGTGTAAAATGGGGACTCTTGCTTGCCGTAATGTGTAAAATGGGGACACCTGCCTGCCGTAATGTGTAAAATGGGGACACCTGCCTGCCGTAATGTGTAAAATGGGGACACCTGCCTGCCGTAATGTGTAAAATGGGGACACCTGCCTGCCGTAATGTGTAAAATGGGGGCACGTGCCTGTCGTACTGTGTAAAATGGGGACTCTTGCCTGCCGTAATGTGTAAAATGGGGACACCTGCCTGCCGTAATGTGTAAAATGGGGACACGTGCCTGCCGTACTGTGTAAAATGGGGACACGTGCCTGCCGTACTGTGTAAAATGGGGACACCTGCCTGCCGTAATGTGTAAAATGGGGACACCTGCCTGCCGTAATGTGTAAAATGGGGGCACGTGCCTGCCGTACTGTGTAAAATGGGGACTCTTGCCTGCCGTAATGTGTAAAATGGGGACACCTGCCTGCCGTAATGTGTAAAATGGGGACACCTGCCTGCCGTAATGTGTAAAATGGGGACACCTGCCTGCCGTAATGTGTAAAATGGGGGCACGTGCCTGCCGTACTGTGTAAAATGGGGACTCTTGCCTGCCGTAATGTGTAAAATGGGGACACCTGCCTGCCGTAATGTGTAAAATGGGGACACCTGCCTGCCGTAATGTGTAAAATGGGGGCACGTGCCTGCCGTACTGTGTAAAATGGGGACTCTTGCCTGCCGTAATGTGTAAAATGGGGACACCTGCCTGCCGTAATGTGTAAAATGGGGACACCTGCCTGCCGTAATGTGTAAAATGGGGACACCTGCCTGCCGTAATGTGTAAAATGGGGGCACGTGCCTGCCGTACTGTGTAAAATGGGGACACCTGCCTGCCGTAATGTGTAAAATGGGGACACCTGCCTGCCGTAATGCGTAAAACGGGGACTCTTGCCTGCTGTAATGTGTAAAATGGGTACACCTGCCTGCCGTAATGTGTAAAATGGGGACACCTGCCTGCTGTAATGTATAAAATGGAGACACCTGCCTGCCGTAATGTGTAAAATGGGGACACCTGCTGCCGTAATGTGTAAAATGGGTACACCTGTAAAAAGGGGGACGCTGTCTGCCGTAATGTGTAAAAAGGGGGGCGCTGTCTGCCGTAATGTGTAAAAAGGGGACGCTGTCTACCGTAATGTGTAACAAGGGGACGCTGTCCGCTGTAATGTGTAAAAAGGGGACGCTGTCCGCTGTAATGTGTAAAAAGGGGACGCTGTCCGTCGTAATGTGTAAAAAGGGGACGCTGTCTGCCATAATGTGTAACATGTGGACGCTGTCTGCCGTAATGTGTAAAAAGGGGAATCTGTCCGCCGTAAGGTGTAAAAGGGGCTCTACCTGGTGTAGTGGGTGTAGTGGTGTTACCGTGCGGCGTAATTTGAATAATGGAGACTACTGTGCACCATTATATGAATTGGTATAATTTTGTGGCCACACCCCTTCCCCACGAAGCCATGCCCCTATTTTTTTTGCGCGCGCCTACTGCGCGCACTGCCCCTGTTTTGCATAGAGGGGTGGGGCTCCGATGCGGTTTCTTGCACACAGCACTAAAATGACTAATTACGGCACTGTTGCTAGGTATCCATTTCCCTGGCCCTGAGCAGGTCCCCCTCACCAGATCCTCTCCAGGGGTGAGGGGGTGGTCTTGGATGGGGGGGCCCAAAGCATTTTGCCGCACATGGGCACACCACTCACTAGTTCCGCCACTGTAGCCACACCCATGGTACAGACTACACTCCCTATTTAGGCCACCCCCACTGCAGCGCTTGTCACGCCTCCTACCGAGGCACACAATAGGCCCTTCATGAATTTCAGCTCCAGGCCCATGTGGACCTTAATCTGGCACTGCCTACCACTATTTGGTACACTTGTGCCAAAGGCATGTCAGGGGGTCCCAAACCTGTAATTCATGCAATCATTGTCTCCCGCATTGATTATTGCAATTGTCTTCCACAAAATAGACTCAACTAGGGTGGCCAATTCCGAGATAAGCGGGATCCCGGGTTTGGACTAAAATTGTCCAGGATTGAATCCCAGGATTGGAATTTCCAATCCCAGATATTTCGGAATTAGCCACCAGCTGCCTTTTTTCCAATGCCGGGCAGTGCTGAGCATCTTCAGTAGACGACTCAGATGCTGCCCAGCTCCCCCTGCCCTGGTGGTGTGCACTGTGCAGCGTGATGTGATGTCAGAGGTCACACTGTGCAGCATGATGCCAGCCGAGTGCGCTGACCGTACCTTCGCAAGATGGTCCGTCCACCCGCCCAGAGAGGATGGTAAGTTATTGTGGGGACTAGGCGGGAAGGGGGGGGGGGGGAATTGAATAATTTCATTAATTTTAAAACCTACAAGTCAATCCCGGGTATCCTGAGAATCCTGGCATTGATTGTTTTTCAATCCCGAATGCCGGAATTGAAAAAAATGGCATGGGATTGGCCACCCTACTCCCAACACTACAATCCATTCTGAAATTAGATGCAAGGCTGATCATACTCTGTAAACGTTCATCTACTGCTCCGCCCTGTCAGTCCCTCCATTGGTCACTTGTATTCTACCGTATTCAATATAAAATACTGTTACTTACACATAAGGCTATTAACAAAATCACATTAACAATAACATACAATTCTTTACTTATCTCAGAATATCTTTCAAACTGATCTCTCCGCTCTACACAAGAGCTACGTCTCTCATCCACACTCACTACCTGCTCCCATGCACGATTGTAGGACTTTTTTGGGCTGCCCCCACTCTATGGAATGCCCTCCCATGCTCAACAAGACGCTCCTCTAGTTTCAAACAACCATCAAGCTTTCCCTGAACACTCACCTCTACGGGCAGTTTATCAAATTCCAGAGCCAACCATAAAACCTCCTACTAGGCCCGGTAACAGGGGGCAAAGGGGACACTTGTGATAGGCCCTGTGATTCCAAGGGGCCCCAGACCCTCAGAAATCTTGGGAATCCAGTTGGTGCCCTGTATGCTGCTGATCCAGACTGAGGCAGCCAACATAATCAAAGATCTTACATTGATTATGCTGGCTGCCTCAGTGTGGCTCTATTGAGTGCTGAGATGCCAAGTGCCCGGACTGGCATCAATGACTTACTGCTGAAGCAGACTGCAGTAGTTAGTGTAACTGTGTGTGTGTTCTACAGTATATATATATATATCTGTGCATCCCTCCCAACTGTCCCGATTTTCGTGGGACAGTCCCATATTTTGGGACTGTCCTGCTCTCCCACCTGCGCACAGCGTCTATTCACGAGAGACAGAGGGACTGTGGGCATGCCAGCAGTTCACAGAGTGCTGGGCATGCCCCTTGTCAAAGTCAAAAAAATATTGCAGTACACACATCACGTACAAACAGCAGACAGATGGCCTTCGCGCGTGTACTTGTTCTGCTGTGCGTGCACATATTCGCAATTTGCGTATTGTCGCTCCCGCGGTCGTGCGCATCAGTGCGTGGTATGGGTATTTACGGTAGAGTTTGTGAACGCATGGAGAGCTATCAAAACACATTACATATTTAATCCAAATAGTGCACATTGTACACATAGTCCCCCTGCACCACATCAGAAAGTAACAACAGTTTAAATGATTCCAGAACAAAGGGATTCACCTTTACAGGATAAGAGGGGACAGACTAAGGTAATATGGTGGTGTTTGGTATCCAGCTGTAGGGTATTTTAAGGGTAACATTCCGGTGTTGGTCTGCGGAAGATCGCATGTTCCTGCGGATAGTTATGTGCAGAAGCAGAATATAGATATAAACTGTATTTAATGCATATTATGTATGCGGCGGGAATCCAGAGGAGACCACCCACAAGAGCAGTTGGGAAAGACATCGCCTACCTTTTCAAATCGACCTATGACCTCTCCTGTACTGTAAAAGTGTATTCCTGTGTCCAATGGACAAAGGGATTACAGTATCCATTGTATTGCTTTTGGAAGAATTGTATAAATAAAGCCTGCTGCAGCCTGGCCTGGCACAAGACTCACAAAGTTATCTATCAGATGACCGGGAACCGGCCGGGTTGCGCAAGCGATTCCAATCACGTATGTACATTGACTGTAGCCATTATTCTGTTATATTGTCTTGTATTGTAGTGTATGATTTGTATTGTAAACCCCCTTTCAGCAAATATTACGCTGTGGTGTCGGAACCCAGTGGTTTAACTTCAAATCGGTGTTGTGTCTTCCTTTTCCTGCTAAGGTTTAAGAGTGTATTAGTAACGCATTGCATTGCTGTATAAGGTTTAAAGTGCATCTCTGGGTGTGCGCGCGCTGTGTGTACTTTGTACCCCCAGCGCGGCGTTTGTACGCTAAGTCCATACAGTGATACGGGACTCCGTACGCAAACAGTGTATAAAGTACGTCGCGTGTGTATTAAGTATAGCGGCCGCAGCGGCTAAAGGTTTAAAGTGTATTTAAGGTGTGTTTAAGGTATAGCTTTCTTTCCTGTAAGATAATCGACATTATCAATTGGGGGCTCTCCGGTTTTCCACATTTTTACTGCCTAACAGGTCACAGCAGACTTCATCTATCAGCATAAGGGTGGACAGGTATCCTACGTATCCTTTTCTTGGTCGGTGGAGGCACTGAAAACCCTACTTAATTGCTGATTAGATGGTGTCTGCTCTGTATGGTTTGTAGAGATGCTGGTAGAACTCGTAAGATAAAACAGAAAAAAAAGCTATTTAAAATCTGTGAATTTATTTTTTGGCACCCAATGCGTACACAACAAAAGCGTACACCCATACGCTTTGTAAACCCGCTCACATTGTTGCCATAGGACTGATTGCTAGATTCATAATATAAATATTAAGGAAGTAAGTGTAGCTCACATTGTTGCCATAGGACTGATTGCTAGATTCATAATATAAATATTAAGGAAGTAAGTGTAAAACACAAACACAGTCTGGCCTAGTTATAAGGGTTTATACAGAAAAGAAACTGTGTGGCGTGTTAAGTGAGCGATTATAGTTTGTATTACTCACATTTATAGAAATTGTGTGAGTTGTTTTATTGCGTCCGCACATAAGTACACGTGGTACGGAACGTGAGGACAGCGTACACAAAACGTGCACGTGGGGCAAGGCCGCACACGTGGCATAAAGGTACGCACGGTTGCGTAATTACGCAAGCTTGCGTAGCGTGTGCGCATAATAAAACCACATGATAGTTTGTTTAGTTTAAAGGTGGGACAGTAGCCACGCTACAATAGCACAAGATTGCCCAGTTTCCAAAGTTTAGTATAAAACTCTTATTTACTGTATTGCCTCTGGGAGTAAAACTGCTTATCTGAATGAATGATAATTTCCTGTACAGAAAAACCAAAGTGTATTTCAGCGAGTGGAAATTTGAACCCCGGAATTCGGAATCTCGTTGTGTGGTACATCAAGTGAGTGGAGACTTGGTGGCGTAAGGTGGCTGACTCACGTTAGTATAAGGTTTAAAATGCAAATCGTGAGGTGATTTGTAGCGGAGCATGATAGTGCATTGTATTGCGAAGTATTTGAAATTAAAAGGTTTTTTTGGTATTACGCTCCGGACTGAGGGTCCCAGTTTGTACAACGACCCGTGATCGTACGGCAGATAGGTAACAAGTACCTATACGCTGTGCGATTGGACCGCGCATTTGTGGATGCGATATATATAGCGCAACTGGATACCCCTTTACGTGCATTGCGTAAAATCGCGGTACCATTAGCACTGTATAGAACATAAGCAATTGTGATTTGTGTATAAGGTTATAGGGAGTTTTCGCTGGTCTTTCTCAGGAAAATCTCCAGCGGTGTATATTCACTGGAATAGGTAAGTCACTCCCAAACACTTCCAGTGAATAGAAATCAGATAGGGATCTCACTGGGTACGCGGTGGTCATTCTTGGAGTGAGTCGTGGTACCCTGCAGAGAAGGAGTGGGTGACAGTGCTCTAAGAACTTTCACCGTCTATTTGGTGTGCATTGGGGATTGCGTATTAAGGAAAAAGTCCGCGATGGGATCCAATTGCACAAGGGGTGGACGTTTAGCCAGGGTTCAGGTTGAGGTGCCGCGGCCCAAGGGGTCAGCGAGGTTTGTTATGTGTGGTAAATATGGATCACACACTGAAGACTTTTTGTCTGAATGGGTACGTTTGACTGACAAAGATGGGGTACCATTCCCTAAAGTGGGCAGTTTTGAACCAGAGGTATTGCAGAATTTAAGGATAAGGATATGTTTAATAAAATCCAGAAAACAAAGGATTAGAAATACAGATTGTTTAAATTTATGGCAACAAGAGGGGGATATACAAAGAGAATTAGCTCGCGCAGCAGGTTCCAAACCTAGCGGGAAAATAATGACGACAGCACCACCACCACCGTATATTGTGGGGGAGAAAGTGGCTACAGACATGGCACATTGGTACAAGATAAGAGTGTAATTGATAAATGTACTAACGCTAGCCCTTGCCAGTTGTATCCCATTTTAAATTTTCCCCAGGACTGCGAGCAGGAAGATGAGCCCAGTACGATATCGGCACTCTCTCTAGCAGCCACCATACAAGACACTCACGTGGGCACGGCCCAACCAACAAGAGCAGTAGTCAGGCCCCCTAGCGGAGGGATAAGTGAGGTCGTGTCCACAGGTAAGTACGGTACCGTACATTATGCAGAAACCATAGCACCCCACATTGTAGAATCAAACCAGAATGATGTAATTGAATTAAATCCTGTCAGGGTTATTGCAGTCCCAAATGGGAAGACTGACGCTCAGGGAGTCACTCCCATCAGGAACATTGCCATGCATTGTCCCTGGTCCCGGACAGAATTAAGGTCAATTATGTCAGAATTTCCTGATCCCAGGAAAGATCTAGTCGCATGCCAGAGGTTCATTAAAGAGTTAGGTAACGCCACCGAACCCACCAACAAAGATTGGCGAACAGTGCTACGAGTATGTTTACCCTCCAATATTGACCCCGTGAAGTTCATAACTGATTGTAAGTTAGACGCAGAGGTACCTCTCACTGAGGAGTACACTCAGGAGAATGTGCGGCAAATAAATCTGCAATTAGGAGTATATTTCCCTACTGTTGTCAAATGGAATAAAATCTTTTCCATAAGACAAAAGGAAGGTGAAACGGCATCTGAAAATTTCCATCGAGCACTGCAGGAAATGGCTAGATATACTGGGATCGAGGACATTAGGGAAAACGCACATCACAGGCAGGTAGCCATTTCTGTATTAATGGACGGGTTGAAGGACACACTGAGGACAAGGGTACAGATCTCTCTACCAAACTGGAGAGGTATCTCAGTGGCTGCATTGAGAGAGTCCGCTATCGAGCATGATAGGAACATCGTTAAACACAGGGAGTCACAGGGGGAGAAACTGATGACTGTAAGTATAGGTGCCCTTACCACAAAGCGACATTAGCCGAAACCCCAGACCCCTGATGGTAAGTCACGTGAAGCAACAATCTATAATTGTCACAAGGTAGGACATTACGCAAGGGAATGTAGAAATAAAGGTTCACATAATGTATACCGACCCCCTAGACCAGGATATGAACCACACTACAATACACATAATTGGGATCAGGGACCGCATAGGAGAAGCTACGAGCCACACCCAGGGCAAACAAGGAGGTACCCACCTAGGAGGGACTGGCAGACTTCTGAAAATTCTCAGCTATCCCCCTCACATATTGTAGCTGCCAGCGCGCTGCGGGAGGGTCTCACCACACTATAGGGGTTGGGCCACACCTGTAGTCTGCAGCCAGTGAAGTTGATTGCTAGCCTTGGTAGTGAACCTGAGGTCACGGTTGATGTAGCTGGTATACCATTACCTTTTCTTGTAGACACAGGGGCGGCCAGGTCAGTGTTAAATTCGACTGTAGGTATAAAAACCACGGGTAAAACAATTGCAGCAATGGGAGTAACAGGAACAGTGCAACACTACCCTTTGAGTAGACCTACAGAGATTACGATAGGGCCCTTGCAAACCAAGCATTCTTTTTTGCTGGCTGCAGCGGCTCCGACAGATTTATTGTCTAAAATGCGGTGTGTCATAAACTGTACTCCTGATGGTGTCTTCTTGGATATACCGGAGAATCACGTTCAGGAAGTACAAGATATATTAGACACCCCTCAAAGGCTAATGTCGCATTCTGCTGTTATAGACAAGTGTCCAGCAAAGGTAGAGGAAATGATCTCACAAATACCAGGTTCCCTTTGGACCAAAGATGGACAAGACACTGGATTGATGGCGAATGTAGCTCCGGTAGTAGTGCAAGTAAAAGACGGTAGGATAGCTTCAAAAATCCCTCAGTATCCTCTGAAGCCAGAGGTAGAATTAGGAGTGTACCACGTCATAGAGCGGTTGCTACAACAGGGCATACTAGTCAGGACGTCCAGCACTGCCAATAGTCCCACCTTCCCTGTAAAAAAAGAGTGGGGGGGGGGGGTGTTACAGACTAGTGCAGGATCTAAGGGGGATAAACAAGATAGTTGAGAGCCAATTCCCCGTAGTGCCAAATCCAGCTGTCATCCTCATGCAAATTCCCCCTACTGCGACATTTTTCACTGTCATTGACCTCTGTTCTGCCTTCTTTTCTGTCCCTCTGCACCCTGACAGCCAATACCTCTTTGCATTTACATACAGGGGAGTACAGTACACCTGGACTCGTCTCCCCCAAGGTTTCATTACATAGTAACATAGTAACATAGTATCTGAGGTTGAAAAAAGACAATTGTCCATCGAGTTCAACCTATTTGTGGTCTCCTATGCATGATGATTTGACTAAAATTTCTGACTGATGCTGCTGTCAGCCGTTACATTTTATTCCTATTTATAGTAACTATAATGCATGACTATGCATCATACCCCTGGATATTCTTATCCATTAGGAATTTATCTAACCCATTCTTAAAGGTCTTGACAGATTCCGCCATTACAACTCCCTCAGGCAGGGAATTCCAAACATGTATTGTCCTTACCGTGAAAAAGCCTTTACGCCGTATTGTGTGGAATCTCCTCTCCTCTAACCTGAGCGAGTTTCCATGAGTCCTCTGTGTTGAACTAACCAAAAACAGGTCCTGCGCAAGCTCTGTGTATTGTCCCCTTATATATTTGTAGATGTTGATCATATCCCCTCTTAGTCTCCGCTTTTCCAATGTAAACATGCCTAGTCTTTCAAGCCTTTCCTTGTATTCCATCGTCTCCATGCCCTTAATTAGTTTGGTTGCCCTCCTCTGTACCTTTTCAAGCTCCAGGATATCCTTTTTGTAGTACGGTGCCCAGAATTGTACACAGTATTCAAGGTATGGCCTCACTAGTGATTTATATAACGGGAGTATAATACTCTCGTCCCTAGCATCAATACCCCGTTTTATGCATGCTAATATCTTATTAGCCTTCTTTGCTGCAGTCCTACTTTGGGTACTACTGCTTAGCTTGCTATCTATGAGGACACCTAAGTCCTTTTCCAGTACAGAATCCCCTAATTTTACCCCATTTAGTAGGTAGGTGTAATTTATGTTTTTGTTACCACAGTGCATTACCTTACACTTGTCTGTGTTGAAGCGCATTCTCCATTTGGCTGCCCATGCTTCTAATTTAACTAAGTCGTTCTGAAGAGACTCGGCATCCTCCTCTGTATTTATAGCCTTACACAATTTGGTATCATCTGCAAAAATTGACACCATGCTCTCTAGACCTTCTGTTAGGTCGTTAATGAAAATATTGAACAATAGCGGTCCTAATACTGAGCCTTGCGGCACACCACTTAGCACTTCAGTCCAAGTTGAAAAAGATCCATTAACCACAACGCGCTGCTTCCGATTATCTAACCAGTTTTTGACCCAAGTGTATATTGTGCTTCCTAGCCCTGATTCTTGTAGCTTGTAGATAAGTCTCATGTGTGGTACAGTATCGAACGCTTTGGCAAAGTCTAAAATGATTACATCCACGTCTTTACCCTGATCTAGGTTTGCGCTTACTGTTTCATAAAAGCCAAGTAAGTTGGTTTGACAGGATCTGTCCTTCATAAACCCATGTTGATTCCTTTTAATGACCTTATTGGTTTCAAGGAACTTCTGAATACTATCTCTTAGAATACCTTCCAATACTTTCCCCACTATAGATGTAAGACTAACTGGTCTATAATTACCTGGTTCAGCTTTACTTCCCTTTTTGAATATAGGCACTACTTCCGCTATACGCCAGTCTTTGGGAACCATACCTGATATAACTGAATCCTTAAAGATCAAAGATAGCGGTTTTGCCAGTTCAGAGTGAAGCTCCATTAGAACCCTTGGATGAATACCATCGGGCCCTGGTGATTTATTAATCTTTAAATGTTTTAATCGGTCACAGACTACTTCCTCGCTTAAATAAGTACCTATCAGTGTGATATTCTCATTATTGAGATTGTGCGTTAGTCCCTGAATTGGGTCCTCACGAGTGAATACTGTTGAAAAAAACTCATTTAGTGTGTCCGCTATGTCATTATCATTTTTGCTTAAGACTCCCAACTTGTCTTTTAAAGGGCCTATACTCTCCTTCTTTAATCTCTTGCTATTAATGTATTTAAATAATTTTTTGGGATTCGCTTTGCTTTCCTTTGCTACTAGTTTTTCAGTTTCTACTTTAGCCGCTCTTATTTCCTTTTTGCAAATTTTGTTACATTCCTTATAGTGCTGAAATGACTCTGCTTCCCCGTCAGATTTGTATTTTTTAAATGCTCGCCTTTTCTTGCCCATAACTCCTTAATCTTTTTGTTAAGCCACATCGGTTTATGATTTTTATTCCTTTTTTTGCTACTCAGGAATACATTGGAGTGTATTTTTAGCTAGCAGGAATTTTAGTACCTCCCATTTCTCCGTAGTATTTTTTCTTAAAAACAAACCTTCCCATTCAATATCCCTGAAAAATACCCTCATCTTTTCAAAATTTGCTTTGCTAAAGTTTAAAGTCCTAGTTGAGCCAGTATAGGGCTGTTTATAGAAACTGATATTGAATGTGACCATATTGTGGTCGCTGTTTCCTATGGGTTCCCCTACTAGAATACCTGATACCAAATCCCCATTGTTTGTTAATACCAGGTCTAAGATTGCATTGTACCTAGTTGGTTCCTCAATTAGTTGGACTAAGTAGTTATCATTAAGTGTGTTTAAAAGCATATTGCCCCTAGCAGTATCACATGAATCGTTTTTCCAGTTTATCTCTGGATAGTTAATATCTCCCATCACTACTATGTCTCCTACTCCTGCTGCTCTTTCAATTTGCTTTAGTAACAATTCATCATCAGATGCGTTGATACCAGGTGGCCTATAGCATACACCCAATACTAACTTTTTTATTCCTTTTTCCCCGCATGCAATTTCTACCCATAATGTCTCGACAGTGTCTACAGTCCCCTCCATTGACAGCCCAAGTATTTTTTCCCAGGCTTTGCATGACTGTTTGCAATCCTTTCAACCTGAGAGCGGATCAGTATTAATACAGTTTGTCGATTACTTTTTGCTGTGTTCTGAATCACTCGAATTGTCCTTGAAAGACACGAAACAGCTTCTGTTTCATCTTTCCCATACGGGACACAAGGTTTCAAAGGATAAGTTACAGCTGTGCCAGACCGGGGTAAAATATTTGGGACATTGCTTGACTCAAGGACTTAGACATCTCACCGCTGATAGAATACAGGCGATTCGCGACATGACTCTGCCACAAACCCAGCAACAGATCCGCACTTTTCTTGGAATGTGTGGGTACTGCCGAAACTAGATCCCAGGATTCTCCATACTGACTTTACCTTTGCAAGAAATGGTCTCCTCGAACAAACCAGATCGGATCTCGCACACAGATGAGTCCGAACTGGCCTTTGAGAGACTCAAACAGTGCCTATCACAGGCACCTGCATTAGGTATGCCAGATTATGGGAAGCCCTTTGAGTTATATGGTACAGAAAGTGCAGGGTGCGCAGCAGGAGTTTTAACCCAGAGACATGGTGATGCCAGCAGGCCGGTAGCTTACTACAGTGCACAGTTCGACACCGTAGCGCAGTCTCTCCCCACATGCTTGCGAAGTGTTGCAGCGATAGCTTTGCTAGTAAGTAAAAGCGAAGACATAGTGTTAGGACACAACCTGACCATCCATACACCTCATGCTGTGAACTCTGCCCAAACCAGACATGTCTCATCGGCTCGGTTTACAAAGTGGGAATTAGCACTAATGGCCCCTGTAAACATCACCATAAAGAGATGCAGCGCACTAAATCCTGCAACTTATCTGCCAAGTGTGCCTGGACAGGCACAAAGGCTGGAGGATGAGAATGATGGTGAAGGAGGATTTAGTGCAGATACTGATACGGATGATTGTATGGAATACCTGAATCAGACTTTCACTGCGAGACCTGACATCAGTGACAACCCACTGGAAGGCGTAGACTTTACCTTTTACACTGACTGTAGTTGCCACAGACAGATGGACTCGGAAGACTTGTGTACTGGATACGTAGTTGTAGATGACAGAGGTATCATAGAAGCTGAACCCCTGGGCCCACCGCACTCAGCACCAGTTGCTGAGCTGGTCGCCCTAACCAGAGCGTGTGAATTGGCCAAGGGTAAGTCAGCTAATATATGCACAGATTCTAGGTATGCCTTTGGAGTGGTGCATGATTTCTGGGCCCTATGGCGCCTCAGAAATTTCATGACGGCAGCTGGCACACCTGTAGCGCATGCGTCCCACATAAAAAGGCTTTTAACATCGATACAAGAACCAGACAGAGTGGCTGTTATCAAGTGCAAAGCACACACTTACAACCAAGACCCAATTTCACTTGGTAACAGCCGGGCAGATGAAGCTGCTAAATCAGCAGCCAGCACCCCCATACAAACGAACATCACATCACTGATGACATTCAACACAATCAACACACAAACATTAATTGAAATGCAAAATTTGTGTTCTCCACAGGTAAAGGCGGTCTGGAGGTCAAAGGGGTATGACCAGGAGTCCTCAGGACTCTGGACAGGTGGACATGGTAAGCCAGTGGCCCCCAGAGCATATCTTCCAAGCTTAGCTGAGGCGGCACATGGTCTGACTCATCTGGGTAAAGAGGGTATGTGTAAGCTGGTGAGAGCCTACTGGTGTGCGCCAGGATTCTCTTCTCATGCAGGTAAGAGAGCAATGAAATGTTTTACTTGCTTGAGGAAGAATATTGGAAAGTCATTACCAACAGAGCCATCCCATATCCCTCCGACAGACGGCCCTTTTCAGGTAATACAAATTGATTTCATACAGTTACCACCCTGTAGGAATTTAAAATATGTGTTAGTCTGTTGATGTATTTTCCAATTGGGTAGAAGCGTTCCCTGTCGCCACAAATACTGCTACTTTCACTGCAAAGAAAATTGTGCAGGAATTTGTGTGTAGATATGGTATCCCTAGAATAATTGAAAGCGATAGGGGTACCCATTTTACATGTGAAGTCTTTCAGGTAATGTGCAAACTGATGGGAATTAATAGCAAGCTGCATACTCCGTACCAACCACAGGCGAGTGCGAAGGTGGAGAGAATGAACAGCACTATTAAGAACAAGCTGAGCAAAGTGATGGCTGAGACTGGATTGTTGTGGCCAGAAGCTTTGCCACTAGTATTGTACAGCATCAGAACCACTCCCAGGTCCCCCCTTAACCTATCACCCTTTGAGATTCTTTTTGGCCGACAACCTCATGTAATGATAGACCCCCAGGATGATTTGAAATGCAATAACGAAGTGACTGTAAAATATTTGGTTAGGTTGAGCCAGCAGCTGAGGAATCAAAATAGAAATCTAAAGCTGGTGATTCCTGACCTACCGAACAGTAATTGTCATGACATTGAACCTGGGGATTATGTAATGATTCACAATTTTCTACGCTCAGGTTGCCTCATTGACAGGTGGGAAGGACCGTACCAAGTCTTGCTAACCAGCAAGACAGCATTAAAGGTTGCCGAAAGAGAGACTTGGGTCCACTCGTCCCACTGTAAGAAGGTCGCTGACCCGGAGAGAACCTGTGACAAAGAGCAGAGTGTAGAGAACATCGTATTACTGGAGTGTCTGTTCCGGGAAGGTTGAGAGGCAGGACTGTTGAGACGGCACCTGAGCGCGGAGAACAACAAGACCAGAGGCGGTTGTCGCACCAGTTTTAATTTTTTTAATTTTCTCCATCTCCCACTACCTTCCTTCTCTCCTTCTCTTTCTCCCCCATCTTGTTTCCCTTCTCTTCCCTTAACAAGATGGACTTACCCCAAGAGACTGCGTTCTGGGTTTTCCTGTTAATCCTGTTGTTGACCAGGACAGTCTGTTTCGGTGAGGGTCCCAGAGAGGTCAAGAAAGGATCTGGAATGGGTTCTGATGGCGAGGATGGATTTGTAGAATCTCAAGAGCAACACATCACTCGAGCAAAGGCGAGTATCAGAAAGCGCTCTGGTAGTCAGGGAGCTCGGAGGCACTGTGAAGGGTTATTGTCTGAGGAAAATTGCATTTGTAGGAATTGTGAGAACATAGTCGAGGATGGGTGCATCCAGAGATGTCAGTCCAGCCTTAATATCGACATGGACCGTCATCCATTGAGTGATTACCACTCACTAGTGGGTAAGGTCTTAAACCAGACAGAATGCTGGGTGTGCTCACAAGTACCTCAAGGTCAGAGCAAGTCAGGATTAGTACCGTACCCTTTAGCAATAGATGAGGTACTCGAATATCGGGGTGGGAGACCGGTGGACAAGAAATTCAATATTTCTAGGCCCCCTAGCTTGAAGCTCCACCAGTATCATGTAGATAGATCCTTATTATGTTTCAATATTTCCAATTACTAAAAACTGGGAAATTGGGAAGTGACGTGGAATAATCAGACAATGACCTTTTCGCACAGAGCTGATAGGATACCCATAGACTCTGAACTTGTACGCCAAATAGCCAACAGTGGGAGGTATTTCTGGTATAGGTATACTCGAGGAAGCAAGACCATGTGGGTTGGAAAAGTATCACCAGGGTACTGTGCTCATATCATCCAGCCCGATACTTGTACTGAGCAGATGGGAGAACTAGGGATTGGGTTTTTCTCTTGGAAAGTTTGTAATATGGTAATGTCATATTCTGTCCCCTATGTTCTCCCCGATGATGCCTATTTCATATGTGGGAGGAAGGCGTACAAGTGGCTTGCCCGAGCTCAGAGGGATTGTGTTATATTGGAAGAGTGTTGCCAGAGGTCATGACCATAACCCATGATAAGATGAAAGATGTTCACCGCAGTGCTCAGGCTCCTTACACTCATACTCACTATGAACACATCGTCAAGAGACACCTCATAGAGAGGACAGAGCACGTAGCCTCTGATTTGATCCACGAATCCACCGGGATTCATTTCCTTCTCGCAGTAGACATCACCCGTACTGCCAGAGGAATTATAAATTATAGGTATATCCATGCGCAAGCGAACTTGATAGATAATATCACTGAGATGTATGACGACACCTTCAGGTATACGGGAAGGAAGTTACAAGCTTACAAGAAGGAACTGATTCATCACAGGATGGTCCTAAATTATATCACAGCCGTGACGGGTGGGTACTGTGTTACTCTGGCAACTCAATATGGTGTGAAGTGCTGTACATATAACACGAACAGCACTGACGACCCCACGGAGATCATCGATCAAAAGATGGACGATATCTTGCAGTTGAAGTGGGAGTTCTGGAGGAGACACAACCTTACCCTGACGGCTGTGGGTAATGAGCTGACCGGCTGGGTCTCATGGTTGAACCCACGAAATTGGTTCTCAGGATTAGGAGAGTGGGCTCAAAATGTTATTATGAGTGTAGGAAAGTTTCTCCTTTGTATCCTGGGAGTCGTCATAATTATTGGCTTGATATTTAGGTTTGTTCGAATTCTGACGCGGCGCAAGCACGGCACAAATTTGATGAGTCTAAGGAGCGAGGGCATTGTTATAGCAGCAGATTTAATTTACGACCCATCCATAGAGACAGTGTTATGATAAGGATTGCAAATGAATTCCATGGCCCGTTTCTTTCACCCGTTTTTCCTTTGTCTCCCCCTCTGCCCATATACACCCATCCGGAAAAGACATCAGCCCTACCCAAGAATGTTTATGAAAATGTTATGTGAATGTATTTTAGATATGTGTCTTATCTTCATCTCTACAACCTTCAGTTAATGACACACATAGTCGACAGGTGATATCCACATATACTAGCACTCACATATGTTCCCCCTCCATGTATCATCAACTAAATGTGCACCCCATTTGTTGGAACAAGAAGCCGAAAAGAGCTCGGTAGTGTTTGTTGGCCCACTCACAGACCCTTAATACGGGATGAGAAGGATTTAATGTATACTTTGCAATACCTCGAAGCTTATTTAGAACATATACGGCACGATGATACTTGCCCCTCAGACATGGATTCATACATATATGCTTTTTACTATTCCACTAGGTCATACCTTTCCTACCTACAACTCTACTCCGACCATCCAATCGTCTGTAGATATTGTATTGATATTTTTCTGTTTAGTGATTAGATAGTGGCAGTTATTGGTGACTGCCAAAGGGTGGACTGTCAAAGTCGAAAAATATTGCAGTACACACATCACGTACAAACAACACACAGATGGCCTCCGCGCGTGTACTTGTTCTGCTGTGCGTGCACATATTCGCAATTTGCGTATGGTCGCTCCCGCGGTCGTGCGCATCAACGCGTGGTATGGGTATTTACGGTAGAGTTTGTGAACGCATGGAGAGCTATCAAAACACATTACATATTTAATCCAAATAGTGCACATTGTACACATAGTCCCCCTGCACCACATCAGAAAGTAACAACAGTTTAAATGATTCCAGAACAAAGGGATTCACCTTTACAGGATAAGAGGGGACAGACTAAGGTAATAAGGTGGTGTTTGGTATCCAGCTGTAGGGTATTTTAAGGGTAACATTCCGGTGTTGGTCTGCGGAAGATCGCATGTTCCTGCGGATAGTTATGTGCAGAAGCAGAATATAGATATAAACTGTATTTACTGTATATTATGTATGCGGCGGGAATCCAGAGGAGACCACCCACAAGAGCAGTTGGGAAAGACATCGCCTACCTTTTCAAATCGACCTATGACCTCTCCTGTACTGTAAAAGTGCATTCCTGTGTCCAATGGACAAAGGGATTACAGTATCCATTGTATTGCTTTTGGAAGAATTGTATAAATAAAGCCTGCTGCAGCCTGGCCTGGCACAAGACTCACAAAGTTATCTATCAGATGACCGGGAACCGGCCGGGTTGCGCAAGCGATTCCAATCACGTATGTACATTGACTGTAGCCATTATTCTGTTATATTGTCTTGTATTGTAGTGTATGATTTGTATTGTAAACCCCCTTTCAGCAAATATTACGCTGTGGTGTCGGAACCCAGTGGTTTAACTTCAAATCAGTGTTGTGTCTTCCTTTTCCTGCTAAGGTTTAAGAGTGTATTAGTAACGCATCGCATTGCTGTATAAGGTTTAAAGTGCATCTCTGGGTGTGTGCGCGCTGTGTGTACGTTGTACCCCCAGCGCGGCGTTTGTACGCTAAGTCCGTACAGTGATACGGGACTCCGTACGCAAACAGTGTATAAAGTACGTAGCGTGTGTATTAAGTATAGCAGCCGCAGCGGCTAAAGGTTTAAAGTGTATTTAAGGTGAGTTTAAGGTATAGCTTTCTTTCCTGTAAGAGAATCGACATTATCACCCCTCAGTGATGGACAAGGGTGACGTGGCTTATGGTAGCTGCTTTACAGCAAAACCACACCCCCTTTTCCCAAGGCCACGCCCCTTTTTGCCACACAGAAGTCCAGTTTCTATAAAAATAAAAATTGGGAAGCATGATCTCTATGTATATATCGTTTTCACTGCTGTTGCTGGAGAGAACCACACCATTCACTGGTTTATAATTTTATTGATACTTTTAACCTAAAAGGGTGCAGTAACATATCTTTCAAAAGTGTACCTACTGGATACATTGACCTATATTGTTTTGTTTTTTTTATCCTGGAGAATTTTTATCTATTGGATTCAGTATTCTATTAATTCTAATTATTTTGAACACCACTAATACACCCTACACCAAATAAGATTGGTGTTCAGGATTATAAAATAAGTTCACATCAGATGTGGGAATCTCATACCTCTATAGCAGGGGCCAGGGAACTTTTTTACCTTTTACCCCAAAATATATTTAGATACGCAGACGTTACCCCCTTGACTTGATTTGAAAGGAAGGAAATCATATATTATTGTGCATGTATACGGGTTATCACTGTTTATGTGGCATTTCTGAGATATATATATATATATATATATATATATATATATATATATATATATATATATATATAGATAGATAGATAGATATATATATACACACACACACACACACACACATTATATATATATATATATATATATATATATATATACATATACACACACATACATACATACATGCATACACACACACACTTGTGCTCATAAGTTTACATACCCAAGCAGAATTTGTGATTTTCTGGCTATTTGTCAGAGAATATGAATGATAACTCACAAACTTTTCTTTCACTCATGGTAAGTGGTTGGGTGTAGCCATTTATTGTCAAACAACTGTGTTTACTCTTTTTAAATCATAATAACAACAGAAACTACCCTTAAATCCAAACAAAACAAATGTACAACAAGTGTACCCCCTGGCGCCAATAAATCAGCTTAGTTTTACAATAAATTTAATAAACCTCTAAAATGTTTGTCTGTGTGCTGCTCACTGCAATAAAAGGGACTTCTCTGCCCTTCCAAACTCGTAACCAAAAAAAAAACCACATACAAATACAGACAGCGCTCACAGACTCCTTAAAAAAAAATTTTTTATTTTTTTTAAATATTTTTATTTATTCTAAAAAAACCTTCCCTTTTTCTCCTAAACCAATCCTGTATAGACATATAGCAATTTACTGCTAACTCAACAAAGCAAACATGTATCAGTTTACCACTAGCACAATGATAGTTTTAAAAGTATCTTTTGCACAATATTGAAACAAAATATCCTCTTATGTCTCAAACAGCACAGTTATTTATCAGCATGTTGTTATTAATGGCATATAAAGCTTTAGAAATAACAAAGCAGCCCCACAAGTTTCCCTTGCAGGGAATACACCTGCATTCAATTATTCATATGCAGCTGATATTAGTAACAAGTTCTTTTCCTTCTGCAGTCCTTTAGTAAAGTTATATTTGCGCAAACATCAAAGCAGTTATATCCCAGTTGAATATTGTTATGCAAAGAAAACAAGGATGTTTTTTTTAGGAAGTTCAATGCTTTTCTGTTTAAATTGCTGGTTAGTATATTTGCATGCAGACGTTTTGAAAATAACTTGTAATTAGCACTTATCAAGCTTAAAACATGCAAAGCAGTGTTCAGAGCAGTTTTTTGCTTATATAGCATGCATATTCATGCAAATCAATAATTGTTTAACATGGCCATGTTGTTCCTATATAGTTTACCACTCTTACCTCCTGGGTCACGGATCTTCCAAACTCCCGGCTCTGGTGCTGAAATAACCTTTTTTGAAGAGCCTTATCAGGAGGTCCCAGATGAATTCTCCAGCAGACAATCGAGTGGTAGTCACAAACAGGAAAGTGAAGGAGCTTTTTAGGGTCCTCTAAAACGCATTACTCCGCCTGTACATAGAATCGGCGGATTCCTCAGTCAGATGTGTGCACTCTCTATTTGGCCTCCTTTTATCCCCGGCCACCTGCGTACACCATGCGCTCCGTGTCTCGTTTTCAATCACAGCCGTAGCAGGCTGTCAGCGGCTCCCCTCCGATCGTTATTCACTTATCAGATAATTAGGAGTTTTATCAGCTGCATCAATGCTTCTCCCATGTTGCACATCTACAGACATACTTTGTATATATCTATAAGGCTTATAGGTTCTAAATACATATATAAAACAATTATTGCCAAAACCGAGTGCAAATATATAAAAAAAAACTCTATATATATATATATATATATATATATATATATATATATATATATAAATAAACAATAGGCAAGAACCCACAGCACTCATACATCCGCGGTGCCAGTGGTATTGTGACCACACTATTTAAATAAAAAATCATACAAATTCAGCACTCACCTAATATTAACACTTCAAACTGTAATTCATCTGAATTCAGGGAATGTTAGTTCCAAAATATTGCAATAGTTTGTTAAGCTGACCAGCCCTTCACGGCTTTCCCATTTGGTCAGTCCCTACACTGACTTACACAAATCTGAGCAATGCTCACAGGCATCTTTTGGATTTTAAATGCACTGCATGCTTATATCATGTGTTTAGGCCCTGTCCCACTCTTTTAAAGAGACAGGAACCACACCCAAGCATATCAGGAAAAACACCTGGGGAATTTCTTAACATTTAATTTACATATGGACAATACTTTATATATTCTAAGCCATTATTTAGCCCGTCTTGGAACATTTACATCTTTAGTAATTATATAATAAATGCTTATTTTATAATGCTTTCTTATATTTTTGGTTCGGATTATTATCACGTCCTGACATACACAGGGCTCCATCTTTCTATCTATATCATATTCTTCAACATATCCAGTTTCCCCTATATATAATTCCCACAAAATGCCCCCAGTTTGACAACCTCTCACCCCCTCAGAAAAGGAAACAAAAAGAGGGGAGGAAGGGAAAAAAAAAGGGGGGGGGGGAGAGAATTGCCACCCACTCACGATCTGCCCTCACTCTCTGCACTCCTACTATTTATACCACTTGTCTCACCCCTGCACTCCTCCTTCCCGAGTCCTACCACCTGTCTCATACCTGTCCACTCACCACCACCTGCCTCACACCATAACCTGCCCCTGCCTCTATACACTGCTCATATCCTCCCACCATAACCTGCCCTGCCTCTGTATACTCCTCATATCCTCCCACCATAACCTACCCTGCCTCTGTACACTTCTCATATCCTCCCACCATAACCTGCCCTGCCTCTGTGCACTCCTCATATCCTCCCACCATAACCTGCCCTGCCTCTGTACACTCCTCACATCCTCCCACCTTAACCTGCCCTGCCTCTGTACATATCCTCCCACCATAACCTGCCCTGCTCTGTACACTTCTCATATCCTCCCACCCAGTGGTCGAAGTGGAATTTTTGAAGTGGGGGTATGCAAAAGTCAAGGATGTAATTATGCGCGCACGCTCCAGAAAAGGGGGCGTGGTCACTCAAAAAGGGGGCGTGGTCACCCAAAAGGGGGCATGTCCCGTGTAGTAGAACCCCTTATACTATCTAGTACTGGTGCCCCTTTCACATTGTAGTACACTGAATGATATGAAATTCACATTGTAGCACACTGAATGAACCGAAATTCACATTGTAGCACACTGAATGAGCCCAAATTCACATTATAGCACACTGAATGAGCCGAAATTCACCTTGTAGCACACTGAATGAGCCGAAATTCAACTTGTAGCACACGGTATGAGCCGAAATTCACCTTGTAGCACACGGTATGAGCCAAAATTCACCTTGTAGCACACTAAATGAGCTGAAATTCACCTTGTAGCACACTAAATGAGCCGAAACTCACCTTGTAGCACACTGAATGAGCCCAAATTCACATTGTAGCACACTGAATGAGCCCAAATTCACATTATAGCACACTGAATGAGCCCAAATTCACATTATAGCACACTGAATGAGCCCAAATTCACCTTGTAGCACACTGAATGAGCCGAAATTCACCTTCTAGCACACTGAATGAGCCGGAATTAACTTTGTAGCACACTGAATGAGCCCAAATTCACATTATAGCACATTGAATGAGCCCAAATTCACATTATAGCACACTGAATGAGCCCAAATTCACCTTGTAGCACACGGTATGAGCCGAAATTCACCTTGTAGCACACGGTATGAGCCAAAATTCACCTTGTAGCACACGGTATGAGCCAAAATTCACCTTGTAGCACACTGAATGAGCCGGAATTCACATTGTAGCACACTGAATGAGACGAAATTCACCTGGTAGCACACTGAATGAGCCGAAATTCACCTTGTAGCACACTGAATGAGCCGAAACTCACCATGTAGCACACTGAATGAGCCGGAATTCACATTATAGCACACCGAATGAGCCAGTGGCGTAACTACTGCCCCCGCAGCCCTCGCGGTGGCTTGGGGGCGAGGGGCTGCGGGGGCGCCACTGATTTAGCGCAGATTGATATGCGGACGAGCGTCCACATGTCAATCTGCTCCTGCTAACCCTCCCTGCTGTGTTGGAGGGACACGGAGGGCACAGCGCGCGCCTCTCCTGTGTCCCTCCTGCATCATCTCCGGCGGCCACGGGTCTGATAAACGAAGTGCCGTTCGTGAGCTCTGATTGGCTCACGAACCGGCACTTCGTTTATTAGACCCGCGGCCGCCGGAGATGATGCAGGAGGGACACAGGAGAGGCGCGCGCTGTGCCCTCTGTGTCCCTCCAACACGAACCAGCGGGGGAGCGGCGGCGGCGGAGGGGGCATATATGGCACTGGGGGCATATGTGGCACGGGGGGGGGGGGAAGGGAATTTGGCACTGGGAGCATATCTGGCACGGGGGGGAAATCTGGCACTGGGAGCATATCTGGCACTGGGGGGAGATATCTGGCACTGGGGGGGGGAATCTGGCACTGGGAGCATATCTGGCACTGGGGGGGGGAATATCTGGCACTGGGGGGGAATATCTGGCACTGGGGGCATATGTGGCACTGAGGGGGCATATGTGGCACTGGGGGGGGGGTATATGTGTACCTGGCACATAGGGGGGGGCTATATTGTGCACGGGTCATGTGAGTACCTGGCACCGTGGGGTAATATCTGGCACTGGGGACATATGTGGCACGGGGGGGGGGGCATATGTGGCACGGGGGGGGGGAGGGAATTTGGCACTGGGAGCATATCTGGCACTGGGGGGGGGGGGATATCTGGCACTGGGGGGGGAATATCTGACACTGGGGGGGGGAATCTGGCACTGGGAGCATATCTGGCACTGGGGGGGGGAATATCTGGCACTGGGGGAATATCTGGCACTGGGAGCATATCTGGCACTGGGGGGGAATATCTGGCACTGGGGGGGGAATATCTGGCACTGGGGGGGGAATATCTGGCACTGGGGGCATATGTGGCACTGAGGGGGCATATGTGGCACTGGGGGCATATGTGGCACTGGGGGGGGTATATGTGTACCTGGCACATAGGGGGGGAAAAATATATTGTGCACGGGTCATGTGAGTACCTGGCACCGTGGGGTAATATCTGGCACTGGGGACATATGTGGCACTGGGAGCACAGCCCTAGCAACAAGCACTGCCCCCTAGCAACGAGCATGACACCCAGTGCATGATACCCCTGGCAACGAGCATGACACCCTGAGCATGAAAACCCCTGGCACCTTGCATGGAACCAAGAGCATGAAACCCCTGGCAACGAGCATGACACCCAGTACATGAAACCCATGGCAACGAGCATGACACCCAGTGCATGAAACCCCTGGCAACGAGTAGGTAATTTAAAAGTAATTAGAAGCCTTACTGTAGGACTTAATGTGTAATGGGCATTACGGTGTGTGGCATAATGTATCACGGACATTGCGGTGTGTGTCATAATGTGTCACAGGCATTACGGTGTGTGGCATACTATATCACGGGCATTGTGGTATGTGGTGTCTCAGGGTCATTGCAGTGTGGCATAATGTATAACGGGCATTGCGGTGTGTGGCATAGGGTATAACGGGCATTGCGGTATGTGTCAGGCATTACGGTGTGTTGTATACTATATCACGGGCATTGTGGTATGTGGTATAATGTATCAGGGGCATTGCGGTGTATAGCATAATGTATAACGGGCATTGCGATTCCTGTCATAATGTGTCGGGGGCATTACGGTGTGTTGTATACTATATCACGGGCATTGTGGTATGTGGTATAATGTATCAGGGGCATTGCAGTGTGTAGCATAATGTATAACGGGCATTGCGATTCCTGTCATAATGTGTCGGGGGCATTACGGTGTGTGGCATAATGTGTCGGGGGCATTATGGTGTGTGCATATTGTGTTATGTGCATTATTGTGTGTGGCATAATGTCTAAGGGCCATTGCAGTATGTGGCATAATGTATACTGGGCATTACTATAAGGAGGAAAAATTACAAATAATGTAAGGGGCATGAATCAGGATTATTTTTCTTTCCCGTGGTGGCTAATGTCTGGGCGTGCAGGTTGGAAAACTGGGGTATAACGTAGTCTTTTCCTGCAATGCCACGCCCCTTTATGTGAAGCCACGCCCATCCCAATGAAGCCACACCCCATATTTTGCGGCGCGCGCGCCTTCGACGCGCGCATAGTTATCCCTTTAATAGTGCCAATTATGGGGGATAGGGGGGGGACGCCGAAGAATTTTTTGGCTTGGGGGAGAAAAATTTCTAGTTACGCCACTGGAATGAGCCGAAATTCACATTGTAGCACACTGAATGAGCGCAAATTCACATTATAGCACACTGAATGAGCCCAAATTCACCTTGTAGCACACTGGATGAGCCGAAATTCACATTGTAGCACACTAAATGAGCCGAAATTCACATTGTAGCACACTGAATGAGCCGGAATTCACATTATAGCACACGGTATGAGCCGAAATTCACCTTGTAGCACACTGAATGATCCGAAATTCACCTTGTAGCACACTGAATGGGGGTAATTCCAAGTTGATCGCAGCAGGATTTTTGATAGCAATTGGGCAAAACCATGTGCACTGCAGGGGAGGCAGATATAACATTTGCAGAGAGAGTTAGATTTGGGTGGGTTATTTTATTTCTGTGCAGGGTAAATACTGGCTGCTTTATTTTTACACTGCAAATTAGATTGCAGATTGAACACACCACACCCAAATCTAACTCTCTCTGCACATGTTATATCTGCCTCCCCTTCAGTGCACATGGTTTTGCCCAATTGCTAACAGAATTCCTGCTACGATCAACTTGGAATTACCCCCCATGTGCACTGCAGGGGAGGCAGATTTAACATGTGCAGAGAGAGTTAGATTTGGGTGTGGTGTGTCTAATCTGCAATCTAAATTGCAGTGTAAAAATAAAGCAGCCAGTATTTACCCTGCACAGAAACAAAATAACCCACCCAAATCTAACTCTCTCTGCAAATGTTATATCTCCCCCCCCCCTGCAGTGCACATGGTTTTGCCCAACTGCTAAAAAATTTCCTGCTGCAATCAACTTGGAATTACCCCCAATGATCCGAAATTCACCTTGTAGCACACTGAATGAGCTGAAATTGTAACAGCAGGGACAGCCAGAGTGACGACAGGAAGAGAGACAGTGACGACAGGGAGAGAGACAGTGACGACAGGCAGAGAGACAGTGACGACAGGCAGAGAGACAGTGACGACAGGGAGAGTGACGATGGAGAGACAGTGACGACAGGGGGAGAGACAGGGGGAGAGAGTGACGACAGGGGGAGAGACAGGGGAAGAGAGTGACAACAGGGAGACAGTGACGACAGGGAGAGTGACGACGGAGAGAGTGACGACAGGGGGAGAGACGGGGAGAGAGTGACGACAGGGAGAGAGTGATGACAGTGATGACAGTGACGACAGAGGGAGAGAGAGTGACGACAGAGAGAGTGACGACAGGGAGAGAGAGTGATGACAGAGAGAGACAGTGACGACAGAGAGAGACAGTGACGACAGAGAGAGACAGTGACGACAGAGAGAGACAGTGACGACAGAGGGAGAGGCAGGGGGAGAGAGAGTGACGACAGGGAGAGAGTGACGACAGGGAGAGAGTGACGACAGGGAGAGAGTGACGACAGGGAGAGAGTGACGACAGGGAGAGAGAGAGAGAGTGACGACAGAGAGAGAGAGGCAGGAGGAGAGAGAGTGACGACAGGGAGAGAGTGACGACAGGGACAACAGTGACGACAGGGAGAGTGACGACAGTGACGACAGGGAGAGTGACGACAGTGACGACAGGGAGAGTGACGACAGGGAGAGACAGTGACGACAGGGAGGGTGACGACAGGGACAGTGATGACAGGGACAGCAGGGAGAGAGGTAACAGCAATGGTACATTACCTTATTTGTTGCTGGCGCTGGGCGGCTGGTGAGCGGGAGCGGCGTGCGGCTGGTGAGCGGGGACGGAGAGGGAGTGGCAGGCGGCTGGTGAGCGGCGTGCGCAGGCGGCTGGCAGCGGTGAGCGGCTGTGAGCTAATACAGCGCTCCACATAGCCGCTGGCCGCCGCGCAGGGACGGGGAGCACCATGTGCAGCAGGATGCCACTTCCCTCGCCTCCTGCTGCACTTTCTGGGCTCATGTCCGGGTTAGTGGAAGAAGTGGTGGTATACCATACCGCCCCACTTCGACCACTGCACCCACCATAACCTGCCCTGCCTCTGTACATATCCTCCCACCACAACCTGCTCTGCCACTGTACACTCCTCATATCCTTCCCACCATAACCTGCCCTGCCTCTGTACACTTCTAATATCCTCTCACCATAACCTGCCCTGCCTCTGTACACTTCTAATATCCTCCCACCATAACCTGCCCTGCCTCTGTACACTTCTCATATCCTCCCACCATTACCTGCCCTGCCTCTGTACATATCCTCCCACCATAACCTACCCTGCCTCTGTACATATCCTCCCACCATAACCTACCCTGCCTCTGTACATATCCTCCCACCATAACCTGCCCTGCCTCTGTACATATCCTCCCACCATAACCTACCCTGCCTCTGTACATATCCTCCGACCATAACCTACCCTGCCTCTGTACATATCCTCCCACCATAACCTGCCCTGCCTCTGTACATATCCTCCCACCATAACCTGCCCTGCCTCTGTACATATCCTCCCACCATAACCTACCCTGCCTCTGTACATATCCTACCACCATAACCTGCCTCTGTACATATCCTCCCACCATAACCTACCCTGCCTCTGTACAATCCTCATATCCTCCCACCATAACCTGCCCTGCCTCTGTACATATCCTCCCACCATAACCTACCCTGCCTCTGTACATATCCTCCCACCATAACCTACCCTGCCTCTGTACATATCCTCCCACCATAACCTGCCCTGCCACTGTACATATCCTCCCACCATAACCTGCCCTGCCTCTGTACATATCCTCCCACCATAACCTACCCTGCCTCTGTACATATCCTCCCACCATAACCTGCCCTGCCTCTGTACATATCCTCCCACCATAACCTGCCCTGCCTCTGTACACTTCTCATATCCTCCCACCATAACCTGCCCTGCCTCTGTACATATCCTCCCACCATAACCTACCCTGCCTCTGTACATATCCTCCCACCATAACCTACCCTGCCTCTGTACATATCCTCCCACCATAACCTACCCTGCCTCAGTACATATCCTCCCACCATAACCTGCCCTGCCTCTGTACATATCCTCCCACCATAACCTACCCTGCCTCTGTACATATCCTCCCACCATAACCTGCCCTGCCTCTGTACATATCCTCCCACCATAACCTGCCCTGCCTCTGTACATATCCTCCCACCATAACCTACCCTGCCTCTGTACAATCCTCATATCCTCCCACCATAACCTGCCTTGCCTCTGTACATATCCTCCCACCATAACCTACCCTGCCTCTGTACATATCCTCCCACCATAACCTACCCTGCCTCTGTACATATCCTCCCACCATAACCTACCCTGCCTCAGTACATATCCTCCCACCATAACCTGCCCTGCCTCTGTACATATCCTCCCACCATAACCTACCCTGCCTCTGTACATATCCTCCCACCATAACCTGCCCTGCCTCTGTACATATCCTCCCACCATAACCTGCCCTGCCTCTGTACATATCCTCCCACCATAACCTACCCTGCCTCTGTACAATCCTCATATCCTCCCACCATAACCTGCCTTGCCTCTGTACATATCCTCCCACCATAACCTGCCCTGCCTCTGTACATATCCTTCCACCATAACCTGCCCTGCCTCTGTACATATCCTCCCACCATAACCTACCCTGCCTCTGTACAATCCTCATATCCTCCCACCATAACCTGCCCTGCCTCTGTACATATCCTTCCACCATAACCTGCCCTACCTCTGTACATATCCTTCCACCATAACCTACCCTGCCTCTGTACAATCCTCATATCCTCCCACCATAACCTGCCCTGCCTCTGTACATATCCTCCCACCATAACCTGCCCTGCCTCTGTACATATCCTCCCACCATAACCTGCCCTGCCTCTGTACATATCCTCCCACCATAACCTGCCCTGCCACTGTACATATCCTCCCACCATAACCTGCCCTGCCTCTGTACACTTCTCATATCCTCCCACCATAACCTGCCCTGCCTCTGTACACTTCTAATATCCAACCACCATAACCTGCCCTGCCTCTGTACACTTCTAATATCCTCCCACCATAACCTGCCCTGCCTCTGTACACTTCTCATATCCTCCCACCATTACCTGCCCTGCCTCTGTACATATCCTCCCACCATAACCTACCCTGCCTCTGTACATATCCTCCCACCATAACCTACCCTGCCTCTGTACATATCCTCCCACCATAACCTGCCCTGCCTCTGTACATATCCTCCGACCATAACCTACCCTGCCTCTGTACATATCCTCCCACCATAACCTACCCTGCCTCTGTACATATCCTCCGACCATAACCTACCCTGCCTCTGTACATATCCTCCCACCATAACCTGCCCTGCCTCTGTACATATCCTCCCACCATAACCTGCCCTGCCTCTGTACATATCCTCCCACCATAACCTACCCTGCCTCTGTACATATCCTACCACCATAACCTGCCTCTGTACATATCCTCCCACCATAACCTACCCTGCCTCTGTACAATCCTCATATCCTCCCACCATAACCTGCCCTGCCTCTGTACATATCCTCCCACCATAACCTACCCTGCCTCTGTACATATCCTCCCACCATAACCTACCCTGCCTCTGTACATATCCTCCCACCATAACCTGCCCTGCCACTGTACATATCCTCCCACCATAACCTGCCCTGCCTCTGTACACTTCTCATATCTTCCCACCATAACCTGCCCTGCCTCTGTACATATCCTCCCACTATAACCTACCCTGCCTCTGTACATATCCTCCACCCATAACCTACCCTGCCTCTGTACATATCCTCCCACCATATCCTGCCCTCCCTCTGTACATATCCTCCCACCATAACCTGCCCTGCCTCTGTACATATCCTCCCACCATAACCTACCCTGCCTCTGTACATATCCTCCCACCATAACCTGCCCTGCCTCTGTACATATCCTCCCACCATAACCTACCCTGCCTCTGTACAATCCTCATATCCTCCCACCATAACCTGCCTTGCCTCTGTACATATCCTCCCACCGTAACCTGCCCTGCCTCTGTACATATCCTCCCACCATAACCTGCCTCTGTACATATCCTTCCACCATAACCTGCCCTGCCTCTGTACATATCCTCCCACCATAACCGGCCCTGCCTCTGTACATATCCTCCCACCATAACCTACCCTGCCTCTGTACAATCCTCATATCCTCCCACCATAATCTGCCCTGCCTCTGTACATATCCTCCCACCATAACCTACCCTGCCTCTGTACATATCCTCCCACCATAACCTACCCTGCCTCTGTACATATCCTCCCACCATAACCTACCCTGCCTCTGTACATATCCTCCCACCATAACCTGCCCTGCCTCTGTACATATCCTCCCACCATAACCTGCCCTGCCTCTGTGCATATCCTCCCACCATAACCTGCCCTGCCTCTGTACATATCCTCCCACCATAACCTACCCTGCCTCTGTACATATCCTCCCACCATAACCTACCCTGCCTCTGTACATATCCTCCCACCATAACCTACCCTGCCTCTGTACATATCCTCCCACCATAACCTGCCCTGCCTCTGTACAATCCTCATATCCTCCCACCATAACCTACCCTGCCTCTGTACACTCCTCATATCCTACCACCATAACCTGCCCTGCCTCTGTACATATCCTCCCACCATAACCTGCCCTGCCTCTGTACATATCCTCCCACCATAACCTACCCTGCCTCTGTACATATCCTCCCACCATAACCTACCCTGCCTCTGTACATATCCTCCCACCATAACCTGCCCTGCCTCTGTACATATCCTCCCACCATAACCTACCCTGCCTCTGTACAATCCTCATATCCTCCCACCATAACCTGCCTTGCCTCTGTACATATCCTCCCACCATAACCTGCCTCTGTACATATCCTTCCACCATAACCTGCCCTGCCTCTGTACATATCCTCCCACCATAACCTGCCCTGCCTCTGTACATATCCTCCCACCATAACCTACCCTGCCTCTGTACAATCCTCATATCCTCCCACCATAACCTGCCCTGCTTCTGTACATATCCTCCCACCATAACCTGCCCTGCCTCTGTACATATCCTCCCACCATAACCTGCCCTGCCTCTGTACATATCCTTCCACCATAACCTGCCCTGCCTCTGTACACTTCTCATATCCTTCCACCTGGTATGGGTCGTTGGGTAGATACAACTTAGGTCGACAGTCATTAGGTCGACCACTATTGGCCGACATGCATTAGGTCGACATGGTCACTAGGTCGACAGGTCATATTTATAGATATATACAGTATATATCTATATAAACACACACGCACATATTGTAGTTGTTCATACACACATTTATACCATACTTACCAACCATCCCGGAAGCTGCGGGAGACTACCGATTTTTAGAGTAGACCCGCGCAGCCCCAGAAGGGTGTGTGACTCTCCTGCAACCGCCTGCTTCCTATTAAAGTAGGCAGAACACAAATAAATTTATGAAAAACGCATCAGTAGCAGAAAGGGGGCTGGGCTAAAGACATAAATTGTGTATTTTAGCCCTGCTCCCTACCTATGGACCCGCGAATCATGGGTATTTCTCTGGTTTTGGGGGTGGGGCCTAATGACATGACTGTACAGTCCCCCAAAGTGATCTGCTGCGCCTCCTCTCTGGGCTTCTCCTGGAGAGGAGCAAAATAAAGTAGGCAAGTATGATTTATAAAACATATACATTTATACACTTAAATAGACACAGGTACATATTTTGGATAAGGGATACTCAACCTGTATAATGAAGACATTTGCAGCATACAGAGTGTACAGTCATACAGTGACCTGCTGCTGCTGCTACAAACTATCTATGTATATGGTGACATGCTGGGGCTGCTATAATGTATTTACAGTATGTGGGGGGTAATTCAGATCTGATCGCTGGGCTGCATTTTTTGCTGTCCTGCGATCAGACAGTTGCCGCCTACAGGGGGAGTCTATTTTCACTGTGCAGGTGTGCGTTCCTATGTGTTAGCAGAGTTGCTAAAAATCAGTTTGTGCAGTCTCTGCGCAGCCCAGGACTTACTCTTCCGGTGCAATTGAATCCTGCTGATCAGGGCCGTAGCCGACATCAGACACTTTCCCTCAAAACGCTTGGACACGCCTGCGTTTTTCCGGACACTCCCTGTAAACAGTCAGTTGCCACCCACAAACGCCCTCTTCCTGTCAATCACCTTACGTACGCACGTATGTATGGATCCTTCGCACCATCCCGTCCCTGACCGGCGATGCCCATTGTAGCTGTCTGACGCGCCTGGGCATTGCGGTGCATGCGCAGTTTGGACCTGATCGCCCGCTGTGCAAAAACAGCACAGCAGCGATCAGATCTGAATTACCCCTTCAGTGACTAGAGATGAGCTCAGTTCTTAGAGAACCGAGCCCACCCGAACTTCTGCTAACCCGCACCGAGCCCACCCGAACTTCTGCTAACCCGCACCGAGCCCACCCGAACTTCTGCTAACCCGCACCGAGCCCACCCGAACTTCTGCTAACCCGCACCGAGCCCACCCGAACTTCTGCTAACCCGCACCGAGCCCACCCGAACTTCTGCTAACCTGCACCGAGCCCACCCGAACTTCTGCTAACCCGCACCGAGCCCACCCGAACTTCTGCTAACCCGCACCGAGCCCACCCGAACTACAACTACTTTTGAGCAATGATATTCCACAAACGATTCTTAGTCAATTTTCATGTTGTATTGTGCTCTATTGAAATTTTGAAAGTACTTGCGAGTTTGTTTATTGCTTGTACAGTATATTACTACTTTGCAAAACATTTTTAAACAGAAATAACAGCCGTGTGTTTGAGCAGATGCTCTATTGATTAGTTTAGCCAGCCAGCTTTTGGCCTATGTTGGTAAACGATATTGTGAGGTGGTCAAATTTGACTGAAAATGAAGGTTATTGAGGTTAATAATTTTGTGGGAACAAAAAAAAAAAAAAAAAAAGGTCCAAATGAGGGATCCGGTCTCTAAGTCGACAGTAACTAGGTCTACAATGTCTAGGTCGACCACTATTGGTCAACAGTTACTAGGTTGACAGGGTGTCTAGGTCGACAGAGTCTTTAGGTCGACATGTTCTAGGTCGACAGGTCAAAATGTCGACATGAGTTTTTCACATTTTTTTCTTTTTTTTAACCTTTTCATACTTAATGATCCACGTGGACTAATTGGAATCTGTGCCGAGCGAAACGGTAGCGGAGCGAAGGCACCTTACCCGTAGCATGGCGAGCCATGCAAGGGGACGCTGTGCACTAATTAGGGTTGCCGGTCACTCTACGAAGAAAACGACACCAAAATAAAATAACTCATGTCGACCTTTTGACCTGTCGACCTAGAACATGTCGACCTAAAGAACCTGTCGGCCTAGACACCCTTTTGACCTAGTTACTGTCGACCAATAGTGGTCAACCTAGACATTGTTGACCTTCCATACCACACCCCCAAATGATGTGATTGTTGCATTTTTTTTATTAATTATTTTTTTTAAATACAGCTACAAAACCAAAGATCGTGAGGGCAGTTTTGGAATATACCAAAACACAAAGTTAATAAGGATCCAAAACCAAAACACAAGGGTCAGTTCACATCTCTATTTACAAGTAACGATTTATACTAATAAAATAAAAAACAAATCATTTCAACCAAGATGCTAGACTTCTGATATTCACTCCATGCATCGGCCACTAGGTGGCACTGCAGGTCTTAGCATATACACCATTGACTTTACATAGACGTTGATACAGGTTTCTCAGTACTACTGAGGCAGCAAGAGAATAGCAGTCAGTAGACAGAGATGGAAGCGACAGATAGGCAGTGCTAACACCTGTGGAACCCAGCAAAGTAGCTAAGAAGTGATGCACAGCTATCAGCAGCATGCCAATGGAAAATTCCAATAACTAAAGGATTAGATAACCAACCAACAGGTGCAAGCTTGGAGTTACCATTCCCTGAAGCCACCACCATATCACACTTTCCTTGCCTGTCTTCTATCAACCAACATCAATAAACCTGACACTTTGGGACTGCACAGGTGAGACTCAACACAATTCATTCTCTATATTGCATATAAGTAATAAACAAAATGACATGCCTGTTTTTGTATACACACACACACACACACACACACACACACACGAAATTATCAAGACCTATTTGATATAACACTATTAAAAATCACATTAAAGAAAATTTTATTAGCTATTCAAGATAAATTATTAAATACTGTTACGGTCCAATTAATTTCAGATGTGTTAGAAATAATAGGCATATTACAAGAGTTCCAGTTCATTGCATACAGAACACTTGATCATGATATAAAAACAGGTTTCTCAGATAAAGCCATATGTACTATAGTGTGTTACCCAGCAGACTGTGTCACTCCTGGAGGATAGTCACACATGGAATATGATCAGGGAAAACCAATCTTGATGAATGAAATCAGTGAAGTTCCTTGTGTTATCCATTGCTACCTATTTCTATCCTGCCACTAATTAGTTGTGCTGCTCAGACTTGTCATATATCTGTTGGAATAATATTAAGGTTATCCCAGGTTCTGCCAAATGTTCCCTCCTGCCATCCCAGCTACCAGGAATCTAGCGTTCATTTACTGGGAATAGCACAGCCTGCATTTATAGAGAGTGACATTGGTGCTGCATCAATATTGGAGCAAGAGGAATGAGGATACGTTAAACCTGCTATACCTGTCAGTATATCCAGTCTAGAATGATACAGTCCTTACTGCTTCAGACCAGACCTAGCAGGTAGATTGTAGACGAGCACATTCTGTTCATATTTGGATAATCTTTATGAGTACTGTGAGAGAGATTGAGATCCGGTTATACTTTCAGGTCTCTGCAACAGGTGAGAGCTCTATTGGCTCAGCGGAAACTTAATGGGGCAATTTGCCCCCCTATGTTACAATGAGGGGGTGTATATTAATCATATTACATCCTATCTCAAATTGTTATCTTGTTTTTTGGTGATTTATTTGATTTTTTTTTACTTTTTTTTTCATTTTTATTTTACGGTTTGTATTTTGTTGTAGTTTTGTTTATGCTGTTTCAATAGCTGCGGCTAATGCATTTGTCCAGTTAATGAAATGCATGCTCTAAAAATATTTTTTGTTTTTAGAATCCATATTTATTTAAATAACTATAAGCTATTATATTTGTCTAGCTTGTCAATGTTCAGTATTTTCTTTCTTATTAGTAAGTAGAGTTTTTAAACCTGATTTCATGCAGAGCTTTCATTAAGTGCAATTTGCTCAATTGGTTGCTACGGGCAACATCTCCACATGTGATAAACCGCACTTCAGTAAATCTACCCCTAGAAGTTTTGAATAGTTAGTGTTTGTCTAGATATTTCATCAGATTTTTACTATGTGTATTTATATATATATATATATATATATATATATATTTTTATTATTACAGACCTCAAGTTTCAGTGTATCAATTAAACCCCGTGAAACATGGTTTACAACCAAAATTTATAGCATATCTGACAGTTATGGACCTATTAGGAGCCTTGTCCCACAATTTACATTTTATAAAATTCAGTATTCTCGTCAGAGACCCTCTCTTCATTTCCATGTTATTGTGTCTGTGATTTGGCTGCACAGTTGTAAACATATGTTGTGTATTGTCCGTTAGAGATTTTGCTCCACAAAAACCACTCGGTTCTATTATTTTGCTTCAAAACTAATGGTCATCGTCGCTAGGTTATTTAATAATGCTATTCAGAGAGCCGTTATAGTAGCATATAGTGCTCAATGCAAGTACTTTCCCCAATACAACATATAATAATAGGACACATATTGATTACAGTAGAAATGCAGAGGAAGGGGTCTATTTATTAGGGTGTAGTATGGTAGTCCGGCGGTCGGGCTCCCGCCGACCAGCATACCGGCGCCGGGAGCCCGACCGCCGGCTTACCGACAGTGTGGCGAGCGCAAATGAGCCCCTTATTCTCTCTCCAGGGGGGGGGTCGTGGACCCCACGAGGGAGAATAAGTGTCGGTATGCCGGCTATTGGGATTCCGGCGCCGATATACTGTGCGCCGGGATCCCGACAGCCGGCATACTGAAGACCACACTATTTACTAAGCCTTGGGTGGACATAAAGTACCAGCCAATCGGCCCCTAACTGCTAAGCCACAGGCTGTGTTTGAAAAATTACAGTTAGGAGCCGACTGGCTGGTACTTTATCTCCAGCAACTTTATCTCCATCCAAGGCTTAGTAAATAGACCCATAAATCACTCTCTTTTTTTTTTTATGTGGGAATCTGTTGTATAACAACAAAAAAGCTCATAATTAGATGTTACATTTTGTTTTTGCATGCCTAGTTCACGGAGTGATAGTAGTAATATATTTTACAAATTTATGTACCTTTCAGAGCGGAAGGTAGGCAATCTTGTAAATCTCCAGGCTTGTGCCTTGCAGCCTCTGCTAGCTTGCTCTAGAACAGAGGTACCCAGTATATCCATGCTTGGCCACAGGTGACTTAATTAGTTTCTCAGTCAATTTGATTTAACCATCTGTGTTGAGCCGTGGATATACTTAAATCCAGGACCGTTATTGGTGCATTGAGGGCCATGTTTGGGAACCTGTGCCCTTATTCTGTTGTATGATCGAAGATAAACTCTATGGGATTGATTCAAGTAGGAGCTAGTTTGTTTCATGAAACGTGCATACCCGAGCAATGCAAAGATTAAATTAGAAATGCAGACACATGGTGAGATTGCATGATGGCTTTTTTTACAAAATGTGACCTTGAAAAAAGTGAATGAAAAAGTAGGGGAACCACCCTGTATGCCAAAAAAGTGGCAAATGAGATAGCAAGGCCATATAGAAGGCTGTTTGTGGCCATAGGGAAAGTACTGTAGGTTTTTTAAAAGGTGTGAAGTGGATGATTTTTTTTTAACACTTTTTATGAATGGTTGAAAAATTTAATGGAAAACTTTCTTGCTATCATTTTCAAACATTAATAAATTAAGGTGCAAAAATCAGCCAATAGTGGCCACTAACAGCCTCCTGTGTGGTCCTGCTATTGCTATCTCAGTTGCCACTTTTGGGGAGTCCAGGATGGCTTTCCTACTTTTTCACGCACTTCTCTCAAGTTGCATTTTGTAGAAAAGTTGTGCAACCTCGCCACGAGTACACCAAATAGGCACTTGTAATTGGATCTTACATTTCTTGGGTGCACACATTCGTGTGATGTACAGTATGCTAGTTTCATGAAACAAACTCACTTCTGCAAACTTGCTCCTAATTGAATGGACCCATCTGTGTCTAGATTAGCAATGCAATGCAAGCGAATGGCTGAAAACTTGCCAGATATTACACAAGCAGAAAGGTCAGCTATATTCAACATTATAGTCGCTCGAGCAGGCAGGGATTTCTATAGATAGTGTCCTAATGAAATGTATTTTGCATCTACCAGATTCATCATGTCCAACGGTCCAAAGAAGAAACTCACCCAAAAGCTAAAGAAGACCCTTCCTGTGACGGGTCCGCAAGCTCCTACCCTGTATGAATTGATGCAATGGTACTGCCTGACCACTAACACCCACGGTTGCCGTAGGATAGTGGTGTCCAAGGGTCGCTTACGCAGATGGATCTGGATTGTACTCACCTTAACGGCAGTGGCCCTTGTCTTCTGGCAGTGCGCCCTGCTACTTATGTCCTACTATAGTGTGAGTGTGTCCATCACAGTGAACTTCCAGAAACTGACCTTTCCCGCCATCACCATCTGCAACATGAACCCCTACAAGTAAGAGAACTGGGGGGCAGGGGGGAATATGATTCTCAGTGATTCTTATACGAGTTATAGAGTTCTGAAAAAAGCCCATAGGGCATAATTCATTGCCAGCTGAAGGCAAGTCTCTAGACACAGGCTGAAGCAAATAGTCTGCTTATTTAAGGTTGTTGGGGTTTTTTTGTTTTTTTTTTTAAAGCAAAAAAATAAAAATAGTGTATGGTTTACCATTATAATGAATTGTGCAGGTATTATTCTTTTATTATTTGATCTATTTCAGGCAGCACCTGATCTGATGACATATCTTATTCCAAGCAAGCCTTTATGTGATACAGTATGTTTGGTTTGTGAGTTTAATCTGCAGAACATTGTCTGGTTTTTTTTATGCATTACTTCCTAACAGTAACAGAGATAATAGTTTTATGTTACCCCTCTGTGTAAACTAAGATTAGGTTGTGTCTGCTAGCTCTTTGCATTATCAGTAGGTATAAGGCAGTTGTACCTGGGCTACATTAGAAAATACTATTTCTGTATGATTGTTTTCCAAGAAAGATAATGATTTGGCAATTTATTTTGAAGTAATGACTATAATGTTATACGACTCTGTACAGTAAACCAGAGGTGTGCAATCTTTGGTACAGGACCCCCCATAATTCTATTTTTGGGGTCCCCCCAGTAGTTAGATTTGTAATCTATTCTATTGGCATTGTTGAAAGTGTAGTGCGCAGACGCCATGTTGCTCCTCCAGGGAAACTTCAATCCCTGTACCAAGATGGCCACCGAGAATACTACTGAGCATGTGCGGTGCCATTTTAGCTTCAGTGAGACATATGATTAATCCAGCACCGCTACCTGGTGACACTCCGCTCCACTCCATCTGCCAGTGTGTATAACAGTGAGTATGGCTGTACCTGCTTTAACACTCTGCTGGTTAAGTAAATGGGCTGTTCATAGTTAAGGCATCCACTGGTGTGTACAAAGACTCTGCTACATCCTCAAGCCTGTGCACACATATTTCCAACAGTTATTACCCTCTTTTGGGCTCCCAGAGCAATAGCACAATGATACTTGGGGGTAAATTTACTAAAGCTTCTAAAAGGAACAAGTGGCTATGTTGCCAATAGCCACCAATCAGATTCTGTCTCTCCTTTTCTAGAATGCAGTAGAGGAATGACAGCTAGAACCTGATTGGTTCCCATGGGCAACACCACCTCTTGTCTCTTTTTAGAATCTTTAGTAAATCTACACCTAATAGAAATGGTCTTTCCTTTGCGTAACCAAGGAGTCCTGGTGACGGGAACAGGAGGAGACAAACCTTCAAGGCTGGGGGTAGGTGACTCTGGCAATAACTAATCTCAGGCATAAGAGTATGTTTAGTGCTAGGAGAGGTGGCTTGCTTTCTCAGTAGTCTGCCGTAGATGATTACAGCATAACAGTTTTGTGTATACATCTTTTGTTTTATTTTAAATATCGGCCCCAAATACTTATTGCGTAATGTATTAAAGTACCAAATATAGAGCAGACTGCGATGGCTTAATTGTATGTCAGTGGTTATAAAAGGCTGGTGGCAGACATCAGTACAAGCCTAGAGAGTGTGCTGCCAGATACACAAATGCCCCCAGCAGTGCTCCCAGATACACATTATATGCCCTCAGCACTGCTGCCAGATACGCATTATATGCCCTCAGCAGTGCTGCCAGATACGCATTATATGCCCCCAGCAGTGCTGCCAGATACGCATTATATGCCCCCAGCAGTGCTGCCAGATACGCATTATATGCCCCCAGCAGTGCTGTCAGATACACATTATATGCCCCCAGCAGTGCTGCCTGATACGCAATAGTGCGCAGGGAAGAGCACTGTGTGTAATGGACACATTAAATGTCTACCTCCTACTGCCCCTCTCTGTAAAATAAATGTTTTCTTTTTTTCACCTAAATCTATCTCCGTTCAGCCTCAATTATGACATATTGATGTTGGGGGCACCCTCTCCCCGGCCGGCAATGCGATCTGTAGCATATAGGCTACAATGGGCTACTGCCGTCTTCAGATGGCGGTAGCTGCGGAGACCAATATCGGGAATGCATTGCATTCCAGATATTAGTAAATCAGGTAGCCTCGCATTCCCCATAGAAACCTATGGGGGTTGCGGCTGGTGGCGGCTGGTACCAATACCTGATGCGGTCCCTCCTTCTTACATTTGGGGGATACATAATATTTGCTGCTAACCTCCAATAACGGGTGTTTTCGGGATATAATCGCAAATATAGAATGGCAAATGGGCCCCTAGAGCTGTTAATGAGGTGTCTCCATGCTAATAAAAGCCCACTGTAATGACATAACGGCAGTCCCAGTGATTGCTGCAGGGCGTGATGACATTGGCCTCAGTGCGGGTCTGGGGGTGGTCTTAGCAATGGTATACGTCTTGGAATTACATAAAAACCAGCGGCCAATTTAAAACAATTTATAGGGCTCTATCATTTCTCGTACTCAGTGCCGTTTCTTGCGGCGGGCGAGCCGTGCAACCGCACGGGGCACCCGCCGTGGCACTTCCTGAGCACTTTCAAACCCCCCTCCCCTCTCCTCCCGAGTGCCCAGCTCAGGGGGCGGGGTTTCGCGGAATGACGCGTTTGTGTCGTGACGTCACGACGCAATCGCGTCATTCCGCGAAACCCCGCCCCCCGAGCTGGGCACTCGGGAGGAGGGAGAAGGGGGAGCCAAGCCGGCCAGCGCTGCGCAGACGAGGGAGAGGCGGCTGAAGAGCGAGAAGAACCGCTTCAAATGTAAGTCAGCCCCTCTCCCTCTCTCTCTCCCTTCCCCCCCCACCACCACCTGCCGTACTATGTAAACTGGGGACACCTGTCTGCCGGAATGTGTAAAATGGGGACACGTGCCTGCCGCAATGTGTAAAATGGGGTCACTTGCCTGCCATGCTGTGTAAAATGGGGGCACGTGCCTGCCGCAATGTGTAAAATGGGGACACTTTCCTGCCGTACTGTGTAAAATGGGGACCTGTGCCTGCCGCAATGTGTAAAATGGGGACACTTTCCTGCCGCAATGTGTAAAATGGGGACACTTTCCTGCCGCAATGTGTAAAATGGGGACACTTTCCTGCCGTACTGTGTAAAATGGGGGCACGTCCCTGCTGCAATGTGTAAAATGGGGACACTTGCCTGTTGTACTGTGTAAAATGGGGGCACGTGCCTGCCGCAATGTGTAAAATGGGGACACTTTCCTGCCGCAATGTGTAAAATGGGGGCACGTGCCTGCCGCAATGTGTAAAATGGGGACACTTTCCTGCCACAATGTGTAAAATGGGGGCACGTGCCTGCCGCAATGTGTAAAATGGGGACACTTGCCAGCGTACTGTGTAAAATGGGGACACTTGCCTAACGTGCTGTGTAAAATGGGGACACTTGCCTGCTGTAATGTGTAAAATGAGGACTTTTTTTTTTTTTTTATCCTGTGGTGGCCGTGATGATGAGATCAGATGGGGCCACGCCCATCTTAACAAAGCCACGCCCATTTTGACGAGGTCACGCCCCCTTGCCGGGAGCGCACACTTTTCCTCTTTATATCTATGGGGGGGGGGGGGGGGCGCATTTTTAAATCTCGCACTGGGAGCCAAACTGGCTAGAAAGAAACGGCCCTGCTCGTACTCACGGGAGGCTCATGAGCTGATCGTTGTACATAGCCCTGAGATGTATTCAGATCTATCTACTGATTACTATAGTTAGCACATTGGTAATATTCAGAGTATTGATTTAAAAATGTGGATCTTCAATAATTCATGGCAATAAGGAGCTATCTGGACTGCTTTTCAGGTATACGTTTTCTCAATTTAGTCCTTAACACTGTATTTGTGCACATAGTATTGCCCATTCCCAATTACATGCACATTGGCAAAACGCATCCAATCAGATGTAAATGTCAATCTCATGTTTTTCCGGATTCAGTATGATATCCCGATGGACGGAATGTTGGCGGTCAGAATCCCGACAGCCCCCCCAAAAGTACCCTAACCCTCCCTTGTGGGTGCCTAACCCTAACACTCCCCGGTGGTGCCTAACCATAATCCTCCATCACCTGCTGCCTAACCCTAACCTTTCCTTCCAAGTTCCTAACCCTAACCTCCCCCCCCTCTCCCCTCGGTACCTAACCATGACCTTCCCCCCGCTGCACTCTATCCCTTATCCCCCTACTAGTGCCTAAACCTAAAACGTCGGGACGCAAGTGCGCCACGCTGACAGAACGATCGGTATTTCAACGTCGGGATTCCGAGCTCCATCAGTATTTTGACCCCAACCTTATGCCGTCATTCAGGATTCCAGCATTTGTATTTTGACCGTCGGGATCACGTCTGGCGGTGTTCTAACAATATCCCGTTTTCCAGGTGGTAGAAATCTCTGCATGGCTAAGATGGCTCTGTAGGCCTAGTCCTACACATGATTGAGGGGATCCTTTTATATTTAAACTCTCTTATTTTCAAACTGCAGTGACTGCAGCTGGATATAATGTACCTTAATGCACATAGTCACATGTATGTATGTATGTATGTATAAGCCTCATAACCATCCAGAACGGAAGTAATGCAATAAGCTGTCACCTTCTCTTACTGATTCCCAGACACAAAGCAAGTAACTAAAGTATTGATCCTTATCTGGCTCGCAGACATAGGACACGTAATGAGCGGGTGTGGTATAAAAGAGCTACATTCAGTAGGTCTACAGTCATTAGATTGACCCCATATGGTCAACATGGGCAAAAGGTCAACATATGAAATGTTGACCCTTGAAAAGGTCGACAGGTACAGAAGGTTGACAGGGTCAAAAAGTCAACATGGTGGACACTAAAATGGTCAACACTGTGCATTGTTTGGGTTAGTGTGGATAGTTTTTTCATCTAGAACCACCATTTGTAGAAACCTGTCCCCTCGCAGGTTCTCTTCGCTCACCACGCTTCAGGCTTGGGTTACTAAAGGTTATGATTTGTGACATGGCTAGTCAAGGAAGAAAAAAATCCAAAAATATAAGCAACATGTTGACCATATGAACCTGTCAACCTTGTCCAGTGTTGAACTTTCATATGTTGATCTCTTGTCTTTGTCGATCTAAAGCAGGGGTGGGGAACCTTTTTTCTACCAAGGGCCATTTGGATATATTAAAATCCTTTAGGGGCCATACAAAAATTATCAACTTAAAAATTACCCTGCCCCCAGTAGTTATGCCCCAGTACATATGCCCCCAGTAGTGCACTGCCAGATACACATATGTCGCCACAGTGCCAGATACACATATGTCGCCACAGTGCCAGATACACATATGTCGCCACAGTGCCAGAGACACATATGTCGCCACAGTGCCAGAGACACATATGTCGTCACAGTGCCAGATACACATGTCGCCACAGTGCCAGATACACATGTGTCGCCACAGTGCCAGATACACATGTGTCACCACAGTGCCAGATACACACGTGTCGCCACAGTGCCAGATACACACGTGTCGCCACAGTGCCAGAGACACACGTGTCGCCACAGTGCCAGAGACACACGTGTCGCCACAGTGCCAGAGACACACGTGTCGCCACAGTGCCAGAGACACACGTGTCGCCACAGTGCCAGAGACACACGTGTCGCCACAGTGCCAGAGACACACGTGTCGCCACAGTGCCAGAGACACACGTGTCGCCACAGTGCCAGAGACACACGTGTCGCCACAGTGCCAGAGACACACGTGTCGCCACAGTGCCAGAGACACACGTGTCGCCACAGTGCCAGAGACACACGTGTCGCCACAGTGCCAGAGACAGATATGCCTCCATGACGCCAGATATGCCCTATAGTGCAAGGTACACACATGTCCCCTCAGTGCCAGATATGCCCACACAGTGTCAGATATGTCCCCACAGTGCCAGATACACACATGCCCCCCACCCCACTGTGCTGCTCTCTGCTGCTGCTCCAGTGCTCTGGCTGCTGACCTCCTGCTGCAGTGTGTGTGTGTCAGGGGAGGAGAGCGCAGCATGCGCCTCTCCTGCTCCTTAGTGCTCAGTCTGGCGGTGGCGCGTGTCTGCTATCAGGGCAGGGAGGAGAGCGCAGCTATGTCGGGCGGCGGCCGCATGTAGGACCTCAAACCAGACGCCGGTTCATGAGCCAATCAGCGGCTGGTTTTAGATCCTACAGGCCACCGGCAGACATAGCTGCGCTCTCCTCCCTCCCCTGACAGATAAAACACACGCCGCCGCCGGACTGAACACAAAGGGGCAGGAGAGACACACGCTGCGCTCTCCTCCCCTGACACACACACACAACAGCGGCTGCCAGTATAGGTGGATGGCCTGTGGTACTGCGTACCAGCTGGCCGGGCCGGATCAAGTGGCTTTGCAAGCCAGAGGTTCCCTACCCCTGATCTAAAGTATGTCGACCTATAGTCCGGATACCGTAATGAACGTGTTGTTGCCTAATCTGTCTCCTAGACACAGGGCAAGTAATGGACATGTTGTTCCCTATCTGGCTCCCAGGCACAGGGCAAGTAATGGAAGTATTGTTCTATATCTGGCTCCTAGGCACAGGGCAAGTAATGGAAGTATTGTTCCCTATCTGGCTTCCAGACACAGGGCACATATTTTGTACCTGCATTGTGTGACCTATATAGCACATATAAAAATATGCATTGCTCAAACTTTCTAAAGTTTACCAATGTAGTCCAAGTATATATATAGCATTTGTTTGCCTTCCTATCTGAAGCATAAATAAAGTCATTCATTTCGGTATTTGGCAGAAACAAAATAGAAGAATGCATAGTTCTTATATCCTCCTTCCTAGAGACACAGAAGAAATAAAAATACAAATCTGCCAATGTTTATTGCTGTCTGTGTTCGGTATACACAATGCACAAATCAATATGCAGCTGTTTATATATCCTGGGGATGTACTACCGATGAAGGAATTTATTGTCCCTGTTTTCTGTGCCCCGAGGATATGTTATAGATCATGATATTTGGCCATTTATGGCAAGGGGCGTAACAAATGGTATCCGTTCACATGGTCGACCATGTTATGGTCGACAGTCATTAGGTCGACCACTATTGGTCGACATTGACATGGTCGACAGACACATGGTCGACACATGAAAATGGTCGACACATGAAAGGTCGCCACATGAAAAGGTCGACATGAGTTTTTTAACTTTTTTTTCTTTTGGGTAACTTTTCCATACTTTACGATCCACGTGGACTACGATTGGAACGGTAATCTGTGCCGAGCGAAGCGAAGGCACCATGCCCGAAGCATGGCGAGCGAAGCGAGGGGACGCGGTGCACTAATTGGGGTTCCCAGTCACTTTACGCAAAAAACGACACCAAAAAAAAGTAAAAAAACTCATGTCAACCTTTTCATGTGTCGACCTTTCACATGTCGACCATTTTCATGTGTCGACCATGTGTCCATGTCGACCATGTCAATGTCGACCAATAGTGGTCGCCCTAATGACTGTCGACCATAACATGGTCGACCATTCATACTGGAACCGGAACAAATGCGTCTCATGCAGACCCCAACAAAGACTTGTATTGTATGTATCCAGCGCTGGGCCGCTGGTGCAAAATGCCCACCCCTGATGCCCATCGTCAGCAGCTTCTGTTTAGCATCGTGTTCCCTCAAACTGACCATAGTATATAGCAGGGTTTCCCAAACTCTGCCATTACCGGCCAGGTTTTAAGGATTCCCATGCTTGAGTCCAGATGGTTAAATAAAATTGACTGAGGTACTAATTAAATGACCTCTGCTCAAGCATGGATAGCCTTAAAACCTGGATTGTAATTGCAGAGTTTGTGAAACTCTGGTATATAGTGTTGCTGGCGCAATCTGATTATTTGATATTTGAAATTAATTGCTGACACAAAAGCAGATTCTGATTTATACCAAGAAGAAAAGAATAAAAAAGAAAAAGAAAAAAGAAGACCGCGCTAGAAATATGAAAAAACTTTATCAATAAAAAGTTTGAGTCAGTCGTAAAATAACAGCATTATATTTATTAAAAGACAAATATGTACAAATATAGATCTAACATTAAGTAGTATACCTAAATAATGTCACACTTCCTTCCAATAAAAATAAAATACAGACTAATTATACAATTGTAAATTAGTCTTGATTAAGCAAAGTTACACAATTCAAATACAGACAATTCCTCCGATTCTGATATAGGGCCAGATGCATCATTGTTGGAAAGTGATAAAATGGAGAGTAAAAAAGTGCCAGCCAATCAGCTCCTAAAAGGCCCTACACACTCGGCGATGCGCCGCCGAGGTGCCCGACGGCCGATACGGCCGACGAGCAACCCGGCGGCGGGGGGGCAGTGACGGGGGGAGTGAAGTTTCTTCACTCCCCCCGTCACCCGGCTGCATTGAAGTGCAGGCAAATATGGACGAGATCGTCCATATTGGCCTGCATGCACAGCCGACGGGAGATCAGCGATGAACGAGCGCGGGGCCGCGCATCGTTCATCGCTGGAGTCTCCACACTGAAAGATATGAACGAGTTCTCGTTCATTTATGAACGAGATCGTTCATATCTTTCAGAATATCGGCATGTGTGTGACTGTGTAGGGCCTATAACTCATGTCACAGGCTGTGTTTGAAAAATGGTAGTTAGGAGCTGATTGGCTAGCACTTTTTCACTCTCCATTTTATCACTTTCCAAGCGATGATGCATCTGGCCCTTAATCTCTTAAAGGGGAAAACAGCTAATATTTGTATTCAAATGACTAATTTAGTATTTTTATTTGTGTATGTATTTAATTGTCTTTTAGATGGCAAATATGACTTTCTTTATTAATAACACTGTCCAGAGACAAACTGTCTTAAGTATATTACACCTCACTATAATACTATATTGTGTAAGAATTCTGCACTGTTACTTCAGCATTTACTATTAATCAAAATCAAAACCATGGAACTGTCAGAAATGGAATTTAAAAAAAAATAAAAAATAAACTAAAAAAAATAACAATAATTCCATAAATATTCTTTATCAGTCAGAGTATCCCTACAACAAAACAATAGGCTATGGAGAATTCTTAGCTTTTCTATGGGGACAGTGTACAAATAAGCGCTATTATTCAGAAGAGGAAACATGTAGGCAATGTCTTTTATATACAGTAGCATCATTTTTCAGTCCGCGCATTAACCAGTGATTATTATTAACCAGTCAGTATGAAATGGCCAATGTCTAAGCTACAGTTTCTAAGCAATCAAGATGCTGGTTTTATCCTTCCATTGCGTCTTAGTGCAGGGCTGTGTTGTCTGCGAAACAGCCACAAAGAGACAGTTGATCTGGTTAGAGAGAGATTTAAGCACTCTTATGTAGGGAAATGGCACTCTATTTTCCTGAAATAGAGCGTCTTCGTTGTTTATGTCGAATATACTGTAAATAATGCTAATTTTTTTTTTTACATTTACTCATGACACTGGCAAATACACTAGTGTAAACCAATAAGAGCCCAGTGAATTTCTACTTTTACCAATTTAAAAAATTAGACTGCACAGCATAAAATGGGTTAAATGATATTATCAAGTCAAGTTCCAAAAATAGGAAACATACACTATTAAAATATGGTAGTCAATGATGTATGTCATTATTTATTTTCCATGATTTTACATTAAGTTAATAAAAAAAGCCCCCCCCCCCCCCCCCCCCCCTCCCCATACTTGGTCAGTTGTTTATCACTCTTGATCTCCTGTCTAAAGTGACAGGAGATCAGGGGGCAATATTCAATTGTTTCTTTTTATCACGCTTATTGTGCCCAAAGCGGTCAGGTTTAGCCATTTAAAGCAGGTAAGCTCAACCAAAGTAATGGATGCGACGCAGAAAATCCTGGGGGCGTGCAAGTTAAATTGCAGGCACCTGCAGCTGATCGTGCCAAAACAGGGCAACAATTGGATAGCTCCATTTGGTGCCATCTACTGGCTGCCGGCACCTCAAACAATTGACTCTCGCTCTTTATGTCGATGTGCACCAGTACACAAGAGGGGGTACTCCCATTTCTTCACATGCCTTTCCTTCTATTTGTTCTTTCTCAAAGAGGCAGAGATGGCAGCAAGTACACCTTAGCTTGGCAAGGGTCTGAGATGTTCTACTGTGCCTAGATCTTTATTGGAACTATATGCTACCTGTAGACATGTTGCCCCCTTAAATATACGCATTAATTATTTGACTCTGGGGTTGTGTCTTGCAGGTATAGTGTAATTAAGCCCTATCTGGCTGGACTTGATTCACAGACTGTTCAGGCACTGAAGGAAATTTATGGATACGTAGATCCCCTAACTCGCAGGCGCAGAGACTTGCAAATGGCAAACGGAACCTCAGAATTGGAAGATAATTACTTTGAAAAGATCAGATTATTTAAGGTGAACAACATGACTGAAAACCAGCTGCATACCGAGGATCTGATCACACAGCGAAGGAGCAGAATGAGTGCCACCGTAGTTCACAAGAACACAGTGAGAGATTCCGGGAACATTGTGGGCTACAAGCTGGTAAGTGTCATGGACCTTCCAATCTGGCAACTTGCGGGCAGACCCAAGTAGCTATACTTGAGATTTATGAGTCAGCTTGTCATACTCTGTCAAAAGGCATGGCTGAGGAGCAATAGCCCCTTGGTCATTTTGACCAGCTCTGTCATATTTCTATCTTATTCCATATTGGCTATTGAAATGTATTGGGTCGAAAATATAAAGATATTTTGCTGTCTGAGGTGACAAATAACATGCCCACTTCTTATCCCTAATGTACCCCGCCATACAACTGATGTTACTCTAATGCATGCTATATACATAAATAACGTCATCATCATCAACATCATTTCACTGCCAGAATATTATTTCCAGCATTCTGCTGCCTCAGTTTCCCAGGTCAGAAGTGCGCCCTTCCTTGGAATAGGAGGGCTGTGACTAGGGGCGCATTAAAAACGTGAGGGAATCTGTGTGCAGTCTCCGTCTGGGCCCCCTCCTCTCTAGCCCGCTGCTCAGTAGACTCTGAGCACTAGGGTCACTAGGAGACTCTAGTGCTGTATCAGGGTCTAGTGCACATGTGCAGATCTCCAGGGAAATGGTGCGGTGTCCACATTCCCTGTGATTTTCCTACTGTGTATGCATGAAACACCAGGAATATGGTCAATTTACCGGTAATTTGTCACCGATGTGGGACTTTGGAGGGATAAGTATTAAAGAAACGGGTGCAGGGTGTGTGGTGAGTGACCCAGGGGCCATTGTGCACCTCACACCCGTTATAGATACGTCACTGGCAGTGAACACTCCTCCAGATATACATACTGTGACGTCATTGAAGCTTTTCCATATAAGCCGTTGCATAAACTGTTAATACGAGATCATAGGAATATTAATACCTACCATGTGCCATGTTATAGGATTCCACTCTAAAGTCCCAACAATACAATGGTCTATATCTGCTGAATGATTAATTATATCATTTCTATTTAAAGTGACCATGAATTTATATTCTCTGGGACCACAGTACAGAATAGACTACCTGTGTGGTTTTTTTTTGTTTTTTTTTTTAACGTTTGCATTGTTCTCTTTTTGCAGTGTGATCCTAATAACGCCTCAGACTGCACAGTGTTTACCTTCAGTTCAGCAATCAGTGCCATCCAGGAATGGTACCGGCTGCACTACATGAACATCCTGGCAAAAATACCCATGGAAAAAAAGATAGAGATGGGATATTCAGCTGAAGACCTACTTGTCAACTGTCTTTTTGATGGGAAATCCTGCGATGCTAGGTCAGTAGAGTTTACTGTTCTTATCTCTCCAACAAGATCATGTTAAGCACCATAAACTTTTTTTATTTTTAAGTCGTCCCCCCCCCCACCCCCACCCCCCTTCCTCTAAGTAGTCCGGAAACAGAGTAGATAATACAATATAGATATATTTCTGTGATACGTTTGAGCAATTGTTAAAGAATTTTCTCCATCTAGGGACAACTTTTGTCAATTTGCTCAACCCTCCAGCATTTTTTTGTTTTTTTTTTACATGTGTTAGCCCTTAGTATTATAAATTCATGTTTGTTAGCAAACCAAAAATTGGGCAAAACCATGTTACACTGCAGGTGGGGGAGATGTAACATGTGCAGCGATTTAGATTTGGGTGGGTTGTGTTCAAACTGAAATCTAAATTGCAGTGTAAAAATAAAGCAGCTAGTATTTACCCTGCACAGAAACAATATAACCCACCCAAGTCTAAATCTCTCTGCACATGTTACATCTGATAACTGATGCATCCCTGAGATGTATTTAATTATCGCATTGCGGATTTGTTTTATTTATCACATCCCATCTGAGAGATCCAGATTGTGATAAATATGCCCCTTGGGGATTTTGAAACTGAGAAGTGTGCAGACTAGTTGTCTCTGAATACATATGACTGCCAAAGTGAGGAAGCACCATAAAAGTGGGATAGGCCTTTATTGTTTTTTGTTGTGTACATTTACAGCATTAAAAGTGCCACTTTGTTTGTTTGACCCAGAGAAGCTGTATGGTGACCCTTATTTGTGCACCACTGATTGCTTTACTGAACAAAATACCCCATAATAATGTCACACACACACATACATACTGTATACACCAATATCCATCTAGAAATTAATTTTTCTGCAACTGGAAGGTGCAGAACTGCTCCCACTAAAAGTAGTAAGAGACCTGATTAACTAAACTAGTACAGATTTTGTACCTTTTTGTGGGGTGGAAATGGTTTTCTGCCCTTCTATCCAGCAAAAGTGTATATTTAAATGTGTCCTCTCTACTACTTTGTTGGAGAGACCATCACATTTGGATGGCTGTGGTCCACCTTTCCTGATTGGGACTGCATTGTCCTAGTTGGCCTGGCATTTGGTGTGGTAAGTTCGATTCACCACAACTCTGCCCACATTCTCCTATCAACTGATGTTGACGCTACTGTCTTGTTCTAAAACAACAAACAAAAAAGAAACATACAAAAAATAACATACATTAATTAAATATACAAATCAAGAGGCATTGCCCCAGCAAAGAGACTTGGCTTTGTGACTTGGCTGTTTCTTGCATCGTAAATGAGGCCATTAACAATCTTTAATTGACCCTTCTCGGTCCATGTTATGGGACAGACAGCCAGAATAACATGGCATTGAAAGTCAGATATAGTACAGCCCTCAATGAGTTTAGAGAGTTTGGGCCTCCCAATTCAATGGCTCCTTGTGTTTCAGTAGACTGCATTCTCAGGACTATTGATCCAACCTGCAAAGAACTAGCCTCCAGTTTGAAGGGTGTGCTTAAAATAATAATATTGTAAAGTGCACATAATTCTGACTGGTAAGACTTGCACTAATGTCACCTAACATTATCTACTTCCAACACAGGAACTTTACCCTCTTCACTCACTCTCTATACGGCAACTGCTACACCTTCAACGATGCACAAAGAGACCAGATACTGGAATCTTCCATGGGTGGTGCAGAGGCTGGTAAGGGTGCTTTGATGTGTTGAATAAGTTTATACTGAACATTGATCAAATTGGTCTATATGCTGTTAATTAATATTCTTTGTATCCATTGTCCTTAGGGCTGAAATTGGTTGTCTACATTGATGAAGATGAGTATAACCCTTTCCTCATCACAGCAGCTGGTGCAAAGATGTTAGTTCATGACCAAAATGATTATCCATTCATTGAAGAGTCAGGAACAGAACTAGAGACAGCTACTGAGACGTCATTTGGGATGCAGTTGGTAAGCGAATGTTCAAGTCAACAGAACCACATTTACCTTTGAAAACATTAAATTTGATATTAGAGAAAGACTAACTGTACTATCTACACTAACTCTACTGTTGGGTTTATTAAACCACTGTCGGAATGTAATCTAAGCTCCATAATGTTCTGAGCAGGCCTTTCCTAATGGTGGCCTGGGCGCTAAATCTGCACCTCCTCCCCTCCTTCCCCATGTTTTTGAACTCTCCTGGCCACCTATGTGTGCGACGTTGGATTACAAAATGATTTGTTTTACATAGTTTTTGGGACATGACCTTGTAGTTATAATACGTATGTAGCCATCTTCATATTTATTCTTGCACTGCATTTTCCTAGAGAAGTAGATAGACCTGAATAGGACCCTTGGTTACAAATGAAGAGGCTAAAGGCAAAGAATGAACCAATATTAAATCTAATTAAAGGGTTTTTCCATCCTTCCAATATAAATTCTAATAAGACCTTTGGGATATCTGAAAGAAGGGTAATGACATCCCTATAGATTAGAAGATGGCACATGGCTGGACCCAATTGAGGCTAGCCACTCATAGGCTGTGATACCCAGCATGGATCTTTTTCACATTTCCTGAAGCTTAATTGCTGTCAGATATAGGTACAGGTACAGGGGCAGGGTGAAGAACTCTATTAAAATTCCACTTAAATACAAAGCCCTATTATGATGAAAACAAGTCAAGCTCCATTTAATAAAATAAATAAATCTGCATATACTTTATGGCTTGCCAAGAAAAAACAAGATAGACCTTGTCTTATGACTCTTCTAAAACTAGGCATCTGGTGAAAAGTCCTTCTTTGCCCAGCCATAAAACAAGCCCATGTTCCTAAAGGAAATCTATTAAACTGCACATGGTAAAGAATTTGGTTAATTTAAACAAGGTGCCAGGTAAATAATACTGTTCATCAAGACTGTCAGGTAATTGTAGTTTGTATATAGCAGTAACTAGATTGTGAATGGTCATTAGATATTTGGAGAGAATATTACCATGCGGCTCGTCAGTACAAAAGCACAGTCTGATAAATTTGTATTCTCATTTTAGACAGAATCTTCAAAGTTGAGCGATCCGTACAGTGACTGCACCATTGATGGAAGTGACGTTCCCGTCAAAAACCTTTACAACAAAAAGTACACCTTCCAGGTATGTGACCATCCTCTATCCCTTCCCTATTTTCGGCACCCTTGCCATTTCATGATGTCTTCTTAAACCGCTTAAACACAATGGCGGGAATTCAGTTGTTTGAAAAGTCGGTTGGGTGTCTGTTTTTTCCTGTCTATTAGATAGGAAAAAACAGACACCCAACTGACTTTTCAAACAATTGAATACCCCCCAATGGATTTAAATTTGACGCCCCTATCTGTTGGGTAGTTCGTGTACTAGCTGCTATTTCCACACCTATAATATATTATTAGTTTTTATAGGCCCTGATTCAATTAGCCGCAGTAGTAAGTGTGGTAGCCTCTGGCTTTTACACCTGAGGCTATTTAATTACAGCATCTTTTTCTTACGCGGTAAATTGCCACTAAAGCATGTCAGCCTATAGGTTCTGGGAAAATCACCAGGAGCTATGGGTTAACGTGTTTGCGGCACCCACGATAATGACACTCACAGCAGATTTCTCTTTGAGGCTCTCTCAGGCTCAAACAGTAATCCGCATTAGTACAGTCTGCAGGCTGTAATTGAATAGCCCGGCAGACAAAATAGACTGCAGTTAATTACTGCGGGTAATTGAATCTGTCCCGTAGCGTATATTTTTCTCTGATATATTTATTCTCCTCTCCCAGATCTGCTTGTACTCCTGTTTCCAGGCAGAGATGGTGAAGACCTGCGGCTGTGCACACTATGATCAGCCACTGCCCGATGGCGCGCAATACTGCAATTATGACGAATACCCAAGTTGGAGTAAGTTCTGTCTCATTGTTCTGTTCTAACAAGAGGGCCAGGTACAGAGAACAGCGTTAATATAGTCTTTGTTTCTTCACAAGTATTTCAAGCGTTCTTGTCATTTACATACAGCGCCGGCAGCCATTTTGTAGGACTAGTGACATCCATGAGAAATGAGTTAGGTTCAAGTGGTGAGGTTTTTCTCCCATCACTTGTTAGGTGATCTCTAAACACTGCTTGAAAACAGTGTGTGCACCAGAAGCCGTTATAGATTCATTGCTCTTGAATAGTATTAAAGTGATTTCCTCCATCTTGTTTTTTTTATCATAGTGTTTTGTTACATCAAACTGCATTCGAGATTTGTTCAGGAACAGTTGGGCTGTCAGAGTATTTGCCGTGACTCTTGCAGGTGAGCGAAAATGGGCAATATTATTACAGTATTCCACACATAGAAGTAATATATGTTACAGTACCCCCTGATATATACACTAAGGAGCTATTTCAAAGTTGATTACAAAACAACATTTCCTCTAATAGGCAAAACCGTGTGCACTGCAGGTAAGGCAGATATAACATGTGCAGAGAGAGTTAGAGTTGGGTGGGGTGTGTTCAAACTGAAATCTAAGCTGCAGTGTAAAAATAAAGCAGCCAGTATTTACCCTGTTCAGAAACCATGTAACCCACCCAAATCTAACGCTCTGTACATATTATATCTGCCCCCCCTGCACTGCACATGGTTTTACCCATTAGAGGAAAATTTTTGTTTTGCAATCAACCTTGAATTAGGCCCTAAAGCAGGAAAAGCTGTACTCTGCGTAAGTTTGGATAATTAGTTGCTTATTAGTTGCGAAATTTCCAATAAAAAACCTCTTTCAGTTTCCACATGGCATTGTGCATCATTTCTGTATAATGAGCAATTACATGTGGAAAGTCCTGTTAATGCTGTTACTATTATTATCCTTTATTTATGTGGACTACAAGGCTTCTGCAGGGCTGTCCATAGGCATGCAACATAGAACAATTTACATAGGCCGGGAATAAAATGACCGACAATAACTTTACAAATACACATAATTACAGTTCTCATATTACATAATTACATAGAGAATTCTCTCTCTGTATAATCAGAGATTGCTGATGTCATTGCTTATATTCCATAGTCTATTTTCTGTAATATGAGGTATAATACATTAATGTATAACGTATGCCAGCTGTAGAATAACTTTGCAGGAAACACCATACCACTTTTTTAAACCTGCGCAGATTGTGACAAATGTACAGCCTAAAGATAATCCTATGTAAGATTTAGGGCTGAATACGTTTTTGGTCTCATACAATTACTTTAATTCTTTAAATTAATTTTGTTACATTTTTAAAGACTTTGTAACCAAAAATGTGTCACTGTGTAAGACCGCTTTTTATACGGTACTAGTGACATTTTGTTGAAAGGCCAAGCCAATAAAGGATTTTAATGATTAAACTAATAATTTAGTAATTAAAAGTAATTTTAAGAAAATATGATGCTACTTTGATATGCGACCATATTTACTGTACCTCAGCTGCTTTGGAGAATACCCCCCCCCCCCCAAAAGAAAAAAAAAATACATTACCATAGTATTCATATCAATTGCAGAATTGTGCTCACACACATATCGATAAATAAATCTGAGGCAATTACTCTGTGTGCAGGGGGTCTACGCCTGAATCGGAACAACATATTTGGCATATCGTTTAGTTTGTATGTCCGATATGAAGGTGCTCACAATCGCTAGCTGTGTCGTGCAGTCGGGCCTCGTCGGACGATCACACTAGTGACATGGTGTATGCTAATGTAGGACAGAACAATGAACGTTCCGTCCTTCACTCAGAGCCGGCCTTGGGCATAGGCAAACTAGGCAAATGCCTAGGGCATTTGGTATGCTTAGGGGCACCAGCAGCTTCTGCTGATTAAAATGATATGCAACATGCCTATATTCTGTGTGTGACTGTGGCTGTATCTGCATACGAAATGCTACGTTGCAGGGTATTCCTGGAAATCACTGTAATGTAGCATTTCGTATGCAGATACAGCCGCTGTCGCACACAGAATATAGGCATGCTGCATATCATTTTAATCAACAGAAGCTGCTTGTGCATCCTAGCCACATAGTAATGCAAATAATATGATGCATTTTCATAAACAAAAGGCGCCTGACGTTAGCAGAGCTGCCAGCTGACTCATGCCAGGCATCTCCTGCAGAACTAGCGGCGGTGCTAGGGGGCACAAGCCAAAATCTTGCCTAGGGCATCATATTGGTTAGGGCCGGCTCTGCCTTCACTCATTCATTCTGATATATACCACGGTAACAATATATCGGCCCATTGGCCGCCACATCATCTCGGTGCACATCGTCTCAGTGTGTACCCAGCTTTACTCTTTCCCCTACTCTTGTGCGCTGAAGGAGCAAATTGTATTTTACATATAAATCTTAACAGAATATAAAGGTTGTGTTCCGCTGTCATTTCAGTTTTAAAGAATGGACATATACAAGGAGTGTGGCAAGCTGGCCATCCATAAACTCTGAAGTAAGTTCATGACAGTTCTTCCTAAAGCTATGGTTATGGACAGATCCAGTTGTTTCAGTGGGCCAAAAGTGACTGGTGTTTCCCATTAACCGTTTGTGATGCTACAATTAGGGGAACCCTAATGCTAAAATTAGGGGAACCATGGTACAGATGGTTAGGGGGCTCTGAAAGCACACAGGGCAAAATGTATTAGCTTATGAGATGCAAGCTGTTCTGTAATTCCTGTGAGTCTGCCCATATTTTTAAAGCGGCAATCATTTGCAAGGATGGTTTTGCATTGTTAATGACCACCGCTTTAAAAATACGACTTGCAGCAATTACCGAAAAGCCTGCATCTTGCAGGCTATTACATGTTGCCCTAAATGTGCACATATCACCCAGCTCCATAACCCCCCCTTCCTTCCCCCCACAGTCGCACACCTTCCTTACTCCCCAGCACCCCCACCCCCCGGAGCCCCCACACTGAGCGCCGTCATGAACTCCATATTAGTGTTACACTGGGAGTGTGGCTATAATGTGACTGCCAAGCAAGCACCAATCTTCCATTTTTAGGAGTCAAAGGTTGGGGGTGAAACGCCCAAAGATGGTCCACCACTTCTGTGTGGGGCGGGAGTACACTACTTAGGGTAGCTTGCCCAGATCAAATCAATATGCATTTTCTAGGAAGATTCTAAGTACATAGAGTGGTAGAAAGTTGGTTTTTTTTTTTTTTGCTTCTGTCTTAAGTTTAGCAAAAAAAATGAAGACCTATTCCTAAAATAAGCAAATTTTACTACAGGCATAAGCACAACCTTATGCATAGGACCAGCACAAATTCAGAGGGACTTCATACTGGTCATTTTTATGAAATGTTCTATTGCACCCATACTATATGAAATGGGGTGGGTGCAGAAAGGTTCAAGCAGTTCAGCAGTTATTGCTCCCGCATTGTGTGCACACAACTAATTGCTACAATTCACCTGTGTGTAGAGCTGGACGCCTCTCTGCGGTCACATAGTCCCTGACCGTACGCTTGGTATCATAGCCGTCCTCATCATCAGTGTCTCTAGCACCACGTCTATAATGGGTGCAAAAGATCCATCTGAAAACAGATGTAATTATGTATGCGCCCCTGCGTGACCCAGTTATGTCCCTTCAGCCATCAGTGCAGATGTCGGTTGCATCCAGTGGCAGTTGCAGAGGTGGGGATGCAGACAGTCCAGAATTCAAATAGGGGAGCCACACCAACTGCCAGACATCACCAACCAGGACTCACTGGCAGGTAGTGTGGCTCCCTCATTTGAATTTTGGACTGTGCTGCAGCCCCACCGCTGGAGACGCCACTGGTTGCACCGCCTGTACTTGAGTTTGCTCTGCTCCGGATAATGACACATCCGCAAAACTGACTTGCTTTCAACTTTGCACCAGCTCCTATATTGCCAATGAAAAGCTGTTGTAGACCGTCAGATCTGCTTGTGTAACGTTTGCACAGCGACAGATCACTGTGGCTTACCCTTTGTCTATTCCATTGTCTTCTCTATCAGGAGTGGACGCTGCGAGTTCTATCCCTGGAGCTGGGGAGTAAACTAGAGAAGAATCTAACGAAGTAAGTGCTCCTAGCCGCTCACCCATATGTATGCCCTGGCTTTTTGTGTCTAGGAGATGTATCAATCCTTCTAATTAAGACAAGTGGAGAAGTTGTCCATAACAACCAATCAATCAGAATCTAGCTATCATTTTATAAAATATACTTCATCAATGATAACTAGAAGCTGATTGTTGCTATGGGCAATTTCAACGTGTCCTCTTTAGAAGGTGTGATACATCTCCACAATACACTATTTTTGTAAGGCAATACTCCAGCCTTTGTGACAGCTTCATAAAAGGGGGAAGGCATTTTTGGCTCGATATAACTAAATTATCCGTCCATACCCACTGTGTGTGTGTAATAGTTTCTCATTATCTACAGATTTAGGGACTGATTCTGAGTTGGGAGCCAGCAAAAGAGAGCAAGTAACTTTGCACTTTGGTAAAACCATGTTGCATTGCAGGTGCCGCTATTCCCAATCCTCAAACGGCCTGGTTGGGGAATCGGGAATATTAAACAAGTTTAAAAATCTTGATTTCCTCGATCTTGTCCTAAAAACAGTCTGGTCCGGCAAATCAGGGATTTTTAAAATTAAGAATTTTCCTGATTCCCCAACGGATTGCTGATCATTGATGGTGGGCCAGGTCGGCGGAATCGGGTATAGGGCTTAGATGTGTGGGAGCCTTTAGATGTGAGAGGGGTGTGTCCAAACTCAAATCTAATTTACAATGTAAAAATAAAGCTGTCCAACATTTGTGGGCTATATGCAGAGGCAGCCAGTATTTACCCTGCATGCAAAAACAATTAATGTATGTGCTCCCTTTACTGTGCAGCATGCTTTGTCCAGGTACAAAGTTACTTACTCTTTTTTGCTTTACTCCCAACACTGTGTTAGGGGGGGGGGGGTAGTGCCTGACATGCGGAGCGGATTAGCCCTTTGCTGGGCGTCCCCCCCGCATGTCAGAGTAAATGATCGTAGATGTGCTAAATTTAGCACATCTTCGGTCAACTCTGAATTACCCCCTGTATGCATAGGGGAGCAATTATCATGGGACTGCTTAGAAATATTTTGTTTTCATGTTTTTATTTTTTTTCATATTCCTTTTCATTTATTTTTGGTATTTGGTCTTCACCAACTCTCCCAATTAATGGACACCATGAATGTACTTTCGTACTTGAGGCCTACTTCAGAGTTTTACACTAATCAGATGTTTAGTGATCTGCACATGCCGGAGTCGTACTGTGCTTATGCAGATCATGTGCTGCGACGACGCTTGCAGTGCCCCAAAAAGCTGCAGTATGAATGACAAGCTGCTGACGTTTAGGGGTGGCAACACGGAGCATTGCAGAAAATGGGTGCGTGTCACTGGCGCCACCAGCGGGATTTTGCTGGATATCCTAAATGATGACTAGTTCTCATGCAGTTAATCTGATGCTGCGTGTTCGGACGCAATAGTTTGATCAGAGAAGTCGTCAGCGGGCGTCATTTTCCTTAAGAAGCCTCCTGCGGCTTTTGCATCATTTCACGCAGCCACCGCATACAAAGACGCGGGGCCTTTAGGGTCCACCTCTGAATCAACCTCTTAGTCATGGTCCTATCGCTGTGACATTTTTCTTAAACCAGAGAAACTCGTGGGCTGTGTATGTGTGCCATCTGTACCATTGCCCTAGCGTCTCCAAAATAATCACACAATTTCCATCTGCTTTCTTTGAAGATATGATGTGGCAAATCTGGACATATTTTACCAAGATTTGAACCTCAGAACAATCGCTGAGAGCCCGTCCTCCAGTGTAAGTATAACCAAAATCTACCATTGCCTTTTCTGTATTATATGTATCATTGTTTATTTGGGATGTAGTTATGTGTATGGCGCCACAAAATTCTCCATGCAGGGGAGAAATATAGCATAGCAAAAATAAGTACAGGACCATCGGGTAAAACCCAAAACTAGCAAGGGGAAAAAGGACGTTTATGAAGCATTAATACAAGCTTAGCATGAAATGATACATACTACTGTAATAATATAGCGAGTGTCATACAGGTCATACAGAACATGGAAGAGGATGAAGGTCAACAGCCTACACATATGCCTTAAATGCACACCCTTAGAAGAATATTAGCTGCAGTGTGTCATTAACCAAATGTGCAATTATCCTAATGTACAATAGCCTTGGCGGGCTGTTACGAAGGTGCCCGTTCTTAGGAAGATTAAAATTCTCATGTCTGAGTATCAAATACCCAGATAAGATATTGAGCTGAATTGGCTGTCTTGTTGGATCCAGTCACCTCATTGGTCATCAGAATTGCTGTGTCTGTGTGGCCGACTTTGCCCCATGACTTTGGTAGGATACAAAAGACATTTATTAAAGATACTATACATGACTTTGTCAATAGCACTACCCCTATTACATGGAAACATTCACATATTACATGCTATTCACACAGAAAGCTAGATCTAAGATGTCTGTCTGATTTCACAACATTGAATGGGTTCTGTCATGTTGTTTGGAATCTGAATCCGAAGAAACAGGCAAAGATCATGGAAAAAATTAGAATATTTGTTTTCCTTTACTAGGGGTGTTTCCAAAGACTAAGGAATGGTTGCGTATTTTTTCTAGACACTGCTAGGTCTACCTCCTAAGTTGTTTGAGTTGTAATTAATGGGAGACCAGTTTCTAAGAACCTTGCTCAGGCCATAAAATCAACCCCATACTTCAACTGTGGTCCCAAATAAGGGAAAACGTGTAGAGGAACTTATTTACCCTTATCCTCTGAATCTGGGTGTAGTAAGTGTCTGAAATAAGGCAAAGTGATCATCATGAGTTAAAGACTTCTGCTGGAAAGTCTGTGTACTGTCTAATAAACACCATAACCGATGCCCTACTAACAGTGTTCATTCTCTTTCCCCAGCTTACAAACCTACTTGCAAACTTTGGAGGGCAGTTGGGACTGTGGTTGAGTTGCTCTATGGTCTGTGTACTAGAAATTGTAGAGATATTCCTCGTTGACTCACTCTGGGTGGTTTTACGGCAGAAGTGGCAGAAATTTGTGAAATGGTGGAAAAATCATAAACAGGGTGACAGGGAAGAGACCCCTGGCTATCCTTTACCGGCCATGGTTGGACATGATAACCCTTGCCTAGAGGAAGAAGATCCACCTACATTTAATACAGCTCTACAGCTGCCTCAACCACAACACTGCCAAGTGCCAAGGACACCACCACCTTTGTACAAGTCTCTACAGATACAATCAACTTTCACTGAGCAACCGGTGGACTCAGAAGATGACATAGAATATATGTAATGAAAACCTTCTCCTAGTTTGTTAGCAGGTTGTGGAGAGAGCTTTCCTGGAGCAAAGAGCCACTCCGTCTCCCAGATTTATGAAGCCATGGAATAAAATGCAACACTGTAAGAGAAGTGATGTTCAATGCTTTTAAAAAAAGTCCACAATGGAACTTGATCTCAGAATTTTTAAAGCTATTGTTTTATTTGGTGCTTGATTGACATTCAGTATAGACTTACGAAAGGTCATCTATCCCTCAAAATGTGCCATGACTGTGACCATTAATTCTTGAATGATTTTACTGATACATTTTGCACAATTGGTCTCTAGAAGAGTTATACAGGCTGCCGTAGTGGTCAAGATGTATAAGGAACATTAACATTGAAATATCATTGTGGGTTACTTATCTTTTTCTTGTATAATTGAGTAACCAAAGAGAGATTAAAGTTCCGCACATGACCGTTGAATTCTCAAAAGAATGTTTTCGTATTGAGTATTACAGTACCAAGATTCTGGTGTCATCCCACCTTCAACAGAACAAATTTGGGCATCCTCAGCCACCTAGTGCTTCCAACTGAGACGTCCACTCTGAGCGATCAAACTCTAGGAAATTATTTGGTACTAAGGGTCTCCTTTTAGATATAGGAGTTAAATGACTAAGGAGATTTTGCACCATGTTATGCTGTGGGGAAGGGAGGGGAAGGGTTGTACAAAAAGTTGGAGGGGGCATATTATCAAATATAAATTGCACTTTAAAATGAAAACTGCCCAGCATATATGTGCTACATGCATATCATAGAGTGCCTGATTCAGAGTTACACGCTAGTCGGCAGTAAATGCAGCCTAGTAATTATGGGGCTGGTTCCGAATCGGATGATCTTTGTACGCATGCAAATAGCGGCGTTTAGCATATAGTCTCCGTGTTATGAGTTGGATGGCTGTTTGCCGGGTCTCGCTTTGATTGAAATGGGTGTTTTAGGGTGAGAACTGGCTGCAACAATGTAATTGCACAGATTTGTTTAATTCATGAGTGTGTCATGGACGTATAGCTAGAAGTGTATGGAGAAGGGAAGCCTGTATCTGACGAATTGCTTGCACCTAGCATGGCGGTGCAAGTGTTGTTACTAATGTCAATGGCTGTAGCTATAGATGGAAAACCAGTGACCAGAGCGTTTTCCCACTTGAAGATGCATTGACCTTAGAAAACTCACATTACCGTAAGACAGTAAAACAGGCTTCCATGGAACCATGCATACTGTCACTTTGCGCCTGACTCCGAATTAGCCTTATGTGCGTGGATATAAATGCAGATCTTCACCTTCATTCAGAGATGGAGAATCTTATACTTCTGAACAGATGCAATTGCCCCTACTCGCCCATGAGATGCACTCAGAGCACTTGGCCTACCAGTAGGCGCCCAATTATACCCGTTCCATTGCAAGTGCAGATGTGCTGTAATATGTACCTCTCCGAGTTAGCTGTCATCGCTCAAAGTTGCAGTTACTCAGCTCAAACTCAGGCGCAGTGTGGAAAATCACAAAGCAGGTTTGCGTGTTACTCTAAATCAGTGTTCTCTATACATGCATGCATTTGCACCCCTTGTTGTGTCCAAGTGCAGATTTGCACCCTTTAGCTAGAATTGCTATAAACTCTAAGTGAGTCAATAATTGCACATTTCATTAAATAAAGATGTCTCATTTTTCTGAATGTATTGGTATTTGATATTATTCAAAAGGTTGCCTGCCGTAACTGGCTTGTGAACATCTAGCATCCGACCTACCCTATTTTATCCCAAAAATGGGTAAAAGGGACAGAAACTGACTTTCAAATAATCACAACAAATTTTAATGACTATTCTATAACTCTTGTTTTTCTAGTCTATTTTTTTGTCTCTGTGCTATAGGACAATTGTTCCCTGCACACAATGCTGCTATATAACCATAGTGAATTTATGGCCTGGTCGAGGCCTGATCAAGGGGCCAGTCACTTGTAAAACTGTCCTGTAGCAATATCTATACTTTTAGATAAAAGATGAATGTATTGGCTATGTTAATCCATTTTGTAGCTCTTACCGTACATGAATGTTTAAATGTATATTTGTACTCGTATGTATGTATAGAAGAGGCATATGTGTATATGATTATATATTTAAATGGCTGATGTAAATAATTATGTTTTCTAATAAAATATTCTCACTGAGTCTGGTTGTCTATGTCGTGGATTTGAATGCATTCAGCACTGTAAAGATGACATTGTAGGTTGTCAACCAGCATGCAATTCAATGTACTTCTACTATGGTGGATAAATTAAAGTAAGGATAAAGTGGGCTTCTGGGAGCTCTGTCTAACCCCAGAAGTAGGAAAGAGGCGTGGCCAAGCACATTGGGGTGTAACCACATCCTGTTGTAAACAGGGCCCCTCTCTACATGATATGATGGTGCACAGCTGGAAAGAGGTGTGGTCACCTTCCAGTTAGGCCTGGGTTCCAAGACAGTGTGAGTCTACTTTGCACCCACTTTCCCCCACCCTGTCAGCTCCGCAATGCATTATTGGGCTTTATTGGTTGTCGACTTCAAGTGGCTCCTGACTACTTGCTGTATCCTTCAGAGTCTGTGTCAACTGAACACCCACAAGGTGTACCCGATGCTGGAAGATATTGCTTCCACCACCACTAGCACTTGAAACGCTACTTGGACATTGTGAAACCACAGCACTGGCATCTTTAAGCTGTCAAACTAATTTCTAGATCTCCTTCCAAGGATTCTCTCCAGGGCTTTGTCCTTGTGACCTAGTGCCACATCCAAGGCTAATTTGGCTGAAGGAGGTTTGGCGCAAGATCTCTGGGAAGCAGGCTGGGTGGACGCTACTGTAGCTTTAGCGTACCGAACACCCCTGTGGCAATTGCCTCCTAGATCCCAGGACCAGAGGAGCAGCAGTATAATACATCCAGCCAATCCACAATCCTGGGAGACCCCATACATAATTACTTTAAGTACATTTAAAGTTGCAGTTTATATTACACAAAAGGTTCTGTAGTATTCTGGCCAACAGCAAGAACCTTTCCCTTGGTATGTGTGAGAGGTTGACAAGGATCCAGCCATTCTCTTCCCTCCCCTTGTCCATGCAAACCACCAGTGGGCTATATTCCCATGACCTGATTCCTGGTCCCAGTCTCTAGGGTACACGGGCAGGGCCGCCGAGAGGGAGAGCGGGTTCTAATTACCCGGGCGTAGGCTTGCTGAGGGGTGCTGCCGTTCCCCCACCTCCCTCTTACCTGTCGGCACCCTGTGTCCTTCTCCCCAGCTCAGCACATGCTGCTGTGTGCTAGGCTGCAGTGGGGTCAGGAAGGCTGAGCCTCCTCTGCGTGTGCGGCGGGGCGCAATCACACTGATCAACGCCTCACCCCCCCCCCACCACTCATGGATATGCAGCTAGCTGAGTGGCTAATGGCGCACTTTTTCACTTTTTCTTCCTAAGAGGGCATGGTCATGTCACAACAAGCATTTAAGTACATATACGTACATATGTGGAGCTAGACACACCCTTTGCATAGGTGCACCTCGGTTTGCACGGCTCATTCTACGAACTAAGATCTACCTGAAACTAGTTTCCAAAAGTATGCAAGTAAGAAATACTGCACAGCATTTTTGTGAAGTACAATTTTCCAAGAAAAGCCTGACATACAAACATGCCTTTATGGATGTCGGAGTATACACCATATCATTTATGCCCGTTCCTAAATATATATTCCTGTGTTCAGCATTAATGAAAAGGATGAGCTAAGGGGACAGAGAAAATTATAATGGAATGAAAATAACCGGTTTGTTTAGATTTTTTAATTGCTACAGAAGATGTTGCGGTAAGACTCGGGTCACATTGCACAACTACCAATGTGGCAATGATATAAAAATGGCCTGATACAAAATAATAGTGCATAGATAATTATATGCTTTTATCTCTAAATAAACAAGTAGGCGATATACACAGGAAATCTATTGCAATCTATTGGAAATATTTCCGTTCAGTGGTCAAGTTAAGCTGGGCAATGGAATCATCCTGACCAGATGCCATATTGTCCCAGGTAATTTTCAGGGCCAGGGCTGACATTGGGTGTTCCTGTTCAGGAAATATTAATTATTATAATACTTATTCTACTGGAAATGATGGAATACAGCATGAAAATCTGAACCCAACCTCACTCAAGGGACCTTTTAAAGCTGACAGCAAATGTATTAACTTGTCTGTCTTATTTAACTTTTAAGGAAGTTCTTTATGTTCTAATAAACATTTATGGTAGAATACGCTTTCTTTAGCAGCCATTTTGTGTGTTTTCTTTTTACCAACTATGCATATCTATAACAGACCTATTTTGGAACCAAGTCTTCTTTTGTCTATTGAACAAACTTGACAACAATGTTAAGCTGAAGAATTCATTATCTGATACAAAAGGAGCAAGGGGTCTATTTATCATTAATCGCCTACTCAATCTCAATGTGTTCACTGTGGCAGCGGGACTCCTGTGCATGCACGGTCCCACTGACCTCCCATATGCGGATGCAGGGGCATTTTAAGAGAGGTGGAGGCCCGGGTGCAGCCTCCTCCTTTCGGGCCACCTCCTCTCTGCTGGCAGTGCTGAGAGTCCGAGCACTAGAGCGCTCAGACTCTACTGCGCATGCGCAGATCTCCGGGAAAATGGCGCGGCGGCCATTTTCCCTGAGATTTCTCTACTGCGCATGCGCAGAACTCCGTGAAAATGGCCGCTGGACAATAAAAGGGGAAATTGGAGGATCAAGACATATAGGGACATATCCTGGTATTAACATTGTGAAGAAAAGGAGAGTGATGGACGCCAGCAGAAGAATAGAATATGACTGAATACACAACAATATCATTAGAAGGGTGTATCTGGATCTTGTAACAGTTCAGTCGAAAAGACAGCAGACCTCAAGCCTCGATGTGACACATCGGATTAAACGTTGTGTTACTCAAAGTTTTAATGAGCAAAAACAATCAGGTGACGAAATAGTCACGTGCATTAGCAGGTAATCAGTCCTCCCTAAGACGTCTCTGCATTACTCATTTTCTGCATTTACGTTTTGAACTTTTAATAATTATAATGTGCTCGTGTATTGCGTGCGTGGATATCTGCTTGCCATTTTATTACCACCTGAAATGGGCTTGTGAGCTACTTGTGGGACACTTAGGTAGTCTAGGTTTAGTTGTGTCTACACATTGGCAGGGTTCTTATAACCCACCACTTTTTATTAAGTCAACTTTCTGAAAATACTGTAATTCACATTTTATTATATATACAAGAAGTATGCAGAGTGAGTGCTATTGCACATTTGGCATGAGCTGCTCAGATACCTGCACAAAACTGCAGAAATGCAGGGGGTCATTCCGAGTTGATCACTAGTTGCTTTCGTTCGCTGCACAGCGATCAGGCAAAAAGACGGCACTTATGCGCATGCATATGCGGCACAATGCGCACGCACGTCGTACTATTACAACGAACGATGTAGTTTCACACAAGGTCTAGCAAAGCATTTCATTCGCACTGCTGGCCGCAGAGTGATTGACAGGTAGGGGACGTCTCTGGGTGTCAACTGACCGTTTTCAGGGAGTGTTCGAAAAAAACGCAGGCGTGCCAGGAAAAACGCAGGCGTGCCAGGAAAAACGCAGGCGTGGCTGGGCGAACGCAGGTCGTGTTTGTGACGTCAAAACAGGAACTGAACAGTCTGAAGTGATCGCAAGCGCTGAGTAGGTCTGAAGCTACTCTGAAACTGCACAAAATTATTTTGTAGCCGCTCGGCGATCCTTTCGTTCGCACTTCTGCTAAGCTAAAATACACTCCCAGTGGGAGGCGGCATAGCGTTTGCACGGCTGCTAAAAACTGCTAGAGAGCGAACAACTCGGAATGACCACCGCAGTGCAAAGACAGCTTTAGTGCCGTCACTGCCGTGCAAGTTGATTTGTGCCAAGCCACACAAAGAAAGTGGAGCTGAAATTTAGATGAGTGGGGGCAAATGTTGGGCAGAGGAGTGAGGAAATTCCTTGCTATGTACAGAATATTGCACTAGTACACCTGGTTTTGCAGAGCATTGCAAAGGATTTATTTTTTTTGGTCGCTAGGGATGGTTTAAGAGAGGATGGAGCCCATGTGCAGTCTCTTTGCAGGCCGTCTTCCCTAATCTCGCTGGACTAATTGCAGAGTAGGCTATGGCACCGTGCCAAAGTTTAATGAATAAAAAAACTAAAGACCTGCACTGTAGGAATGGCCATTGGTCGGTTGCCATCAGTACTGCCATTGATGGCATAACCCCATCTGTTAGGGAGCCATTGATGGTTTCACCCATCAATGGTTATCCCTGCTTTAATATTAAGTGGGCTGTGGACCAATCAGTGACTGCGGCTTGGGTTTTGCGGGTATCAGGGGGTGGAGCTATGCTCCGTGTCCAAAAACTATTTGGTTGGTCTTTACCATCGATGGCAGGAAATCATGTGGTTCTTCACCATCAATGGCTAAAGTATTCGACATTGGCTATATACCATCAATGATTTTGAGTCATCGATGGTCGATGGCCATCCCTACTGCACTGGGATATGTACAGCAGCTCTAGTCAAGGCTGTAAAGTAAACCTATTAAACAGATAAGCACTGAATGTATGCAAGAAGAAAACTATATGAATGGAATGGAAGGAGTTTGCACAACGATAGATGCAATGTGTAATATGTAACAATACATGTGTCATTTGTGTTTTCTGAATTCTGGTCTAATATAAATTCTGTTTATACTTAGAATATCTTTACATATTAACAGGACTGAGATGAAGATAAATCTCATAAAGCAAGACTCTAAATCGTTCACAAGCTTTCCTTCAACATTATGTAAAGCGACTTTGTATCTCTAGTTCCCAGACCCGTTCCTCCAAGGTAAAGGGACTACTATAGAAAGTTAATGATTGCTTTCTCCTAATTTGAGCTATGGGTCTTATAGAATATATACCTGCTTCCAGCTGTGGTGCCCCTTAGCAAATTTTTCAAGGATCCTCCACAGTTTCTATGGAGAGATAGCCCCAACCTCCCGATGTTTGAGAAGCCAACAGCGGTGAGTAAGGGGTGTTTCCCCTCTCCCCAACCCCCTAACTCCCCGCAGCCTAGCCCTAACCTCCCTCATTGTTGCCTAACCCTAACCATATCCTGTAGGTGCCTAAACCTAACTCTGTGTCCCCGTTGCCTAAAACTAACCCTTCCCCCCTGCAGCCTAGCCCTAACCCTCTGAGGGGGGTGCCTAACCCTAACTTCCGCCCTCCCCGCTGCCGAACCCTCCCTGCAGCCTAAACCTACATCCCCCCCCCCGTCCCCACATGGCTTACCTGACTCGTGATGTGTCCTTGCTCGGGATCCTGGCTGTCAGTATTCCGGCGCTGGGATGGTGTACCCATTCTGGATGTCGGTGTCGGCATTCAGAATAGGGTCGGTATTCCAGCATCGGTATTCTGACTGCCGGGATACCGACAGCCGGGATCCTGACTGCATACCCTATATTCATAGAACGGCCAGTCACCTACTCAGCTGCCCATCCTCAGAGTTCCCTTTCCCTTTCAGCATACTTTAATTGTGGAGTCCTAGACTGCACACTGTAGGTGGTAGCACACTCACGGGAAGAAATTAGACACCATGCTGCTGACTGGGGGTACAGCACTATTTAGCAGAAGGGAGGGCAGGGGAAACAGGGCACAGAACAGTATGGGTGGCACTGGCAGCTACACAGGGACCCTCAGGTGCCCAGTAACAGCTAATGCAATAGTTTCACTCATATATACTTCATAAAGAAGAAGTGCACAGAGGGGCTTGGAATCACCAGTGACTACAAAAGATTGATGCAATGGCATATCTGTAATGAGTGCAGGCTGTGAAGTGCACATGGGACCAAGGGTCCAGGGGGACCCACACCCTGCACATCCATGTTCTTTCATACTTACCTCTCCATAGTCCTGCATCAGCAGTGCAGCAAAAATCACTGGCAAAATGGCATAGTGGCCATTTTCCTGGTGTCTGTACATGTGCAGTAGACTCTGTTAAGTCTGTGAATTATATTTCCATAAAGTCTTTAGTAAGTTAAAACCATGATACAGTCGTTGTTGTATGCTTCTTTTTCTGTAAAACTGCAGGAAACACATTACTTAGAGGATAGATACATACACCAACTATGTACAGCAAAAAAATGAGCTCTATTGTATCCTTCCACTGAATAAACACAACAAAAACAGGAACTACATACATCACAGTCTACTTGCATGTGCCGTCGGCTTAAGAGGAGGGGGCCTGGATGGAAACTGCAAACAGGTCCCCTCCTCACTTAATACGCCCCTGGATTGATGAGGTGTAAAATCAAGGTGCAAATCCCTGGTTTAAATTGAGTACGTGAGGAGTGGAATTAGATGTAGAACCAGGAATAACAATAGTGTCAGCATAATCAAAACTCCTCAAGTTTATCATTATGAGCCACCTGTCTGTCTCTAACTCACTGCTTCTTTCACCTTAGCTTCCTGTCCAGGATGTAGTCAATATCCCGGCACTCAGGATCCTGACGGTCACAATCCGATGGATCCCGATCGTAAGTACTGGGGTTAGGCACTATGGCGAGGGTTAGGTTGCAGGAGGGGTGGGTTAGAGTTAGACTGCGGCAAATGACGGTCAGGGTTAGGCTGCAAGAGGGGTGGGTTAGAATTAGGGTTAAAATTAGAGATGAGCGGGTTCGGTTCCTCGGGATCCGAACCCCCCCGAACTTCACCCATTTTACACGGTTCCGAGGCAGACTCGAATCTTCCCGCCTTGCTCGGTTAACCCGAGCGCGCCCGAACGTCATCATCCCGCTGTCGGATTCTTGCGAGATTCGTATTCTATATAAGGAGCCGCTCGTCGCCGCCATTTTCACTCGTGCATTGGAGATGATAGCGAGAGGACGTGGCTGCGTTCTCTCAGTTTCTGTGTTCAGTGTGCTGCAAATATCTGTGCTCAGTGTGATGCAAATATCTGTGCTCAGTGTGCTGCAAATATCTGTGCTCAGTGTGCTGAAAATATCTACGTTCTCTGCCTGAAAAACGCTCCATATCTGTGCTGCATTGTAGTATATAGTTGAAGGACAGTGCAGAATTTTGCTGACCACCAGTATGTATATATAGCAGTACGGTACAGTAGTCCATTGCTCTACCTCTGTGTCGTCAAGTATACTATCCATCCATACCTGTGCTGCATTTTAGTTGTGCGCAGTATATAGTAGGAGGACAGTGCAGAATTTTGCTGACCACCAGTATATATATAGCAGTACGGTACAGTAGTCCATTGCTTTACCTCTGTGTCGTCAAGTATACTATCCATATGTGTGCTGCATGTGCTGTTTTGGGGACTATTTTTTAAATCTGCCATCCTGTCTGACACTGCAGTTCCACTCCTAGATGGGCCAGGTGTTTGTGTCGGCCACTTGCGTCGCTTAGCTTAGCCATCCAGCGACCTTGGTGCACCTCTTTTTTTCTTTGCATCATGTGCTGTTTGGGGACTATTTTTTAAACCTGCCATCCTGTCTGACACTGCAGTGCCACTCCTAGATGGGCCAGGTGTTTGTGTCGGCCACTTGGGTCGCTTAGCTTAGCCATCCAGCGACCTTGGTGCACCTCTTTTTTTCTTTGCATCATGTGCTGTTTGGGGACTATTTTTTAAATCTGCCATCCTGTCTGACACTGCAGTGCCTCTCCTAGATGGGCCAGGTGTTTGTGTCGGCCACTTGGGTCGCTTAGCTTAGTCATACAGCGACCTCGGTGCAAATTTTAGGACTAAAAATAATATTGTGAGGTGTGAGGTGTTCAGAATAGACTGGAAATGAGTGGAAATTATGGTTATTGAGGTTAATAATACTATGGGATCAAAATGACCCCCAAATTCTATGATTTAAGCTGTTTTTGAGGGTTTTTTGTAAAAAAACACCCGAATCCAAAACACACCCGAATCCGACAAAACATTTTCAGGGAGGTTTTGCCAAAACGCGTCCGAATCCAAAACACGGCCGCGGAACCGAATCCAAAACCAAAATACAAAACCCGAAAAATTTCCGGTACACATCACTAGTTAAAATACTCACCGGGATCCGTTGTGACTTTGACCATTGGGATTCTGCTTTTGTCATTTTGACATCTGTTTTCCTAGGGTTATATTCATGTGACCGGCAGTCGGGAGACCGATGGTCACATGACCTCCACCAACATCCCGCCCCCTCACTATCCCGATGGTCGGCATGCCGACCAACAGGGACTATTTCCACTCGTGGGTGTCCACGACACCCATAGAGTGAGAATAGAACCCATGGCGACTGCAGGTCGCCACCGAGCCCGCAAGGGGCTTGCTGTACTCACCCCTCCCCACCGGGAACCCGGCGTCGGTATGCTGCCGGGATCCCGGCGTCGGTATGCTGACCGGCAGTCAGCCTTATTACACCCGTTTTCCTATGCCCCAAGATATCGATATCAACCTGCCTGGCCTATTTGCTTGCTTCACTTTAATGGTAGCAGCCTGTCTGTGGACTCTGCTGATTGGATGATGTTTAAAACCTTTAGGGTAAGATACAAACTTTATTTTAAGTATCAACCCACCAACCTCACTCATCTATATCCATGCTTTAAGGAGATCCCCAGTCTTGGGTCTTTAGTTTAGGTGGACTGCATTTGCTTTGGTTGATTCATTCTTTGACCAGCTAGGTTTGTTCTAAGGTGACCCTGATGAAGAAGATCCATCATACTAGAACACAAGGCTGTTGTCATAGGAGATTATTCTGCTGGATTCAGGCATTGGGTTACTCAATGTGGATGTAATGATCCAACACTCAGGAGTCAAATTCCATGGGGCTGTCTGAGCAAATGAAAGACTGTATTTTACAATACTCAGTCCCTGATTCTCTGGAATTATTATTCCGAATTCTCTTTATTGACTGACACTTTCAGGACAGGAAACTGGAACTGGACCTTTGTGTCATGACTTCTTCACGTACTGCAGCTCTGGCTTTACCCATGTAGATTGAGGCCTTTCATTTATCAGTCGAAGCGACAGGGGGATATGTTATAAACATAGGAGAGAGATAAAGTGGAGAAAGATAAAGTACCAGCCAATCAGCTTCTGTCATTTTACAGGTTGTGTTTGAAAAAAATTTACAGGCGCTGATTAATTGGTACCTTATTTCTCTCCACTTTATCTCTCTCTCCGGGCTTTGAGACATCTCCCCCAAAGTGAGGAGATGTACCTTAGGCCACTGTGGGGAAAAAGGTCACTTTATCCAGTCATGTCCATGGAAGTCAGGACAATGACAGGACCTACAGTAGGTGTAATAAAAGTTATACCCAGACTGATTTGATTAAATATAAGAGACCCAGTCAATATGACCCTTTATCACAAAATGCTAGTATTAAGACTTTTATACGTATTTCTGAAGCTGATAAAAGATCTAAAGTGAATACGAGACCTAAATACTACAATTTATCTGCTGACCAAAGATCTGCATTGAAATTGCTGAAGAATGATAAAGACATCACCATACGTCCCGCAGATAAATGTGGGAGCGGTGGTGATACAGGATTGGTGTCAGTTTGATCAAGAAATCAGACACCAATTATCAGATGAGAGTACATATGTTAAATTAAGCGGTAATCCTACCATTACAATTAAAAAATTCATTGATAATACCATTGACATGGGTTTTCAGGCAGGTTGGATAGATAGTGATATAGTTAATTATTTAAAGGTTGAGTATCCAATAACACCCATACTCTATACACTGCCTAAAGTCCATAAACAGCTAGAAAATCCACCGGGTCGACCTATTATTTCTGCTAGGGGGTCCCTTCTACAACCCCTTGCACAGTATGTTGATCAGTTCTACAGCCTTTGGTATGTAACACCACTAGCTATATGCGTGATACAACTGATTTTCTGGACAAAATTAGGGATTTTGAACTGCCTGTGCTGATTTGTGGTTGGTAACCCTCGATGTACAGTCACTTTATACTGTTATTCTGCATCAAGAGGGCATTGATGCCATTAGACAACATCTATTGGAAGCAGCTCACACTAAGCCCCGTATTGAGTTCCTATTGAGTCTGGTTGAATTAGTTCTGAAGCAGAATTATTTCATGTATGGTTCTGAGTATTTTGCCCAGGTGAATGGTACAGCTATGGGCTTGAATTTGGCGCCTGCTTACGCCAATCTATATGTGGCTACATATGAGCGTAAATATATGTTTCAACAGTATAAGCATAAAATGTTGTTATACATGAGATTTATTGACGATATTTTTTTGCTCTGGTCTGGCACTGGGGACGAATTAATTGATATGTTTGATACGCTCAATACATTGACTGAGCCTATTAGATTCACTTATACTATAAATCAAAATTCAGCTGTTTTTCTGGATGTAGCACTATGGACGGATGGATCAGACTTATGTACTACGCTATTTTGTAAAGAGAGGGATCAAAATACGATTTTACAAGCAACAAGACAGCATCCACCAATGCTAAAGGAGAGTCTCCCTATATCTCAGTTCTTAAGGGTACTACGAATAAACTCTTCAGGAGAGCTTGCTAGGATTCAGATCGATGAGATGAAAGCCAGGTTTCTTCAAAGAGGGTACTCACCTATCACTCTGCAAAGATGTATTAATAAAGCATACCATCACTTTAGACAGTGGATAAGACTGCAAAATCTTTATCTGAAGATCGAATGGTACATGCTAGTACGTATGATCATACTGCATATGTGACAAAGAGTATCTATAATCAACATTGGTCATTATTGGCTACGGACCCTGCTCTGAAGCTACGTGGAAGTAAACCGCCGATGTGTGCGCATCGCAGGGGCCCCAACTTGCGCCAATTGCTAATGCGTCCAACCATGCAACCATCACAATTGCCTCCACATTGGCTACGGACTGGTAGGACGGGCTGCTTTAAGTGTAAGGGGTGTACAACTTGCAACTCGATGTTAAGTGGTAAGGAGTTCCGACATCCACACAATGGTATGAAGATTCCCATTTGTTACAATTTAACATGTATGAGTGCCTTTGCAGTTTATTTTGTGACCTGGCCATGAGGGATTTACTACATTGGCATGACCAGTAGACCATTCAGAGACAGAATGGCTAATCATAGATACTCGATCAGACTGGCTATTGATACCCATGAGACTGACAAACCAGTGGCAAAACATCTTCTTCAACATAATCATCAAGTTTCATCATTGCGCTGTATGGTCATTGACCAAGTACCAGAGCCTCTTAGAGGTGGAGATCATGTTCTTCTATTAAAGAAACTTGAATCACGATGGATTAATAAACTTGATACTATTGTTCCTCCTGGGCTGAACAAACATAATCCCTTCAATATCTTTATTCATTAATATATAGTTATCTCTACTGGGAATCAACCTTGATTCCTATTAATGTGAGAAGTACAACCTTACTAACTCCTTTCTATTAACTTTATGGATATAATTTTTGACTACTAGTATTTTAGGTATTATAGTATTTTTACTGTGATGAATTTCTATTATTATATAAGGTTTTTATTGATTTGCTGTGGTCTTTGTCTGGGCTCCACTATATAGCTATGGGTTAGATTGATATTGACTGATGGGCCAATCTGGATGAATATTGATATGGTACAGCTGTATCAGATCTTCTATTATTGAGCATCTGGTAGGTAATATAGCTGATGTTATATTATACACAGACTTTGCATTCCTTAAAACTATTGTTTTAATTTATTATTAATATAGGTACTGGATGATCTATATATTGACACATGTAGTGTATCTGGTGTGTGGATTGTAGTAGCACACATTAATTTGTACCCTGTTTGCTGACATATTCTAGATGTTGGAATGCAAGCTTGTAGACTGGTGAAGCGCAAATGATGCATTTCCGGTAATGATGCGAGTTGGCGGTGGTACGCACGCTGGGTAACCAGTGGAGCGCAAGTGATGTACTTCCGGTAATGCAGTGAGTGCGGTAGTCTGTATACCTTACAAAGTTGGTACGTGTTCCTTACAGTTTGTATATTATTGATATTCATCCTGGCGCCATCGGTTGAGTGCTTATATTGTATTGTATGTCTTTTGTGACTTGATGTGATAGATGTTAAAATGTATTATGTTTACACTCATTTCCGGTAATTATGTAATTAAGTAATTGCTATGTGCTATATAAGGGGGCCCGTGAGACTGTGTCAGTATGCTTGCATCTGGCATGTTGAACGGATGTCCCTTGTGGTTGTCTTGAGAAATGTGCAAATAAAAAATGCTATATACTTTTGGATTGGTGAGTGCCCTCTGTTAAGATCTAATGATCTTATTATACCTGTTATATGTGAAAGCTTCCTCTAGCTTTTTTGAGGAGCACTTCACTGGTGACAGTTATACAGATTGGAGTGCGGACATAAAACTTGGAATATATATATATATATATATATATATATAAAACACATGTAACTGTGACAGGGAAGGAGGCCTCTCTCAACTCTGGGCCCCATAGTAGTTGCACTCCCTGCACCTATGGTAGCTACACCCTGGCATATAACACATGTAACTGTGACAGGGAAGGTGGCCCGTCTCAGCTCTGGGCCCCATAGCAGCTGCACTCCCTGCACCTATGGTAGCTATGCCCTTGGTTACAACATCAGCCATGGAACTGTATTAACTACCTACCTGTAAAAATGAGCTTGGATGCCCCTTTATTCTTCATTACTTATTCCGAGCATTGTAATGGCTGAAAACACCCCATGTCCCTTGTAATAGTGTTGGGACAACAAGAAACATTTCACAGATAGTCACATTCAGAGATAATCATCTCAACCTTGTTGAATTGCTGACTCGTCAAGGAGAGTGCACATGTGAGTCCCATAACTCCAGTTTATTCGTATCAGATCTTCATGGAATATTTGTTCTACTTATAGGGTTTAATTAAATTTGCCAAGGAAACTATAAATATCTATTCATTAGTTTAAAATGTTATACGCAAATTAAAAAATGTATAAAAAATAGAACATTATACGACAGATTGTGGGGGATATTTACTAAGGTCCCGATTTTGACCGAGATGCCGTTTTTTCTTCAAAGTGTCATCTCGGTAATTTACTAAGCAAAACTCACGGCAGTGATGAGGGCATTCGTAATATTTTGGAAGTCCTAGGAAAAAAATCACGAATCAATACACCATCGGTCAAATACGCCTGCAATTTGGTAGAAATCGGTCATTTACTAAAAAGTGCAAAACACAAACACTGCCGACAATAGCCAATCACTGCCGTGCTAAAATACAAATCGTGAAAAAGTGCTAAAAAAAACCAGACCTGCTTTTTTATCCCGTGTTTGTATAGGCATGCACGGATCCATGAGATCCGTGCAGGTTTTTCAGTGGGAAGGGGTGGGAAATGTTATAATTTTTCAAAAAAAAAATTGCGTGGGGTCCCCCCTCCTAAACCAAACCAGCCTCGGGCTCTTTGAGCTGGCCCTGGTTGCAAAAATATGGGAAAAAAATTGACAGGGGTTCCCCCATATTTAAGCAACCAGCACCGGGCTCTGCGCCTGGTCCTGGTTCCAAAAATACGGGGGACAAAAAGCGTAGGGGTCCCCCGTATTTTTGAAACCAGCACCGGGCTCCACTAGCTGGACAGATAATGCCACAGCCGGAAGTCACTTTTATACAGTGCCTTGCGGCCGTGGCATCAAATATCCAACTAGTCACCCCTGGCCGGGGTACCCTGGGGGAGTGGGGACCCCTTCAATCAAGGGGTCCCCCCCCAGCCACCCAAGGGGTGAAGCCCGAGGCTGTCCCCCCCATCCAATGGGCTGCGGATGGGGGGCTGATAGCCTTTGTTGAAAGTAATGAATATTGTTTTTAGTAGCAGTACTACAAGTCCCAGCAAGCCTCCCCCGCAAGCTGGTACTTGGAGAACCACAAGTACCAGCATGCGGCGGAAAACCGGGCCCGCTGGTACCTGTAGTACTACTACTAAAAAAATACCCCAATAAAGACATTACACACACACCTTGAAAGTATAACTTTAATGCATACATGACACACCACCATATACACATACTTACCTTATGTTCACACGAGGGTCGGTCCCCTTCTCCAGTAGAATCCATGGTGTACCTGTTGAAAAAATCCTACTCACCAAATCCAGTGTAGAGGGCTCCTCGGATAATCCATTTGTAATCCACGTACTTGTAAAAATAAAAAAACGGGACACCCGACCACGAACTGAAAGGGGACCCATGTTTTCACATGGGACCCCTTTCCCCGAATGCCAGAAACACCCTCTGACTGATGTCTAAGTGGGTTTCTTCAGCCAATCAGGGAGCGCCACGTTGTGGCACCCTCCTGATCGGCTGTGTGCTCCTGTACTGTCTGACAGACGGCACACGGCAGTGTTACAATGTAGCGCCTATGCGCTCCATTGTAACCAATGGTGGGAACTTTGTGGTCAGCGGTGAGGTCACTTTCGGTCAACCGCTGACTACAAAGTTCCCACCATTGGTTACAATGGAGCGCATAGGCGCTACATTGTAACACTGCCGTGTGCCGCCTGTCAGACAGTACAGGAGCACACAGCCGATCAGGAGGGTGCCACAACGTGGCGCTCCCTGATTGGCTGAAGAAACCCACTTAGACATCAGTCAGAGGGGGTTTCTGGCATTCGGGGAAAGGGGTCCCATGTGAAAACATGGGTCCCCTTTCAGTTCGTGGTCGGGTGTCCCGTTTTTTTATTTTTACAAGTACGTGGATTACAAATGGATTATCCGAGGAGCCCTCTACACTGATTTGGTGAGTAGGATTTTTTCAACAGGTACACCATGGATTCTACTGGAGAAGGGGACCGACCCTCGTGTGAACATAATGTGTATATGGTGGTGTGTATGTATGCATTAAAGTTATACTTTCAAGGTGTCTGTGTAATGTCTTTATTGGGGTATTTTTTTAGTAGTAGTACTACAGGTACCAGCGGGCCCGGTTTTCCGCCGCATGCTGGTACTTGTGGTTCTCCAAGTACCAGCTTGCGGGGGAGGCTTGCTGGGACTTGTAGTACTGCTACTAAAAACAATATTCATTACTTTCAACAAAGGCTATCAGCCCCCCATCCGCAGCCCATTGGATGGGGGGGACAGCCTCGGGCTTCACCCCTGGCCCTTGGGTGGCTGGGGGGGGACCCCTTGATTGAAGGGGTCCCCACTCCCCCAGGGTACCCCGGCCAGGGGTGACTAGTTGGATATTTGATGCCACGGCCGCAAGGCACTGTATAAAAGTGACCCCCGGCTGTGGCATTATCTGTCCAGCTAGTGGAGCCCGGTGCTGGTTTCAAAAATACGGGGGACCCCTACGTTTTTTGTCCCCCGTATTTTTGGAACCAGGACCAGGCGCAGAGCCCGGTGCTGGTTGCTTAAATATGGGGGAACCCCTGTCAATTTTTTCCCCATATTTTTGCAACCAGGGCCGGCTCAAAGAGCCCGAGGCTGGTTTGGCTTAGGAGGGGGGACCCCACGCAATTTTTTTTTTAAGTTTAAACATTTTTTTTTTTTTTTTTACAAGGTGCACAATGAAGCCCTGCACGGATCTCTCAGATCCGGCCGAGATTCATTGTATTAAAGTCGGCAGTGTTTTACAAGTCACTCATGTAAAACACTGCCTAAAAAAACGAATGACATCGACATCGGAAAAACCGAAAATGCAGAATACGGCAGCTTAGTAAATTAGTCGTAATCAATTCAAAAAGTTGCATATTTACACTTTCGATGTCATTCGTGATTGAACTTTGACCTCAAACGGGAAAATACGATTCTTAGTAAATTTACCCCTGTGTCTCCCAATGACAGTTTAGAATTATGCAGTAAATCATCAGTGCTGTACAGAAATGTGTCTGACAAGTTACTATGTTACTATGCTAAGTGTACCGCAAATAGTTCCTAAGTGCCAAAGTTGCCAATATTTTGCTACACAGTGACATAAACGCTCTGGTACATAGTTATTTAGGAATAGGCTATAAAAAATATGTCATAGATACCTTCTATAATTGGCATGTAGGCACACATACTAAACTTGTCATTATACAAAAATGACATTTAAACTATGCATCTGATTGCCAATATTAATTATCATACCAATTAATAGGGAAACGCATGTGGTCATGGTATGCATGTATTCACATTTGTTATTAAAATCATGTGTAGAGAAATAAGCTTAAAGGAGAAGTATTTTTTTAAATGTAGGGAGATATTTATCAAATCTTGGGAGAGAGATGAAGTAGAGAAATAAACAAGAAAAAAGAAAACCTGGCACCAACCAGATCCTCAGTGTCTAGACAGCTTGCCTGCAGCTCTCTATATATAGAGGGAGTACCAAACCCTTAATCAACAACCAAACAAATAGAAAAGAGAGCGCTGGCAAGTTGTATTTTAAAGTTTATTCAGCTAATAAAATATTTAAAAAAGAGTTTTAATCTCAGAAAAATGTCAACTGGTTTTACATTTCTAATCTCAAATAATTATCCCTTTGTTTTTATATATATATATATATATAGAGAGAGAGAGAGAGAGAGAGAGAGAGAGAGAGAGAGAGAGAGAAAGAACCGAGGCGGCACTCAGAGACTTGTAACAGCAATCATATATTTGTGCAAATCATATCAACGTTTCGGGGACCTAGTCCCCTTCTTCAGGATAACATAAGTGCCAAAAATGGGTGTTTAAATAGACAAGACAAACACTTACCCCCTGACCCCATCCAATCTGCAGCTGCAGCGTGTCCGTCTGGCCGCCCTTTCATGACTTTCGCCCGGCTGCTCGCGTCTCGGCGGAACCGGAAGTGATGTCGCGAGTGCGAGCCGCGTTACCATGGCTACCACTCGAGGCTTTGCTCGCTGCCCGAGTGTCATGCCCTGGCCGCGTCACTCAAGCTACCTCCAATGCGTCCGCCGATCCCGCGAGATCTGGAGCCCTGGCAAGGGAGACATTTGCGTTACCATAGAAACGCTGTCAACTGTACAACAATACGAACAAAAGAAAAAAAGAAAAAACAGTAAACTAGGTGACATGTTAAGATGACTTTTGACGGTCAATGTTACATTAAAACATCAATCTAAAAATACTGGTGCAAACTCTATTATACAAACGCTTAGGGACATCTAAAAGTGCAAACAGAAAAATGTACACAAACAGGTCCAATTGTTAAAAAAAAGAAAAAGAACCTGCTGGATGTGACAAAAATTCTAAAATGGGCACCTCCTGTATAGCAGCTGGAACTAATGTTAATGCCTTGTGTCTTGAGAATAAACTATTAGTGACATCGGCACAGAGCCCCCCAAAACTGAGTTTCACTAAGCGTGGTGTCGACAAGCTAGGACTTAACCGCATTCACAAAAAATTGATTAATCCCAGATTGTCATTAAGCCCCCCAGGTTTCAAAGTGTTAAGCCTATGGATCCACATGGACTCCAACTGTAATAGCTTGCGTCCCCGATCACCCCCCCGTATTGATTCGGGGACGTGATCGATGATGCGGTGTTTGAACGTGGCCATCGAATGTCTAAATGTCACGAAATGCTTGGCCACGGGCTGTTCCCCACTACCCGATGCCAAAGCATTCCGGATGGCTAGTCTGTGCTGTGCCATTCTGATTTTAAATTGGCATTCTGTTTTGCCAACATAATATCGCCCACATGGGCAGATGATGGCATAAATGACGAACTTCGTACTACATGTGAGGGGCCATTTGATTTTATACAACTTCCCTGAAAAGGGATGAGCTATGGTAGTCCCTGTTGACATTAGAGATGAGCGCCGGAAATTTTTCGGGTTTTGTGTTTTGGTTTTGGGTTCGGTTCCGCGGCCGTGTTTTGGGTTCGACCGCGTTTTGGCAAAACCTCACCGAATTTTTTTTGTCGGATTCGGGTGTGTTTTGGATTCGGGTGTTTTTTTCCAAAAAACCTAAAAAACAGCTTAAATCATAGAATTTGGCGGTCATTTTGATCCCAAAGTATTATTAACCTCAAAAACCATAATTTCCACTCATTTTCAGTCTATTCTGAATACCTCACACCTCACAATATTATTTTTAGTCCTAAAATTTGCACCGAGGTCGCTGTGTGAGTAAGATAAGCGACCCTAGTGGCCGACACAAACACCGGGCCCATCTAGGAGTGGCACTGCAGTGTCACGCAGGATGGCCCTTCCAAAAAACCCTCCCCAAACAGCACATGACGCAAAGAAAAAAAGAGGCGCAATGAGGTAGCTGTGTGAGTAAGATTAGCGACCCTAGTGGCCGACACAAACACCGGGCCCATCTAGGAGTGGCACTGCAGTGTCACGCAGGATGTCCCTTCCAAAAAACCCTCCCCAAACAGCACATGACGCAAAGAAAAAAAGAGGAGCAATGAGGTAGCTGTGTGAGTAAGATAAGCGACCCTAGTGGCCGACACAAACACCGGGCCCATCTAGGAGTGTCACTGCAGTGTCACGCAGGATGTCCCTTCCAAAAAACCCTCCCCAAACAGCACATGACGCAAAGAAAAAAAGAGGCGCAATGAGGTAGCTGTGTGAGTAAGATAAGCGACCCTAGTGGCCGACACAAACACCGGGCCCATCTAGGAGTGGCACTGCAGTGTCACGCAGGATGTCCCTTCCAAAAAACCCTCCCCAAACAGCACATGACGCAAAGAAAAAGAAAAGAAAAAAGAGGTGCAAGATGGAATTGTCCTTGGGCCCTCCCACCCACCCTTATGTTGTATAAACAAAGCAGGACATGCACACTTTAACCAACCCATCATTTCAGTGACAGGGTCTGCCACACGACTGTGACTGATATGACGGGTTGGTTTGGACCCCCCCCAAAAAAGAAGCAATTAATCTCTCCTTGCACAAACTGGCTCTACAGAGGCAAGATGTCCACCTCATCATCACCCTCCGATATATCACCGTGTACATCCCCCTCCTCACAGATTATCAATTCGTCCCCACTGGAATCCACCATCTCAGCTCCCTGTGTACTTTGTGGAGGCAATTGCTGCTGGTCAATGTCTCCGCGGAGGAATTGATTATAATTCATTTTAATGAACATCATCTTCTCCACATTTTCTGGATGTAACCTCGTACGCCGATTGCTGACAAGGTGAGCGGCGGCACTAAACACTCTTTCGGAGTACACAGTTGTGGGAGGGCAACTTAGGTAGAATAAAGCCAGTTTGTGCAAGGGCCTCCAAATTGCCTCTTTTTCCTGCCAGTATAAGTACGGACTGTGTGACGTGCCTACTTGGATGCGGTCACTCATATAATCCTCCACCATTCTATCAATGTTGAGAGAATCATATGCAGTGACAGTAGACGACAGGTCCGTAATCGTTGTCAGGTCCTTCAGTCCGGACCAGATGTCAGCATCAGCAGTCGCTCCAGACTGCCCTGCATCACCGCCAGCGGGTGGGCTCGGAATTCTGAGCCTTTTCCTCGCACCCCCAGTTGCGGGAGAATGTGAAGGAGGAGATGTTGACAGGTCGCGTTCCGCTTGACTTGACAATTTTGTCACCAGCAGGTCTTTCAACCCCAGCAGACTTGTGTCTGCCGGAAAGAGAGATCCAAGGTAGGCTTTAAATCTAGGATCGAGCACGGTGGCCAAAATGTAGTGCTCTGATTTCAACAGATTGACCACCCGTGAATCCTTGTTAAGCGAATTAAGGGCTCCATCCAAAAGTCCCACATGCCTAGCGGAATCGCTCCGTGTTAGCTCCTCCTTCAATGTCTCCAGCTTCTTCTGCAAAAGCCTGATGAGGGGAATGACCTGACTCAGGCTGGCAGTGTCTGAACTGACTTCACGTGTGGCAAGTTCAAAGGGCATCAGAACCTTGCACAACGTTGAAATCATTCTCCACTGCGCTTGAGACAGGTGCATTCCACCTACTATATCGTGCTCAATTGTATAGGCTTGAATGGCCTTTTGCTGCTCCTCCAACCTCTGAAGCATATAGAGGGTTGAATTCCACCTCGTTACCACTTCTTGCTTCAGATGATGGCAGGGCAGGTTCAGTAGTTTTTGGTGGTGCTCCAGTCTTCTGTACGTGGTGCCTGTACGCCGAAAGTGTCCCGCAATTCTTCTGGCCACCGACAGCATCTCTTGCACGCCCCTGTCGTTTTTTAAAAAATTCTGCACCACCAAATTCAAGGTATGTGCAAAACTTGGGACGTGCTGGAATTTGCCCATATTTAATGCACACACAATATTGCTGGCGTTGTCCGATGCCACAAATCCACAGGAGAGTCCAATTGGGGTAAGCCATTCCGCGATGATCTTCCTCAGTTGCCGTAAGAGGTTTTCAGCTGTGTGCGTATTCTGGAAAGCGGTGATACAAAGCGTAGCCTGCCTAGGAAAGAGTTGGCGTTTGCGAGATGCTGCTACTGGTGCCGCCGCTGCTGTTCTTGCGGCGGGAGTCCATACATCTACCCAGTGGGCTGTCACAGTCATATAGTCCTGACCCTGCCCTGCTCCACTTGTCCACATGTCCGTGGTTAAGTGGACATTTGGTACAACTGCATTTTTTAGGACACTGGTGAGTCTTTTTCTGACGTCCGTGTACATTCTCGGTATCGCCTGCCTAGAGAAGTGGAACCTAGATGGTATTTGGTAACGGGGGCACACTGCCTCAATAAATTGTCTAGTTCCCTGTGAACTAACGGCGGATACCGGACGCACGTCTAACACCAACATAGTTGTCAAGGCCTCAGTTATCCGCTTTGCAGCAGGATGACTGCTGTGATATTTCATCTTCCTCGCAAAGGACTGTTGAACAGTCAATTGCTTACTGGAAGTAGTACAAGTGGGCTTACGACTTCCCCTCTGGGATGACCATCGACTCCCAGCAGCAACAACAGCAGCGCCAGCAGCAGTAGGCGTTACACGCAAGGATGCATCGGAGGAATCCCAGGCAGGAGAGGACTCGTCAGAATTGCCAGTGACATTGCCTGCAGGACTATTGGCATTCCTGGGGAAGGAGGAAATTGACACTGAGGGAGTTGGTGGGGTGGTTTGCGTGAGCTTGGTTACAAGAGGAAGGGATTTACTGGTCAGTGGACTGCTTCCGCTGTCACCCAAAGTTTTTGAACTTGTCACTGACTTATTATGAATGCGCTGCAGGTGACGTATAAGGGAGGATGTTCCGAGGTGGTTAACGTCCTTACCCCTACTTATTACAGCTTGACAAAGGTAACACACGGCTTGACACCTGTTGTCCGCATTTCTGGTGAAATACTTCCACACCGAAGAGCTGATTTTTTTGGTATTTTCACCAGGCATGTCAACGGCCATATTCCTACCACGGACAACAGGTGTCTCCCCGGGTGCCTGACTTAAACAAACCACCTCACCATCAGAATCCTCCTGGTCAATTTCCTCCCCAGCGCCAGCAACACCCATATCCTCCTCATCCTGGTGTACTTCAACACTGACATCTTCAATCTGACTATCAGGAACTGGACTGCGGGTGCTCCTTCCATCACTTGCAGGGGGCGTGCAAATGGTGGAAGGCGCATGCTCTTCACATCCAGTGTTGGGAAGGTCAGGCATCGCAACCGACACAATTGGAGTCGGACTCTCCTTGTGGATTTGGGATTTCGAAGAACGCACAGTTCTTTGCGGTGCTACTGCTTTTGCCAGCTTTAGTCTTTTCATTTTTCTAGCGAGAGGCTGAGTGCTTCCATCCTCATGTGAAGCTGAACCACTAGCCATGAACATAGGCCAGGGCCTCAGCCGTTCCTTGCCACTCCGTGTGGTAAATGGCATATTGGCAAGTTTACGCTTCTCCTCCGACAATTTTATTTTAGGTTTTGGAGTCCTTTTTTTACTGATATTTGGTGTTTTGGATTTGACATGCTCTGTACTATGACATTGGGCATCGGCCTTGGCAGACGACGTTGCTGGCATTTCATCGTCTCGGCCATGACTAGTGGCAGCAGCTTCAGCACGAGGTGGAAGTGGATCTTGATCTTTCCCTAATTTTGGAACCTCAACATTTTTGTTCTCCATATTTTAATAGGCACAACTAAAAGGCACCTCAGGTAAACAATGGAGATGGATGGATTGGATACTAGTATACAATTATGGACGGGCTGCCGAGTGCCGACACAGAGGTAGCCACAGCCGTGAACTACCGCACTGTACTGTGTCTGCTGCTAATATATAGACTGGTTGATAAAGAGATAGTATACTCGTAACTAGTATGTATGTATAAAGAAAGAAAAAAAAACCACGGTTAGGTGGTATATACAATTATGGACGGGCTGCCGAGTGCCGACACAGAGGTAGCCACAGCCGTGAACTACCGCACTGTACTGTGTCTGCTGCTAATATATAGACTGGTTGATAAAGAGATAGTATACTCGTAACTAGTATGTATGTATAAAGAAAGAAAAAAAAACCACGGTTAGGTGGTATATACAATTATGGACGGGCTGCCGAGTGCCGACACAGAGGTAGCCACAGCCGTGAACTACCGCACTGTAGTGTGTCTGCTGCTAATATATAGACTGGTTGATAAAGAGATAGTATACTCGTAACTAGTATGTATGTATAAAGAAAGAAAAAAAAACCACGGTTAGGTGGTATATACAATTATGGACGGGCTGCCGAGTGCCGACACAGAGGTAGCCACAGCCGTGAACTACCGCACTGTACTGTGTCTGCTGCTAATATATAGCTGGTTGATAAAGAGATAGTATACTCGTAACTAGTATGTATGTATAAAGAAAGAAAAAAAAACCACGGTTAGGTGGTATATACAATTATGGACGGGCTGCCGAGTGCCGACACAGAGGTAGCCACAGCCGTGAACTACCGCACTGTACTGTGTCTGCTGCTAATATATAGACTGGTTGATAAAGAGATAGTATACTCGTAACTAGTATGTATGTATAAAGTAAGAAAAAAAAACCACGGTTAGGTGGTATATACAATTATGGACGGGCTGCCGAGTGCCGACACAGAGGTAGCCACAGCCGTGAACTACCGCACTGTACTGTGTCTGCTGCTAATATATAGACTGGTTGATAAAGAGATAGTATACTCGTAACTAGTATGTATGTATAAAGAAAGAAAAAAAAACCACGGTTAGGTGGTATATACAATTATGGACGGGCTGCCGAGTGCCGACACAGAGGTAGCCACAGCCGTGAACTACCGCACTGTACTGTGTCTGCTGCTAATATATAGACTGGTTGATAAAGAGATAGTATACTCGTAACTAGTATGTATGTATAAAGAAAGAAAAAAAAACCACGGTTAGGTGGTATATACAATTATGGACGGGCTGCCGAGTGCCGACACAGAGGTAGCCACAGCCGTGAACTACCGCACTGTACTGTGTCTGCTGCTAATATATAGACTGGTTGATAAAGAGATAGTATACTCGTAACTAGTATGTATGTATAAAGAAAGAAAAAAAAACCACGGTTAGGTGGTATATACAATTATGGACGGGCTGCCGAGTGCCGACACAGAGGTAGCCACAGCCGTGAACTACCGCACTGTACTGTGTCTGCTGCTAATATATAGACTGGTTGATAAAGAGATAGTATACTCGTAACTAGTATGTATGTATAAAGAAAGAAAAAAAAACCACGGTTAGGTGGTATATACAATTATGGACGGGCTGCCGAGTGCCGACACAGAGGTAGCCACAGCCGTGAACTACCGCACTGTACTGTATCTGCTGCTAATATATAGACTGGTTGATAAAGAGATAGTATACTCGTAACTAGTATGTATGTATAAAGAAAGAAAAAAAAAACACGGTTAGGTGGTATATACAATTATGGACGGGCTGCCGAGTGCCGACACAGAGGTAGCCACAGCCGTGAACTACCGCACTGTACTGTGTCTGCTGCTAATATATAGACTGGTTGATAAAGAGATAGTATACTCGTAACTAGTATGTATGTATAAAGAAAGAAAAAAAACCCACGGTTAGGTGGTATATACAATTATGGACGGGCTGCCGAGTGCCGACACAGAGGTAGCCACAGCCGTGAACTACCGCACTGTACTGTGTCTGCTGCTAATATAGACTGGTTGATAAAGAGATAGTATACTCGTAACTAGTATGTATGTATAAAGAAAGAAAAAAAAACCACGGTTAGGTGGTATATACAATTATGGACGGGCTGCCGAGTGCCGACACAGAGGTAGCCACAGCCGTGAACTACCGCACTGTACTGTGTCTGCTGCTAATATAGACTGGTTGATAAAGAGATAGTATACTCGTAACTAGTATGACTATAAAGAAAGAAAAAAAAACCACGGTTAGGTGGTATATACAATTATGGACGGGCTGCCGAGTGCCGACACAGAGGTAGCCACAGCCGTGAACTACCGCACTGTACTGTGTCTGCTGCTAATATAGACTGGTTGATAAAGAGATAGTATACTACTAATATTATATATACTGGTGGTCAGGTCACTGGTCACTAGTCACACTGGCAGTGGCACTCCTGCAGCAAAAGTGTGCACTGTTTAATTTTAATATAATATTATGTACTCCTGGCTCCTGCTATAACCTATAACTGGCACTGCAGTGCTCCCCAGTCTCCCCCACAATTATAAGCTGTGTGAGCTGAGCACAGTCAGATATATATATACATTGATGCAGCACACTGGGCTGAGCAGTGCACACAGATATGGTATGTGACTGAGTCACCGTGTGTATCGTTTTTTTCAGGCAGAGAACGGATATATTAAATAAAACAAACAACTGCACTGTCTGGTGGTCACTGTGGTCGTCAGTCACTAAACTCTGCACTCTCTTCTACAGTATCACAGCCTCAGGTCAATCTCTCTCTCTCTCTCTCAACCCTAATCTAAATGGAGAGGACGCCAGCCACGTCCTCTCCCTATCAATCTCAATGCACGTGTGAAAATGGCGGCGACGCGCGGCTCCTTATATAGAATCCGAGTCTCGCGATAGAATCCGAGCCTCGCGAGAATCCGACAGCGTCATGATGACGTTCGGGCGCGCTCGGGTTAACCGAGCAAGGCGGGAAGATCCGAGTCGCTCGGACCCGTGAAAAAAAACATGAAGTTCGGGCGGGTTCGGATTCAGAGAAACCGAACCCGCTCATCTCTAGTTGACATGTGGGAACAAGTAGTACAACCAGTGCACTTGAAGCAACCATTACGTCTAGTGAGAAAATGTGTGGGATTCACTCTCAATTTTGTCATATCAGTTTTCACTAATATATCCCTGATACTTCTTCCTTTTTTGTAGCTGGGCATGATGCGTTTATCGTGTAGCATCTTTAACTCCGGATCTGAAGTTACAATGGGCCGCAGCTGGTTTAGTTGGCGTTGCCTTTCCCCGCTTGTCACATCGTACTCACACACCCAAGGGATGATTTTAGACATGTCTTTGGTGTGCTTAGGTTTCTCTAAGGCATCTCTCTGAGTAGCCTCTGCTTTCAAGCGGGCCGATCGTGTTAATGACCAGGGGTAGCCTCTTGCCAGGAATCTATCTTCCATTTCCTTCAACTGACCTGTCTTAATGGCATCACTGTTGTTGGCCCTGCACACCCTCAGAAACTGGGAGTATGGAAGGCCCCTGACGGTAGATCTGGGGTGGAAGCTGTCGTATCGCAAGATCGTATTGCGATCGGTTGGCTTTCTGTAAAGACATGTCAGGATTTTACCCTCCTGAATTTTAATTAAAATGTCCAGAAAGCAAATTTCGACTGGGCTACTGGTCATAGTAAGTTTAGCTGGGTTGTCAGATTGATTATGTGAATCAATCAGCGCACCTAACTCCTGTATCTCACCTCGCCAAAAAATCAACACATCATCTATGTATCTGTAATAAACAAACAATCTGTCGGCAATGGTTCTATTGGCTAGAAATAATTCACGTTCTGTTTCCCACATAAAGGCATTTGCGAACGAGGGTGCCACGGAAGACCCCATGGCACACCCCGTTCGCTGCCTGTAGAATTTACCGTCGAAGATAAAAAAATTGTGTGTCAACGTGAAACATAACAACTCAAGAAAAAACTCAATGTCTGGCCCAGTGTACCGTGCATTCCCCACTATGAGACGTCTCACAGCCTGCAGCCCCTGTTGGTGAGGAATGCAGGTATACAGGTTGGTGACGTCCACAGAGGCCAACGACACATCAATGGGAATTTCATCAAAAGTGCAAAGTGTCTGTAAGAAAGTGCTGGAGTCCTTTAAATATGTGCAAATACCTTGAATGCAAGGTTGTAAGTAAGTGTCCAAAAAGATGGCCACCGGCTCACACAGAGACCCACGAGCAGATATGATAGGTCTGCCCGGGGGTCTCTGTGCGTCCTTGTGGACCTTGGGAATGGTATAGAATATGGGGACCACCGGTTTGTCAGGTAACAGCTTATGGAGGATGTCTATTGAAATCAAATCTTGCAATTTAGCCTTTTCTAGCAATGATGTTAGTTCTGCTTTGTATTCTGCGGAGGGATCTTTGTCCAAAATACAGTACGTTTCACTGTCGGCAAGTAATCTCAAGCACTCTGTTGTATAATCTGTGGTATTCTGCACCACTATGGATCCGCCTTTATCGGCTCCACGGATTATAATGTCCTTTCTGTTGCTTAACGCTTTTAGAGCTGATCGCTCATCATGCTGCAAATTGTGAAATTGACGTTTCTTAGGATGGACATCTGGACTCTCCAGCATTCTGTTAAAGGTTTTAAGGGAAGCGTTGGTGGAGACTGGATCGAACCGTGACTTAGGGCCCAATTTCTGAACTCTTGGGGGCAGTGGTTCCTTGGATGGCAGTGCAGGTTGTTTACCAAAGTGCTCTTTAATTTTTAAAGTGCGGTGCAGTTTAAACGTGCTAATTTTGTTTTTGAACTCATCACCATAATTGGTGGGGACAAACGTCAGACCTTTGTTAAGCACACGTATTTCAGATGGTGATAATGGTGTGCTGGACAAATTAAAAATTAGCGCTTCTTCGGTTTCGGAGGCTTTGCTTTGTTTTTGCCTTTGGTTTTGTCTCCCTCGTCTGGTGAACTGATGTTTCTTCCTCGACCCGCGATGATAGCGCGGGTCCTGACCCCTAAAGGGGTATTGCGCTTGGAATTTGTTGCAGCCGCGCCATGGGTGTCGTCAGAGTCGCTGGCAGAAGTTGTGCTGGTACCCTGCCACCTCCTTTCGCGGCGACCTTGGAAAGGTCTGGGTCTGCCCTGGGTGTTGGAAACATTGCCCAACCACGGGTACACCCTGTGTTGAGAGTAATCCGTTTGCACTTTGTGAAGTTTTTCCTTTTTAAACTTTAACAGGTTCACTCTATACAGCTCTAACTGGTCTTTTAATTTAGACAACCATCCACTGGCATCCTCGGATGCTAACAATTCAGCATGGTCTGTTTTAAACTGTGCAATAAGGGCTTTAGTTTTTTCAAACTCCTTAGTGGATTCCTCCACCACTAGTAAAATTAAGTCCATTGAGCACTTATTTAAAACCGAGACCCATTTCCTGCAAAATTCCATGCTATAGCGCCCAATGGTTGGGACATTGTGCACCCTGAAGCCACGGGGTAGCTGTTTTGCTCTGTAGTAGTCGGATAATGTCCTGCTGTGGTATAAATAATCCTCTTCCCTTTTCATGAGGCGCAACAAGTCCCGCTGTGCCTCCTCTACAGATGTAATTGCATTCTCAGTTAATGCTGGATCTTTGTGGAGAATGCTTTCGGCTTCTAAATCCGAGAAACTCAGCGTCTCATGTGTGTCACAGTGTAATAAAAATGAAGTAAAATCAGTCTGTTCCAAGACCGGAGCTGCCATGTCGAAGTCTGTGCCAAACTCAGTACTTACTTAAATAGTGCAAATAACGCTGTGCAAATTGTCGACACGATCGGCCCGCTTGAAAGCAGAGGCTACTCAGAGAGATGCCTTAGAGAAACCTAAGCACACCAAAGACATGTCTAAAATCATCCCTTGGGTGTGTGAGTACGATGTGACAAGCGGGGAAAGGCAACGCCAACTAAACCAGCTGCGGCCCATTGTAACTTCAGATCCGGAGTTAAAGATGCTACACGATAAACGCATCATGCCCAGCTACAAAAAAGGAAGAAGTATCAGGGATATATTAGTGAAAACTGATATGACAAAATTGAGAGTGAATCCCACACATTTTCTCACTAGACGTAATGGTTGCTTCAAGTGCACTGGTTGTACTACTTGTTCCCACATGTCAACAGGGACTACCATAGCTCATCCCTTTTCAGGGAAGTTGTATAAAATCAAATGGCCCCTCACATGTAGTACGAAGTTCGTCATTTATGCCATCATCTGCCCATGTGGGCGATATTATGTCGGCAAAACAGAATGCCAATTTAAAATCAGAATGGCACAGCACAGACTAGCCATCCGGAATGCTTTGGCATCGGGTAGTGGGGAACAGCCCGTGGCCAAGCATTTCGTGACATTTAGACATTCGATGGCCACGTTCAAACACCGCATCATCGATCACGTCCCCGAATCAATACGGGGGGGTGATCGGGGACGCAAGCTATTACAGTTGGAGTCCATGTGGATCCATAGGCTTAACACTTTGAAACCTGGGGGGCTTAATGACAATCTGGGATTAATCAATTTTTTGTGAATGCGGTTAAGTCCTAGCTTGTCGACACCACGCTTAGTGAAACTCAGTTTTGGGGGGCTCTGTGCCGATGTCACTAATAGTTTATTCTCAAAACACAAGGCATTAACATTAGTTCCAGCTGCTATACAGGAGGTGCCCATTTTAGAATTTTTGTCACATCCAGCAGGTTCTTTTTCTTTTTTTTAACAATTGGACCTGTTTGTGTACATTTTTCTGTTTGCACTTTTAGATGTCCCTAAGCGTTTGTATAATAGAGTTTGCACCAGTATTTTTAGATTGATGTTTTAATGTAACATTGACCGTATTGTTGTACAGTTGACAGCGTTTCTATGGTAACGCAAATGTCTCCCTTGCCAGGGCTCCAGATCTCGCGGGATCGGCAGACGCATTGGAGGTAGCTTGAGTGACGCGGCCAGGGCATGACACTTGGGCAGCGAGCAAAGCCTCGAGTGGTAGCCATGGTAACGCGGCTCGCACTCGCGACATCACTTCCGGTTCCGCCGAGACGCGAGCAGCCGGGCGAAAGTCATGAAAGGGCGGCCAGACGGACACGCTGCAGCTGCAGATTGGATGGGGTCAGGGGGTAAGTGTTTGTCTTGTCTATTTAAACACCCATTTTTGGCACTTATGTTATCCTGAAGAAGGGGACTAGGTCCCCGAAACGTTGATATGATTTGCACTATTTGCACAAATATATGATTGCTGTTACAAGTCTCTGAGTGCCGCCTCGGTTCTTTCTATGCATGCCACCGGTTCCCGGTTGGGGAGGGCACCAGAGCAACATCAGTCCAGTATTGGACTACATGGAGTGCCGGAGCAGCTGTTTTTTACGATATATATATATATATATATATCAGTGGTGTGCGGTGAGGTCAGTGGCTGGGGAGGCACAAGCAGCTGACACCCCCCCCCCACCATAGAAAAAAAAAGCGTAGCCCCTGATAAAGCTAAATATTTATCTTATAACATTCACTATATGTGGGTAAGAGACTCAGTACGCAATTGGCGTATGGGGTACCGTAAGGGTACGCACTTAGTGTAGCAGACGCTTAGCCGTGGTCGAGACGCACATGCGGCACGCTCGCTCACAGCTTAACGCTTGGTGTCGAGCACGCTATAAGCGGCCGACTACCGTAATGCTACGCTACCAGCGTAGCGGATGCTCGTGACCACGAGGGGAACATGAGCGGCGCAGACGCTCACGGGATGACACTCAGTAAACCTTGTATGCAACACAATGAAAGGCTGAGCCTATACTGTAAACCTTGGTTTTGTAATGTGAGCACAATGCAATGCTAATTAACCTCTATTGTATGAAAGCCTCTTGAGCGATTGAGACGCTCTGAATACTCTCAGCAATGTAATAAACACACAATACCTTGCTAAGGTTCCAACACCTTTACTAACAATATCTAGCTATGTAAAAAGGGGTAAACAGTTAACAGTTCATACACTACAGGCTAACATCCATATCTAAACATAATAACTACACATATACAATATACAACAGTTTAACAATAACAGAGAGAGAGAGAGATAGTATGGCAAATACGAACAGAGAATAAGTTGGTTACAGAGAGTACTTACACACTGGGGAATGATTCGCTGCACAGCCCTGGTTACCAGCTCCTGGTTAGTCAATGATGAAAACCGTTGTGGGGAGTAGACTGAGCTGGTCCAGTCTGGCTGTTCCCTATATACACTGCATACAGTACACTACAAAGGGCCCTACACTCATTGTTCATTGGACACAGGAATCTGTCTTCATATTACAACAAAAGTCATAGGTTTGTTTGAACAGGTGGGCTGTGACTATATCAAACTGCACAGGTGGGAGGGAATCTCAGGATTCCCGCCGCATGGATAATAAACTGCAAATATAGTAAATGTCCAGAAACTACTAATGGACATAACTATACGCAGGAGCGATTCATCTTTACCTAACCAGCACCAGATTGTTTCTAATAAAATGTTCTTTAGTTAGGTACCAAACACCACTGCTCAAACCCTGTCTGACCCTTCGTATCATGCAAAGAGGAATTCCCCTGTCCAGCGATCAGTTACAATAAATAAACAAACTTACAGTTATTATTAAGGGGAACATTACCTATAAAACATACTATTTGGATTTACTATGTAACATTTGAGTCGCCCGCTAGACGCACACAAACTCTACCGTAAATGCACATACCATGCGTCAATGCGCACGGCCGTAGAAGCTTCATTACGCAACTGCGAATATGCGCACGCACGGGAGAGAATGTGCACGTGCAGCGGGCAAGCGCATGGGGTGAATATATGGCAACGTGCAGCATGATATTTTTTCGACTTTGACAGTCCACCCTTTGGCAGTCATCAATAACTGCCACTTCCTAAGACTGTTTAAAAAAAAAAAAAGAAAAATATATGTCATCATGTAAATACCTTTTTATGATTGGGTAAGGGAAGAGAGGAGAAGGTGGGAAAAAGGTATGACCTAGTGAGATAGTAGAAGCATGTGTGTATGAATCCATGTTTGAGGGGTCATGTATCATCGTGCCGTACGTGTTTTAAATAAAAGCTTCGAGGTATTGCGAAGTATACATTTGAATCCTTCTTATCCCGTATCAAGGGTCTGTGGATGGGCTGTCAAACTCTACCGAGCTCTTTTCGGCTTTTGGTTGCAACAAATGGGGAGCACATTTAGTTGATGATACATGAAGGGGGGGAAACATGTGAATGCTGATATATGTGTCTATATTCCCTGTCGACTATGTGTGTCATTACCTGGAGGTTGTAGAGATGAAGATAAGAAACAATCATTATAAATGTCGTAAACTATGTGAGTTTATATAAACAGTCGCCGATTGAGGTCTTGTCTGATGTCTTGTCTTGATGTACATGTTGTCTGATGTCTCTCTGTGCTTTTGCCATAAATAGCGAGCAAAAAGCTTTTTCATTGTCCATAAAGTTACAGTCTCTAAAGTATTGGGCTATCGTAAAAGTTAAAGTCACTAGGGATATTGGGGGCTTGTAGCATAGTTCATCAATGGTCTGTATAAAAGAGGTTGTCAAATTCTTCTTCCAAGCGGATGTCTTTGTACCTTGGAGGAAAACAAAGGAGAAATGGGTGAAAGAAACGGACCGTGGAATCACATTTTCATCACAACATTGTCTCTATCGTTGGGTCATAAATCAAATTAGTTGTTGTTATTACAATGTCCTCGCTCCTCAGACTCATCACTCTGGTACTACCTTTACACTTCGTTAAAGTCCGAACACATCTAAATATCAGGCCAACCAATATGACGACTCCCAGAATACACAAGAGAAATTTCCCTACGTCCATTATAATACCTTGGGTCCATTCTCCTAAACCAGAGAACCAATTTCGTGGGTTCAACCATGACACCCAACTGGTCAGCTCATTACCCACAGCAGCGAGTGTGAGATTGTGTTTCCTTCGAAACTCCCACTTCAATTGCAAAATGTCATCCATCTTTTGGTCTATGACCTCGGCCGGGTCCTCAGTGCTGTTTGTAATATACGTGCAGCACTTTACACCATACTGAGTTGCTAGGGTAACACAATACCCGCCTGTCACAGCTGTGAGGTAATTGAGAATCATCCTATGATGAACCAGTTCTGTTTTGTAGGCTTGTAACTCTCTCCCTGCATACCTGAATGTGTCGTCATACATTTCAGTGATATTGTCTAATAAATTTGCTAGCGCAGATATATATTTATAATTTATCACTCCTCTGGTGGTACGAGTGATATCTAACGCGAGTAGGAATTGAATCCCGGTGGATTCATGGATCAGATCAGAGGCCGAGTGCTCTGTCCTCTCTATCAGGTGCCTTTTAACGATGTGCTCGTAATGAGTGTGAGTATAAGGAGCTTGGGCACCGCGGTGAATGTCTTTAATTTTGTTATGGGATACAGTCATTACTTCAGGCAGTACTTTTCCAACATAACACAATCCTTCTGAGTTTGGGGCAAGCCACTTATACGCCTTCCTCCCGCATATGAAATATGCATCATCGGGGAGAACATATGGGACTGAGTATGACATAACCATGTTACAAACTTTCCCTGTGAACTCTCCTAACCCTAATTCTCCCATCTGTCTAGTACACATATCTGGTTGTACGATATGTGCACAGTATCCTAATGATACTTCTCCAACTCGCATGGTCCTACTTCCTAAAGTGTACCTATACCGGAAATATTTTCCACTGTTGGCTATCTGGCGTATAAGTTCTGTGTCTATGGGCATTCTATCGGCTCTATATGAAAATGTCATGGTTTGATTACTCCATGACACTTCCCAATTTCCCGGCTTTCGGGGATTGGAAATGTTAAAGCATACTAAGGACCTATCCACATGATATTGGTGGAGCTTCAAACTAGGAGGACTAGAGATATTAAACCTCTTGTCCACCGGCCTCCCACCACTTAACTCAAGTACCTCTCCTATCGTTAAAGGGAATGGTACTAGTCCTGATTTGCTATGACCTTGAGGTACTTGGGAGCATACCCAACAGTCTGTCTGATCTAACACTTTACCCACTAATGAGTGATAGTCACTCAATGGATGCCGGTCCACGTGGATATTAAAACTGGACTGACATTCCTTGATGCAACCGTCCTCGGCTACACTGTCACAATGCCGACAGATGCAGTTTTCTTCAGCTAACAATCCTTCACAATGTCTATAAATAACATGGCTGCTAGATCGTTTTCCGGTACTCGCCTTTTCTCGGTGATTGTGTTGTTATTGGAAATTTACGCCTCCGTCTCAGTCATCAGAACCCATTCCGGATCCTTTCTCGACCTCACTGGTACTCTCACCGAAACAGACTGCTCTGGTCAACATCATGGTCAACAGGAAAACACGGACTGCAGTCTCTTGGGGTGAGTCCATCTTACAGGAGGAGAAAGAGAAATTTGTAATGGGGGTACAAAAAAATACTTTGAGGGGAAAGAAAAATGTTACGAGGTCTTATGTCCTCTAGTCTTGTTGTTCTTCTTGCTCTGTTGTCATCTAAAAGGTGCTGTCTCTCAGTCTTCCAAACGAACATTCCGGTGATACAATATTCCTTCCAAATCTGCGATCTTTCTGTAAGGAGCAAAAATCTTGCATTACCATTTGTCTAACTGATGTGTGACATACCATCTTTAAAACATAAGAACATGAGAGAGAAGGGAAAAAAAACAAAAACAAACGAGAGAGAGAACAATTCATCACATTTTTTCATTAAACAACAAACAAAAAAAAAACATTGTCAGATCTTCCGTTCACCATCAGGCTGTCACACCAGCACATCCATTGGTATCTTTGCGCAGTCCCCTCCCCACCAGTATTTCCACACTCCACCCTTTTGTGCCTGGCCAGGACACACCGATGTCGGTAGGTCACACTGGGGTTAGGTAGACTTCTGCAAAGACCAAGTAGCTATGTGATGTTTGAGTTCTGCCGATGATCATCAGAGATGGGGAAAAAGAAACATTTATAGATAAATTTACAACGTTTACCCGGCCGTTCCTGTGTCTACACGGAATGACCTCCCAATTTCATTGACTGTAACCTCAGGCTTACTATCAGTCCTAATGATCACCTTTCCTGATTGCATATTACAGGTGCGGCCCAAACTTCTTCCTAGGTGATTCCTGATTACAATTTCGTGTGTTATGACTTTGCTCTTGTTCTTGTCTAGGGGGTTGATATACCTTCTGTGGTTCTTTAAACCTACAATCTCTTGCAAAATGTCCCTCTTTGTGGCAATGATAACAAACTAACACATTTAAATTTCTCACAGGGGTTTGGGGCTTAAGCTGGTGTGGCTTCGTTGTCAGGGCTTGTCTACTGATTGTCATTTGCTTACTGCCCTGTGACTCCAGGTGTCTTTTGATGTTCCATTCAATTATGACATCATCTTGTGTTGGTTCTACAATATGAGATACATTTGTTTGTGCGTGATATATAACACTGTACGTATTGACAATGCTAAATTCCTTTGTCGTATAAACAACCCTTTATGAAGTCTAAGAACACTGTACGCTGTTTACTTAAGAAGTACCGTACGGGTACGCTGGTTGCGTAACGATCGCTCAGCCGTAGGCGAGACGCTCAAGCGTCACGTTCGCTCACGGCCCAGCGATCACAGGACAGCACGTTAAGGGCTATGACTAGAGTAATGATTCGCTATGGCGTAGCGGACGCTCGAGACCACGAGGAGATCACCAGCGGCGCTGACGCTCACAACGCTATACCTTTATGTCTAAACCTTATACCAATGAAATACACAGAATACCTTAATGTGAATACAGGGTGTAAGTGCAACCTTGTGTAACCTGACTAACTACAAAGCTGCTTGAGCGTCACCGACGCTCAAGTGAACACTTAACACTATAGGAAATACACAGATACTGGTTTAGGGTCCAAAGCCTATTAACTGTATTATATCTAATATACTTGTAAAAGGGGATAACAGTACAAATGATACACTACAATATAACAGAGACTTCCTAACCAAAATACAGTACTATCTAATACAATACAATACTAGTCTAGGGGAGATGTGAGAGAAAAGAGAAAGGAGAGAGAGAGAGAGAAATGGAGAGAGATGAGAGAAATTGGCTCACAGTAAGACAATGATTACGGAGAGAAACTTACGCACAAAGGGTATGATCGCATGCGCCTCGATATCCAGCTCCCGGTTATCAGCAGAAAACCGTTGATGAGAGAGTGCGTTTGGATATGGTCGGCCTGCCTATTTATGCCCCACACACAATGCAATCTCATAGTCCCTACAATCCCATTGTCCATTGGACGTCGGAATTCGGCCCTGTATCATAACAAAAGGTCATAGGTTGATTCATACAGGTGGGCTGTGACGATTTCAAACAGCTCAGGTGGGTGGGAAACTAGGTTTTCCGCCGCATACCTGAGTATGAGTAAATAATAGAAATGGACATAAACTTCTTATGTCCATAACTATTCGCACGAGCGATTAATACGCTCCAAACCAACACCGGAATATTGCTAATTAAATACTCTTCCGATGGGTACCAAACACTGCTGTATGATTCCTGTCAGACCCTTCCTACAATACAAAGAGGGATTCCTCAGCTCAGGGACATTCTATATTAACCAAACTTTCAGAAACTATCAAAGGGACCATGATCTACAAACTACATTAATTGTGAAAATATGTAACGAAGGAGTCGCACGCTACGACTACATAAACTCTACCGTAAATACGCATACCGTGCGCTAGCGGGTGCACGCTATTGCGGGTATGCGCCTTCACGGGAGAGCGTACGCATGCGCAGCGCAGACCAGTGTGCGGTGCAAATATGGCAACGTGCATAGAGACATTTTTCTGACTTTGACAGTCCACCCTTTGGCAGTCAATAATAACTGCCACCTTCTAAAACATTTCAAAAGGAGAAAAATGTAAGTCAGGGGTTAATTGATTTCTATGGTGGGGTAAGGAAGAAGAGTGGAGTAGGTGTGAAGAGGGTGTGACCTAGTGAGAAAGCAGAAGCATGTGTGTATGAGTCCATGTTTGGAGGGTCATGTATCATCGTGCCGTACGTGTGGTAAATCAAGCTTCGAGGTATTGCGAAGTATACATTTGAATTCCTTCTTATCCCGTACTAAGGGCCTGTGGATGGGCTGTCAAACTCTACCGAGCTCATTTCGGCTTTCAGTTGTAACAAAATGGGGATGCACATTTTAGTTGATGATACATGAATGGGGGAGGTATGTGGTTGCTGATATCTGTGCCTGTATTCCCTATCGACTATGTGTGTCATTACCTGAGGGTTGTAGAGATGAAGATAAAGAACACTTATGGAAAATGCAATGATATTCTATGTCAGGGAAATGTACATCTGTCGTTGAAGTTGTGTTCGGTATCTGTTGAGAGTCGTCTTCTTTGCGCTGTATTGCTCCTTGGGCATGAGCAAATAGCTTTGTCAGTGCCATCAGATTTACAAAAATGTTGGGCTAGCGTGAGTTTAAAAATACTAGGGAAACTGGGGATCCATGGCAAAGTTCATCAAGTGTCCATATCATAGGTTGTCAAAACTTCATCTTTGGTGCTTGTCTGTTGTCTGTATAGCGTCTCGTCAACTTCCTCGTCCAAGGGGGTCTTTTTATCTTGGAGAAAAGCAGAAAAACAGGTGAAAGAAACGGACCGTATAATCGCATTTTCATCACATTCTGGTTTCTATCATTGGGTCATAAATCAAATCCAGGTTAATTACAATTTCCTCGCTCCTCAAGCTCATCACTTTTGTACTTTGTTTGCACCTCATTAAAGCCTGCCCGCATCTAAATATCAATCCAATCGATATAACGACACCCAAGATACATAGTAGAAACTTTCCAACATCCATTATGACTCCTTGAGCCCAGTCTCCCAAACCGGAGAACCAATTTCGCGGGTTCAACCATGACACCCAACCAGTCAGCTCATTACCTACAGCAGCAAGGGTGAGATTGTGTTTTCGACGAAATTCCCACTTCAATTGGAGAATATCGTCCATCTTTTGGTCTATGACCTCTACCGGATCCTCGGTGCTATTTGTGATATACGTGCAACACTTTATGCCGTACTGTGTTGCCAATGTAACACAATATCCGCCTGTTACTGCTGTAAGATAATTAAGAACCATCCTATGCTGAACTAGTTCTGTTTTATAAGCTTGAAGTTCTCTTCCAGTGTATCTAAACGTGTCATCATACATTTCAGTGATATTATCTAACAAATTGGCAAGTGCGGAAATGTATTTATAGTTCATCACTCCTCGAGCGGTGCGAGTGAAATCTAACGCTACCAGAACCTGAATCCCGGTGGATTCATGGATAAGATCAGAGGCCGGATGCTCTAACCTTTCTGACAGTTGTCTTTTAACTCGGTGCTCGTAATGAGTGTGAGTATAAGGAGCTTGGGCACCACGGTGTATGTCCTTCATTTTGTCATGTGTAACAGTCATCACTTCAGGCAATACTTTTCCAATATAACACAATCCTTCAGAGTTTGGGGCAAGCCACTTGTACGCCTTTCTCCCGCATATGAAATATGCGTCATCGGGGAGAACATATGGGACGGAGAAGGACATTACCATGTTACAAACCTTCCAGGTGAAATCTCCTGACCCTAATTCTTCCATCTGCTTAATGCACGTATCGGTTTGTACGATATGTGCACAGTATCCTGGTGATACTTCTCCAACTCTAGTAATCCTATTTCCTAAGGTATATCGATACCGAAAAGATTTTCCTCTACTGGCTATGTGGCGTACAAGCTCTGTATCTGTAGGCATCCTATCTGCTCTGTGTGAGAAGGTCATGGTTAAATTGCTCCACGACACTTCCCAATTTCCCGGTTTTCTGGGATTGGAGATGTTGAAACATAAGAGGGACCTATCCACATGGTATTGGTGGAGCTTCAAACTAGGAGGGCTGGAGATATTAAACCTCCGGTCCACCGGTCTCCCACCACTTAGCTCAAGTACCTCCCCTAACGTTAAAGGAAATGGCACTAGCCCTGATTTGCTATGACCCTGAGGTACTTGAGAGCATACCCAGCAATCTGTTTGGTTTAATACGTTACCCACTAAGGAGTGATAGTCACTCAATGGATGCCGGTCCATATGGATATTAAAACTGGATTGGCATTTCTTTATGCATCCATCTTCAACCAGATTATCACAGAGCCTACAGATACAGTTTTCTTCAGCTAACAATCCGTCACAATTTCTTCTATGATCAATGCTATCGGATCGTTTTCTGATACTCGCCTTTGCTTGTTGGTTTGGTTGATCTTGGAAAACTACGCCTCCATCATCATAATCGGAACCCATTCCAGAACCTCTCTCGACCTCTATGGTACTCTCGCCGGAACAGACTGCTCTGGTCAACATCATGGTCAACATCAAAATCCGGATCACAGTCTCTTGGGGCAAGTCCATCTTTGAGGAGGAAATGGAGAAGAATGAGAAGGGGGAAAAAGAAATTTTAAGGGAGAGGGGATGGGAAGTGGAGGAAAACAATAAAAGGGAGAGGGGAGTCGACAACTGCTTTCGGTCTTCGAGGCTCAGGTGCCGCCTCAGTCCTCCTGGAACAGACACTCCAGTGATACAACCTCTACCGTCTGTTCCTTATCACGGGACTTCTCTGGATCAGCAACCTTTTTGCAGTGGGATGAATGGACCCAAGTCTCTCTCTCAGCAACCTTCAATGCTGTGGTGCTAGTCAATAAGACCTGGTATGGTCCTTCCCATCTATCAATAAGACAACCTGAGCGTAGAAAATTTCGTATCATTACATAATCCCCAGGTTCAATGTCATGACAATTACTATCTGGTAAATCAGGAATCACCAACTTCAGATTATCATTTTGATTCCTTAACTGTTTACTCATGTTAATTAAGTACTTTACAGTTACTTCATTGTTACATTTCAAATCATCCTGAGGGTTAATCATGACATGCGGTTGTCGACCAAACAAGATTTCAAAAGGAGACAGATTAAGAGGGGACCTGGGAGTGGTTCTGATGCTATACAAAACAATGGGTAAAGCTTCTGGCCACGTCAATCCTGTCTCTGCCATTACTTTACTCAATTTATTTTTAATAGTGCTGTTCACTCTTTCGACCTTCGCACTCGCCTGTGGACGGTACGGAGTGTGCAGCTTGCTATCAATACCCATTAATTTACACATTCCTTGAAAGACATCACCTGTAAAATGGGTACCCCTATCACTTTCAATGATTCTAGGGATACCATATCTACATACAAATTCCTGCACAATTTTCTTAGCTGTAAACATAGCGGTATTTGTAGCTGCTGGAAATGCTTCGACCCAATTCGAGAAAACATCTATACAAACAAGTACATATTTCAAATTTCGACATGGGGGTAATTGAATGAAGTCAATTTGTATTACCTGGAAAGGGCCGCCGGCAGGTGGGATATGGGATGGTTCTGTAGGTATTGCCTTTCCAATATTCTTTCTCAGACAGGTAAGGCATGACATTGCTCTTTTACTCGCATGAGAGGAGAATCCTGGGGCGCACCAGTATGCTCTTACCAATTTGCACATCCCCTCCTTGCCTAGATGAGTCAGCCCGTGAGCTGCTTCAGCCAGACATGGAAGATATGCTCTGGGGGCCACTGGTTTACCATGTCCATCCGTCCAGAGCCCTGAGGACTCCTGGCCATATCCCTTTGCCTTCCAGATTGCTCTTTCCTGTGTGGAACACAAATTCTGCATCTCACACAACTTTTGTGTGTTGATGGTATGAAATACCATCAGTTGTGTGGTGTCTGTCTGTATGGGGGTAGCAGCTGCAAGCTTTGCGGCTTCGTCTGCTCGGCTGTTACCAAGTGACACTGGGTCTTGACTATATGTATGTGCTTTACATTTGATAACAGCCACTCTGTCGGGTTCCTGTATCGCTGTTAGAAGCCTTTTTATATAAGCTGCATGCGCTATCGGTGTACCAGCTGCCGTCATGAAATTTCTGAGGCGCCATAGGGCTCCGAAATCGTGTACTACCCCGAAGGCGTATCTAGAATCGGTGTAGATATTGGCTGACTTGCCCTTAGCCAATTCACATGCTCTGGTTAGGGCGACCAGTTCAGCAACCTGGGCTGAGTGAGGTGGGCCTAGCGGTTCCACTTCTATGGTGTCTTGGTCATCTACGACTGCGTATCCAGTACACAAGTCTCCCGAGTCTGACTGTCTATGACAACTACCGTCAGTGTAGAACGTGAGTTCTGCATCTTCCAGTGGATTGTCACTGATGTCAGGCCTTGCGGTAAAATTTTGGGTCAAATATTCCATACAATCATGTGTATCTTCCTTTGCATTAAATCCTCCTTCCCCATCACTCTCACCTTCCACCCTTTGTGTCTGACCAGGCACACCTGGTAGAAATGTTGCAGGATTTAATGCGCTGCATCTCCTTATGGTGATGTTTACTGGGGCCATTAATGCCAATTCCCATCTTGTAAACCTTGCTGATGAGACGTGTCTGGTTTGGGCAGAATTCAATAAGGCAGATACCGCATGTGGTGTATGGATTGTGAGGTTGTGGCCTAGCACGACATCTTCGCTTTTTGTCACTAGCAATGCTATCGCCGCAACGCTACGCAAGCATGTGGGGAGGGATCGCGCTACCGTATCTAGCTGAGCGCTGTAGTATGCAACTGGCCTGCTGGCGTCACCGTGTTTTTGGGTTAGTACACCTGCCGCGCACCCAGCACTTTCTGTTCCGTATAGTTCAAAGGGTTTCCCATAGTCTGGCATACCTAGTGCTGGTGCCTGCGTTAGGCATTGCTTAAGTCTCTCAAATGCTGTTTCGGATTCGTCTGTATGCGAAATCCGATCAGGTTTGTTTGAAGAGACCATTTCCTGCAAAGGTAGCGCCAATATGGAAAACCCTGGGATCCAATTACGGCAATACCCACACATTCCTAAAAACGTCCTGATCTGTTGCTGGGTTTGTGGCAGTGTCATGTCTCTAATGGCTTGGATTCTATCAGCGGTCAGGTGTCTCAGTCCTTGTGTTAGACAGTGTCCCAAATATTTTACCTTAGTCTGGCATAATTGTAACTTGTCTTTGGAAACCTTGTGACCTGTGTCTGAAAGATGAAACAGGAGCTGTTTCGTATCCTTCAGAGAGGCTTCCAGTGAATCTGAACACAGCAGTAAATCATCCACGTACTGTATCAATACTGATCCACTCTCCGGTTGGAAAGACTGTAAACAATCATGCAAAGCCTGAGAAAATATACTTGGACTATCTATGAAACCTTGGGGTAACCGAGTCCACGTGTATTGGACTCCTCTGTATGTAAAAGCAAACAAATATTGGCTGTCAGGGTGCAGAGGTACCGAAAAGAATGCGGAGCAGAGGTCAATAACAGTGAAAAATTTGGCAGTGGGAGGAATTTGCATTAGGATGACAGCTGGATTTGGCACTACGGGGAACTGACTCTCAACTATTTTGTTAATCCCCCTTAGATCCTGCACTAGCCTGTAACCCCTCCCCCCACTCTTTTTAACAGGGAAGATGGGACTATTGGCTGTGCTGGACGTTCTTACCAGAATGCCCTGTTGCAGCAAGCGTTCTATTACTGGGAAAACTCCTAACTCCACCTCTGGCTTCAGAGGATATTGTGGGATTTTTGGAGCTATCCTACCATCTTTTACTTGTACAACTACTGGAGCTACGTTTGCCATTAATCCAGTGTCCTGTCCATCTTTTGTCCAAAGTGACTCTGGTATCTGAGATGTCATCTCTTCTACTTGGGATGGATTCCTATTTGTCATAATGGAATGTGACATTAATTTTGATGGGGAGTCTAACATGTCTCGTACCTCCTGAGCATGATTCTCAGGTATATCCAAGAATACACCTTCAGGAGTACAATAAATGACGCAACCCATTTTACATAGTAAGTCTCTACCCAGGAGATTAGTTGGTGCAGATGCAGCCAGCAAAAAGGAATGCTTGGTATGCAATGGCCCTATTGTAATCTCGGCTGGTTTGCTAACAGGGTAGTGCTGGACTACTCCCGTTACTCCCATGGCTGGAATTGTCCTACCAGTGGTTCTCATGCCCACTGTCGAATTTATCACTGACTTGGCCGCCCCTGTGTCTACAAGAAAGTTTAAAGTTTTACCAGCTACATTGATTGCAATCTCTGGTTCACTTCCTAGACTGGCAATCAATTTAACTGGCTGCAGATTACAGGTATGGCCACACCCCTATTGGGTATGGTGACCTGCCTGTACCCCGCTGGCAGCGACTACTTGTGAGGGAGTTAGCTGGGAACTACCAGAGGCATGCCAGTCTCTGTTCGGGGGATATCTTTTTGTTTCCCCTGTATGTGGCTCAAAACTCCGCCTCTGTGGACCCTGCTCCCAATGTCGTGTGTCGTGTCGTGGTCTAGGGGGTTGAAAAGATCTTTGTACACTCTTTGTTCTACAGTCTCGTGCATAGTGTCCTGGTCTGTTACAGGAATAACAAGTTATTACAGTTGATTTACTTACAGGATTCGATGGTACATACGCAGGCTGCCTTGTGGTCAGCGCCTGTATACTTACTGACATCAGCTTATCACTTTGCGACTCCCTGTGTCTAGTGATGTTTCTGTCGTGATCAATAGCAGCCTCTCTCAAAGTGGACACCGACAGACCTCGCCAACATGGTTGCGTGGTCTGTACCCTAGCCTTTAATGTTTCCTTTAAACCATCCATCAGTACAGATACTGCTACTTCTTGATGGTTTGGGTTGGTCCTAATATCTTCTATACCAGTGTATTTTGCCATTTCTAATAGTGCCCGGTGGAAATATTCTGTTGCCGTTTCGGACTCCTTTTGCTTAATGGAAAATATTTTATTCCATTTAACAATGGCTGGGAAATACTCTTTTAGTTGTAAATTTATCCTTTTTACATTATCTTTGTCGTACACATCTGTAAGCGGTACATCTTTATCTAGTCCACAATCAGTCAAGAATTGAACTGAGTCGACATTGGGAGGTAAGCAAGCTCTTAGTACTATCTGCCAATCCTTATTATTGGGCTCTAAAGTGTTTCCTAGATCCCTGATGTATTTTTGGCTTGCAACTAAATCTTTTCTGGGGTCTGGGAATTCAGACACTATGGTCCTTAATTCCATTCTAGTAAACGGGCAATACATGGCAATGTTCCTAACGGGTGTGGCTCCTGATGCATCTGTTTTCCCATTGGGAACTACTATCACCTTAACTGGATTAATTCTAACAACCTCATTCTGTGTAGATTCTACAGCTTGTGGTGAAATTGTTTCAGTATAATGCATGGTGCCGTACTTACCCGTTGACACGACCTCACCTATCCCTCCGCTAGGGGCTTTCGCTAATCTCGTGGGTGTTGTTGTGCCTACTGTGGTCTCTGCTATGGTGGCCGCGAGAGAGAGAGATGAAATTGTTGTTGAATCGTCTTCTTGATCACACTCCTGAGGAAGGTTCAAAACAGGGTACAACTTGCACGGGTTAATAATTGCATGGGTTACTTGGTTAACATCATTAACATTTACAGGGTTACTAAGAGTTTGTGTTTTACAACCCAGTGCGTTTCTCTCCGCAATCAACTTCTCTCCTGCAATGTATGGTGGAGGAGGGGCTGTGGCTATCAGCTTCCTGACTGCCCCAGATCCTGCCGCCAGAGCCAAACCTCTCTGTATCTCACCTTCCTGGTGCCATAACTGTAAATAATCATGATGCTGAATTCGTCTCTTTGTTGATTTTAGGAGACATATCCTCCTCCTTAAATTTTGTAACACTTCTGGACTGAAGCTACCTATTCTTGGGAATTTGTCCCTGTCTTGTACAGTCATTCTCTCCCATTCATCACATAAAGATTCTGTGTGACTTCCGTATTTTTCACACATGATGTACCTTGCCGACCCGACGGGTCGGTTCTCTGAATCAACCCGAACCGAGGTTGATCGCCCCCTACCTGAACAACTGGCCCCCATAATCTGCAGGTGTTGCTTACTACTCCTGTGATCTTTATATCACGGTCTTCAGCAAACCCTTACAGCAAACCAAATTGTCCAAAAATAGGCCGGCGGTGGCGGTTTACCGAGTACCCCACTCACTCGCCCACCTCGACCAATACGACCTGATCACACCGATATGGTGCTGGCGTACTCGATACAGGGCCCCTATGGAACCTTCTGTTTACTGGAACATATGAGGGTTACCCGCAGGACACTTACTCTTTCCAGTAAAGGTGGGGTTGTTAGATAGTTCCTGAGTGACCAGCGAACTTCCCTTCCAAAAATAAAAAATTACACAAATCACGTCAGAATGTACAAATAGCGTTTGTGACCACTTTACTCTAATGGTATTAGGTCAGATTACTAACTACTGCACACAATTACGTGCGGTACAGTCGTTCAGTACATAAGCACTACTTGTCATGTACTGAAAGATCAATGGAATCGATGTTTCCGGCCGCGATTCCTTCAGCAAGAGCTTGTATGGCCTATATGGGTTCTGCACCAACACCCCAGGCGTTGTGCCTCTTGTACCTTTATAGCGGACCTCTTTGTCTATTTTACCTGTTACCTTATGACCTCCTGGTCTGTTACCTTATGACCTCCTGGTCTGTTACCTTATGGTCCGCTATACTCTAATGCTCAAATATGATTTAACCAGGGATGCCTCCCTAGCCACCGTATATGTCACTTATACGTATGTTCCTTGACGAGTACCCGACTTTCCTTTTGGTTCAACCTCTAAGTTATATAAACTTATGTGATAAAAACACACTCACTCAACACATGTACACTTTGTTTCTATATCTATTTCTGCGCAGAAATTTTCTTCAGCCCAGCTGTGTTACCAATTAGGAGCAGGATCTGTTAAACTAAATTTCAGATTTTTCCAAAAATAGATTTGCGTTATTTACCGCGTCGCGCTATCTACCGCTGTGCGTTACTTATCGCCTTTGCGTTAATTATCGCTTTGCGCTAAAATCCAACTATTCGTGACTTGAGCTACGTGGGCGTAACCGGACGCTACGTTGCGTAATGAACGCTGCGTGCGTCTGCCTTTGGATTGCGTACGCTAGTCTTTGTTAGTGACACGTGTACGCAAAACAAAGATCCACCGTAACACAATTTCTACTTTTATCAATGTAGATGATCCCTGATCATCTACCGCACACCACACTGACTGCCTTATCTCCCAGACAAGCCGTGTGTTGGTCTATACTTTAACTATTACCTCTACTATGAAATAACAGCAAATCTCTTTTAGCACTTTCTATCAACTATAAAAATTGGCAAACAGGAATAGTGATATACGAAATTGAAAAAGAAATGCAGATATATATGTATGCGTGCGTGTATACGCAAGACAGAAGAGAAATAAACAGTTTTAAAAGACACAAGCGTTTTGTTCTTACTTCCGGTTCCCGGATTCCTTCAGCACTCTTTGTCTAAGCGAAGCAGACGCTTATCCCGTCAGCACAGCACTGCGAGACAACCTCCCACCCTTTGCTGGGGGGATAATGTCCGCTGATCTACCTAGTGCAGATATGAGAAGGACAGGACGAGCCCCCAATTGACAATGCTAAATTCCTTTGTCGTATAAACAACCCTTTATGAAGTCTAAGAACACTGTACGCTGTTTACTTAAGAAGTACCGTACGGGTACGCTGGTTGCGTAACGATCGCTCAGCCGTAGGCGAGACGCTCAAGCGTCACGTTCGCTCACGGCCCAGCGATCACAGGACAGCACGTTAAGGGCTATGACTAGAGTAATGATTCGCTATGGCGTAGCGGACGCTCGAGACCACGAGGAGATCACCAGCGGCGCTGACGCTCACAACGCTATACCTTTATGTCTAAACCTTATACCAATGAAATACACAGAATACCTTAATGTGAATACAGGGTGTAAGTGCAACCTTGTGTAACCTGACTAACTACAAAGCTGCTTGAGCGTCACCGACGCTCAAGTGAACACTTAACACTATAGGAAATACACAGATACTGGTTTAGGGTCCAAAGCCTATTAACTGTATTATATCTAATATACTTGTAAAAGGGGATAACAGTACAAATGATACACTACAATATAACAGAGACTTCCTAACCAAAATACAGTACTATCTAATACAATACAATACTAGTCTAGGGGAGATGTGAGAGAAAAGAGAAAGGAGAGAGAGAGAGAGAAATGGAGAGAGATGAGAGAAATTGGCTCACAGTAAGACAATGATTACGGAGAGAAACTTACGCACAAAGGGTATGATCGCATGCGCCTCGATATCCAGCTCCCGGTTATCAGCAGAAAACCGTTGATGAGAGAGTGCGTTTGGATATGGTCGGCCTGCCTATTTATGCCCCACACACAATGCAATCTCATAGTCCCTACAATCCCATTGTCCATTGGACGTCGGAATTTGGCCCTGTATCATAACAAAAGGTCATAGGTTGATTCATACAGGTGGGCTGTGACGATTTCAAACAGCTCAGGTGGGTGGGAAACTAGGTTTCCCGCCGCATACCTGAGTATGAGTAAATAATAGAAATGGACATAAACTTCTTATGTCCATAACTATTCGCACGAGCGATTAATACGCTCCAAACCAACACCGGAATATTGCTAATTAAATACTCTTCCGATGGGTACCAAACACTGCTGTATGATTCCTGTCAGACCCTTCCTACAATACAAAGAGGGATTCCTCAGCTCAGGGACATTCTATATTAACCAAACTTTCAGAAACTATCAAAGGGACCATGATCTACAAACTACATTAATTGTGAAAATATGTAACGAAGGAGTCGCACGCTACGACTACATAAACTCTACCATAAATACGCATACCGTGCGCCCGCGGGTGCACGCTATTGCGGGTATGCGCCTTCACGGGAGAGCGTACGCATGCGCAGCGCAGACCAGTGTGCGGTGCAAATATGGCAACGTGCATAGAGACATTTTTCTGACTTTGACAGTACCTGTGGACACGACCTCACCTGACCCTCCGTAAGGGGGTTTGATTACTGCCTTTACCGATTTGGTCGTGTCCACCTGGATGTCTTGTATGATGGCTGCTGGAAATGGTGCCGACCTCGTGCTGGGCTCACTTTCTTGCTTGTAATCCTGAGGGAAGTTTAACATGGAGTGCAACTTGCACAGGTTAACAGTTGTACATTTAACAGTTTTACTTTTATCATTGTTACATTCGTTACAATTATTCTCATCATCTATACAGTTACTAAGTGCATGTTTATCACACCCCAGTGTGCCATTCTCTGTAACCACCTTCACTCTTGTTGCCATACTTTTCTTACCACAGTGAGAGTCAGCTGTATAACCTAATCCTCCTAGTATTTCACCTTCCCGTTGCCATAACTGTAAATAATCATAATGTTTGATCCGTCTCTTTGCAGATTTAATGAGACATATCCTACTCCTTAGATTTTGTAACACCTCGGGACTAAAACTGCCTACCCGTGGGAGCTTTTCCCCGTCATGCACAGTCATTCTTTCCCATTCATCGCACAACACCTCTGTGTGTGAACCGTATTTCTCACATATGATATACCTTGCCGACCCGATTGGTCGATTTACTAAGTCAACCTGAACCGAGGTTGATCACCCCCTACCTGAACAACTGGCCCCCATCTTTGCAGGTGTTGCTTTCACTACCTCTGACCTTCAAATCAGGGTCTTCAGCGAATCCTTACAAAAACCAAGATGTCCGGGGTAGGCCGGCGGCGGAAGTTTACCGAGTACCTCCACTCACTCCTCGCCCACGTTGGCCAGTACTGCAATCACTGACTCAGAGCTGCTGTACCCAACCTAGGGCCCCTATGAACCTTTATTTACTGGGGCGTGTTGGACCTACCAGTCCCCAGCAAGTATTGGTTGTTAGAGAATTCCCGAGTGACCAGCGAACCTCCCTTAAAATAAAAAAAATTACACAAATCACGTTAGAATGTACAAATAGCGTTTATGACCCCTTTAGCGTACGCAAATGGTACTGGGTCAAGTTACTAACTAATGCACACAATTACATGCGGTACAATCGTTCTGCACATAAGCAACTAATCTTATGTGCGGAACGACCAGTGGAATCGAAAATTGTGGCTGCAAATTCCTTCAGCCAGAGCTTAATGGCCTATATGGGTATTGCACCAACCCTCCTGTGGTTGTGCTTCTTTACTCTTTATCTATAGCGGACTTCCTAGTCTGCTGTACCTAGACCTCCTGGTCTGTTTCTGGACCTCCTGGTCCGTGACCTCCTGGTCTGTGTCTACAGTAGACCTCCTGGTCTGCTATACTCTAGTGCTCTTTATCTAATATGTTTAACAAGGGATGCCTCCCAAGCCACCGTGCCGTCACTTACACGTATGTACCTCATGAGAACTCGATGATTTCCTGTGGTTCCACCCAAAAATTAAAAACTTATATATATGTATACACACACTTTCACCTCATAGACTCTTTACTTTCGCTTCTGCGCAGAAATCCCTTTCATTCAGTATCGCAGGCTAATCCCGAAAGGAGTTACAACTAGAGAAGGATCTATTAGCTTAAAATTTAGGACATTGAGATTGACTTGCGCTATTATCTCGTTGCCTCCATATCGCCTACTAAAACAATACTATCGTGTGATTTGTATTATGTGGGCGTACCCAGACGCTCCGTTGCGTAATATACGCTCCGTGCGTCGGCCCTTGCGTCGCGTATGCTAGTCCCGCCCTTTGTTAGAGACACGTGTACGCAAGCCAGATATATCCACAGAAATACAACTAACACGTTTATATCAATGTAGATGATCTTTAACTGTAATCATCTACCGAGCACCACACAGATCTTTCCTTGTATCTTTAGGTAAAGCCGTGTGCGTGTTTTACAATTTACTCCTTAACGTATTAATATTACTTTTAACTACCAATAGCAACAAATCTTTCTCAGCACGTTATCAATGATAAATGGCAAGCAGGAAGGTGAGATATGTGAAAATACACAGGTGAAAATGCAATTCTAAATTAATCTAATAACACACATTGATGTAAGCACGCACATATAGATATTACACCTATGAGACCCTATTCAGTGCTTCTAATTTGCATATGAATGTGCTTTTTAACCATCTGTGAAGGCGATTTCTTTCACTGTTGGGAGAGAAAAAAAAAAAACCCAGTCACACAGGTTCATTTGCACTTCAATGGCCCATCTCACAAGCAGCAGAGCCAAACAGGCTCTTGAAGGGAGAAAGAGAGAAAAAAAACCCACAACTTTGTTTTATTTGTGTATTTCCTAAATCAAATATTCATTTTACTATTAACTTATATTAAACTCTATCTGAACCACTTATGATTGACTATGATATGGATTAAATAAATGCATAAAAAACTCATTAAATGATGATTTCTTTTTGACAATGGATGGCTGATTATTTCCTGAGTCAACTGAAAATCAGCCGCTTAGAAAAAAAATAAAATTTTACCTTCCCAAAATGGCCGCTGCTCTTCCCCCTTCCACATCCATGAGGGTTACACAAAATGGAGGACAGACCATGCGGCTCCTTTTGTCACAAAGAAAATCATCATGCCAGCCCCTGAAGTTATTTTTAAGCCTGGGTAAAAACTATCACGCTATGCAGAGCGATTAAAAATACTTTTAGGGGGGGCGTGGCCTGGCTGGCATCGAGGAAGGTCGGGTCTCTGCTGAGCTCCGGCCGGCAATACATTAAAATACACCACTGAGCTGGATTTGGAGGCCCACCTGCAAGGGAATAGTCCCCTAAGCCTTGCCACATCACCCTGCACCCGGAGGAAGAGGCTGCGGAATCGGGGGGGCCCTGCGTTGCCCCCTGTGGATTGCGGCCTACCTCCACCCCAGAAGTCGGGGCCTCGATTTTGGAGCAGCGCCGGCGGACTCCCTCCCCCACCTGAAAGGCACTCCCTCACACCAGAGGACTCACCCATCGGGCGCTGGCCCTCACGGGAGACCGGTGACCGGACGATCTGCGGGAGGTGAGGGCCGAGACGTGTGTGGCTGGCGGCCATCTTGTAGTTGGCGCCGCCCGGCCTTTGGACTCTACCTAGCCGATCCCCGGCCTCTCCGGGCGCCTGCCCTTCAACCCCCGTCTCACACATCATTGCTGGCAAGATCTCTCCCCCCGCTGGCGGGGATCAACGACCGGGGGACCTCCGGAGGGCCTGTATCTCGCTGATAAGCGGCGGCCATCTTGGGACTGGCACTGCACCCATCTCACTCCCTGACTTTGGCTGGCTGTAACTAGGGCTCCCTCTTGTGGCGAATACTGGAATAGTCAGCTCACAGCCACTATACCTATATTTCTATAACCCTGCCTGTTCTCATATCTCCTGTTTGGCAGCCGGGAAGGAGTCATTATATTATACCTTAAAACAACAGGTGTGATGCTTTAACGGCCCTGCCGCCATCTGCTGTGCCCGGAAGCTGCGGACTCGTCGCTGTGGATGCCCGGCTCCCGCTGCCTCACCCTGAGCCTTTTGACATATACGACACGCTGCTGTGACGTTCAGGAGTATCACACTGTGACACCTTTAACACGTTGTTTCTGGCAAATCCGATCCGCTACGTCCTGATATGCCTGCTATCTTCATAGCAATGTAACTTTCCAATACCCTCCCGACGCTGATGTGACCTTCATTAAACTGCTCACTGCGCCCTACATGGCTTCTACTCTACGTATCTATTTCTAGCGACTTCATATGGAGAAATTCCTGGTGTCCACCCCAATGTCCTCGACTGGTCCTATTTCAAGCGCACGCGAGGACACATCCCACAGAAGTTCCTCGGACCCCGACTGCTCCACCACCCGATCTCGATCCCAAAGAAAACGTACTAACGCTACAACTACTAAACCGCCTAAAATGAAACCCACTGACATTGCTGCAGTTCTTGGACCTCTCTTAGACGAAAAACTGGCGGGCCTTAAAGAAGCTATTGATTCCACCTTGGCCCAGCTGACTCAACACAGTAGCCGTTTGGATGATGTCGAGCAGAGGGTCTCCACATTGGAGGATGATCTACAAGCCGCACAGTCTACTATAAAGACCCAGACCACGGAAATCAAAGGCCTCACGGAAAAACTCGACAACTTGGAAAATCAGAGCCGTCGGAACAACCTGAGGGTGGTGGGCATCCCGGAGTCGGTGAGGGGCCACGCGCTGCTGGACCTTCTATCCAACTGGCTACCCGACAAATTAGGTATGGACCTTCAGGGTTCACCTCTGGCCATTGAAAGGGCACACAGAATTGGCCCTGAACGCAGAGAATCCGCGGGACGCCCTAGACCTGTTATCCTACGGATTCTAAACTACGCGGATAAAGCCAGGCTCTTAGACCATTACCGAAAGTCAGAGAACCTCCTCTATAAGGGAGAAAGACTGCTCATCTTCCAGGACTTCTCCACTCATGTCGCCAACAAGCGCAGAGAGTTCGCCCCGATTTGCAAGCGACTGTTTGAAGACAACGTCAAGTTCTCACTGTTATACCCTGCTCGTCTTCGGGTCTTTGTCAATGGAAAACCATACTTCTTTGACGATCCGATAGCGGCAAAGACCCATTTTGCACACCCTGACACTTGACTGTCCACCCTTACTTAAAGCTTGCATATCTTTATAACCGATTTAATCAATAGGTCACACAATGTTCGGGATATGATTTAGGCATGCTATTTGCGCATGCTGGAGGCTATGCTCCCATTGTTCTATGTCTGTTAGTTTGATATTTTTATCTGTTTGTTTGTTTGCTCGTTCTGCCTGCTGGGATAATGTGTCTCGATCCTCCATAGGTTGGCCCCTCCTTGCTCATTGGGACGGGGGGGGGGGCACCATTTCACCTATACGATTTTGATATTCTGCTTTCCATCTACGGGGGTAGGATAGCATAGCTACCCATGCTGCTACTCAGACCTCAACTCCGGTGACAGCCCCACTTTTAGATTTTAATATAGTTTCATGGAATGTAGAGGGTCTCAACAGCCCCATTAAACGCAAGAAGGTGACTGCACACCTCTCTCGCCTGTCCCCCCAAGTCGTGTTCCTACAAGAAACACACTGGGTGCATGATTCCCCTGTGTCACTAAAAGCCCCCTGGATTGGGGAATGTATATCTGCTCCTTACACCAATAAAACCAGAGGGGTTGCTATACTCTTTCATAGAAATCTTCAATTCTCCATCCTTAAAAAATATATCGACCCAGAGGGCAGATTTATCCTCCTAGATGTCTCCATCGACAATGTGATATATACCTTTTTGAATCTGTATGCACCCACTGGCTCTAACAATCTCTTCTTTGCAGATATCCTTCAGAGAGTCCTGTCCTGGGGCGGCAAAAATTTAATTTTAGGGGGAGATTTCAACACGGTCGTTGATCCATCCATGGACAGGTCGGGGGTGAGTACCAAAAAACCCGGATCCTCTTCTACTCTGCTTTCCTCTCTTTGCTCTCAACTTACCTTACTAGACCCTTGGCGTACACACCATCCCCTTCAACGGGATTATTCTTTTTATTCACACCCGCACTCCACCCACTCTCGCATTGACTATCTATTTCTATCTAAACACCTTTTCTTTAAAGTCACCCACACCTCAATCAAGGACATCATTATTTCAGACCACGCCCCCATCACCCTGTCCCTACATTTATCTCTACCCCAGAACATTTCTAAATGTTGGAGATTCCCAGCATATCTCATACACTCAGAGGATTTCTTATTACATCTCAAACATTCCTGGCATAATTATACTACTGATAACTTGGATCAAATTTCTAACACTCCACTCTTTTGGGGGGCCTCTAAGGCAGTCCTTCGAGGCCATATTATTTCCTATGTTAATTCTAAGCGTAAGAAATTCAACACCAAATTGCAGGAACTTAGCGCGGCTCTCACACTCGCATATCGCACCTACAAACAATGCGACAATCCTACCCATAGAGAAACGTACCTCATGGCAAAACAAATCTATGATACCTTTCTCACCGAACAGGCCCAGATCAGCTATGATTACGGCAGAAACAGGTTCCATAGGTGGGGGAACAAGTCTGGCAGACTCTTGGCCAACTTGGTTAGGGGGCTCCGAAACAAAACATGGGTTAACTCGTTGCACAGCTCTGGAGGTGTTCTCTCTGATCCCACTGACATTTGCTCGGCTTTCATGAGGTTCTATAAATCCTTATATACTGCCGACACTGATAACGCAACCGATGGTCAACTATTCCTGGTTGAGGCGCAGTTACCAAGGCTGGAGGTGGAGGAAAGGGACTCGCTGGATGCTCCCATAACTGACGATGAGGTACGGGCCACCATTAAGTCCTTACCCAATGGAAAGAGCCCTGGCCCTGACGGCTTCAGTGCCGAATTTTATAAGATGCTGGATGCCGATATACTCCCTACATTAACACGATTATATAACCACATCCTAACAACAGGGGAGACTCCCCTTCGTTTTAACGAAGCCAAGCTTATAGTACTCGCAAAACCGGGTAAAGATCCTGCCCAAGTAGGGTCATACCGCCCAATTTCACTCCTCAATCAGGACTTTAAAATATTGACCAAAATCATAGCTAATAGGTTGCAAGCATACCTACCCCGCCTTATCTCACCCGCGCAGATGGGGTTTGTCAAGGGTAGACAATCCACACGAGGAGTGCGAGCGGCCCTGACTGCGATATCTCACACCCGCTTCAATCAGGCCAAAAACAACATCATTGTGAATTTGGACGCAGAGAAGGCGTTTGATAAAATTGCCTGGCCTCACCTATCCCGAGTACTCGCCTACCAGGGATTCGGCGCAGCGTTTTGCAACTTGGTTCAGACCTTGTACAATAACCCAGTGGCACAGGTCTTAGTCAACAATGTGACATCTCCACCCTTCACGTTGGAAAGAGGCACTAGACAAGGATGCCCCTTATCTCCCCTCCTTTTTGACCTAGCATTAGAACCTCTTATACGCCATATTCTGCTACACCAAAACTATAGAGGCATCGAGGTGGGTACACAGGAATTACGGGTGGTGGCATTTGCAGATGACCTCCTCCTTTTTATGTCAGACCCTCACCGTACGATCCCACAGCTGATTGCTGTGATTGATCGTTTCTCCTCTTTTGCAGGGTTTTCCATTAATTACAGTAAGTCGGAGGCACTAGCCATATATGGACAGGCGAGATTAGGTTGGGGGACCACTTTTCCCTTTAAATGGGCGAATACACATATTACCTATCTAGGCGTTGCACTCCCTACTCACCCCTGCCACCTGTATAGGTTTAATATCACCCCGGTGCTCCATAAGATTAGAACCGAACTTGGTCTCTGGCAATCCCTCCCCCTTAACATGCTAGGGAGATGTAACCTATTTAAGATGGCCAGCTTCCCAAAACTCCTCTATGTTCTACAGATGACCCCCCTTCTATTATCCAAGTCGGATATATCTTCTCTGAATACCTCTATCTCCAGATACATCTGGGCTGGTAAACGTCCAAGGATTAGTATGAAAAAATTGTCCCAGACGGTACCTAGAGGAGGAATCAATTTACCTGATGTTAAACAATATAATCTTGCATGCCTCCTCCGCATTGCTATGGACTGGCTTGGAGACAATAATTACTACACAGACTCCAGCCTAGACTCTCAACTTTGCGCCCCCTTATCCCTCAGTTATCTTCTCCATGCCAAACCCTCCAAGTTGGCGCTACATATCACCACTAACTCATTACTACTCCCCATAATACAGGCGTGGCAAATGGCGAGGAAATCTCTCAATCTTCAACACCTATACTCACTTTCGATGCCCCTTATAGGCAACCTGGAGTTTCAGGAGGGAGAGGCTCTGCAACCCTTCATTGCCTGGCACTCTCTTGGCATCCGCAATCTGCGCAACTTGCTTAATTCCTCTCGCGTCCCGCTGTCTTTCGCAGAGGCACGAGGAAAATATGGCCTGCCCCCTCACCACGAGTTTGCCTACTTCCAGGCAATACATTATCTTAAAAATGTACTATCTAAATTGACGGGGAACGACTTTCTTAACTCTCTAGATACATTACTCCAATCAACATGCTACTCTATATCAACCATCTATACACGTATCCGTCATGAACTCATTCCTGACGCGGACCTTCCATAGCTGTCCCAATGGTCCTCCCACATCTCAACGGTAACCCCTGAATCCCTCCTAAATCACTTTCAACTCACCCTAAAACTTATCCCTGCAAGCTCCTATCAAGAGATGGCCTATAAAATGCTCCATAGGGCATACATCTCACCTAAACGCCGATCTTTGATGGGCATCTCAGAAGACAGCAAATGCACTAAATGCTCAACGGAGGGGGCCGACCTCTTCCATTGCTTCTGGGACTGTGCTCTGGTGTCACAGTTTTGGCATGAGGTACATCATTATGGAACCACCTCCTTAGGCATATCCTTTAGTTGCACTGTTTCCTGGGCATTGTTTGGGTGTTTGACTGACCAGCCAGACATCCCCAGGTCTAACAAAAAATTACTTATGATACTATCTGTGGCTGGCAGGAAGGCAATCCTACAACAATGGATCCACAACATACCTCCTAATCTTTCGATGGTGACCTCTAGATTATTTTTTCTATTCACCATGGACTGGCTGGAGGCCTCTATCCATAAGGAGAGGCTCACCCCTGCCCTGTTCCAATGTTGGGACACATACATTCTGACACTACCCTTACACACTAAACAAGCCATTGACAAATGCTTTCAATCTACCTCATGGTACCTCCTCCACACTTTAGCCCAACCTAACCCCTTGAACATCTGATTTACCCTCTCTCCTTTCCTTTTTCCGGATCCCTCCTCTGCTCCGTTTTATTCTCAATCGTCTACCGGGTTGACTAGAAATATGGACCCTCGATATGGGAAGATTGCTCTGTGGATGGATCGACGGCCCGTGTCCCATAGCAGGTATTACATGTTAGTTTATTTTCTTATGTTTTAGATATTATGTATATGTTGAGGGAATTCGAAATACTCTGTCCATATTGGCGGAGAACCGAGGTTTAAACCACCCCTTTTCATCTTTAGTCTGCTCCGATTGGAGAACTAAAACATATCCTCAATTCCCTGATATCCTTAGTTATACATGAGTTACCTTTCTTGGAAGGGTATAAACGTTTTATGTAGAGAAAAGTTTGAAAATATGTTTTGATCTCTACCAGGTTTTATATGAGACTGAATACTTTATAACTTCCTGTCTTTTGTCTAGAGGCTTATATATAGTGCATATTATGTTGTACAATGCTAACTATATATTCCACTCGATGTCTCGAAATACTGTATATCTATTCTGTATGGTGTGAGATTATAATAAAAATAATTTGAAAAAAAAAAAAATACTTTTAAACCTATTTAAACAGACAAGCCATCCAATCTGCGTGTGCAGTTGGCACCAAATAGAAATAAAAACCAGATTTACAAAGACAATATCTTAATGTTCCTACCTTCTTCGGATTCCACCAGCACTCCTACAGCGTAGCGATGCAGACGCTTATCTAGTCAGCACTACTGTATCCCTCACCACTAATACGGATACGAAGGGATACTGCCTTCCCGCCCTTGCTGACAGATAAAGTCTGTGTTCGCTAGTGCGGATATGTGGAGGACGGACGAGCCGCCAATTGATAAAGCTAAATATTTATCTTATAACATTCACTATATGTGGGTAAGAGACTCAGTACGCAATTGGCGTATGGGGTACCGTAAGGGTACGCACTTAGTGTAGCAGACGCTTAGCCATGGTCGAGACGCACATGCGGCACGCTCGCTCACAGCTTAATGCTTGGTGTCGAGCACGCTATAGGCGGCCGACTACCGTAATGCTACGCTACCAGCGTAGCGGACGCTCGTGACCACGAGGGGAACACGAGCGGCACAGACGCTCACGGGATGACACTCAGTAAACCTTGTATGCAACACAATGAAAGGCTGAGCCTATACTGTAAACCTTGTGTCACAACTGAGGGCCTGGGCTGACGGGAGGCAGCCTCAGTTGTAGGGACTGTCACAACTGAGGGCCTGAGCTGACGGGAGGCAGCCTCAGTTGTAGGGGCTGAGGTGTAATGGAACCTGGCAGGTTGTATCAGACCCCTAGACATGTAGAAGAATTGCCCGAAGGCGTGACCACGACAACCAGGAATAAAAGTCAATGATGTTTATTATGACAACTCCGCAACACAGCAGCAGTAAAAGAAAACGTAAAAGTCAGCAAAGAATAAATACAGTTCCTGGGTACTACAGGATGGCAGGAGCCACAGGGCACTGGTAGTGTGAGATAGTTCTTATGATCTTCTAGATGGAAAGTCCTTACCAGGCCCGACTGTAGCAATGGAGATAACCCAGGATTGTGCCAGCTGGTGTTCCAGGAAAAGCTGGGTTGCTGAAGATAAAACAGCTGCTGTGGATACTGGCTGGAACCAGACTGTTGTTAGCACGGAGTGGATACTGGCTGGAACCAGTTAAATAATAAATGAACTTGGGAGCGATGAAATATGAACTGAAATGTAGAACTTGAGAGCGGAGAAATAATAATACCGGTGGAGAGTGGTAAAGTGTAGAAAGGACACCGGCCCTTTAAGGGAAGCTGTACTCTGCTGGAAGCTGAGCTGGAAGCAGGTAATGTTGTAGCTGGAAACAGATGAATCCACAATGGATTGGAGAGTCAGGCTACACCGCAGGTGGAATGCTGGTGCGGGTCTCTATGGTGGAAGTCTTGAGACAGGAGCTGGAACCTGGAAGACAATCACAGGAGAGAGACAAACAGGAACTAGGTTTGACAACCAAAGCACTGACGCCTTCCTTGCTCAGGCACAGTGTATTTATACCTGCAGCAAGGAAGGGATTGGCTAGGCAATTATGCAGATTATCAATACTGAGAACAGATTGGTGGAAATGATCAGCTGACAGAATCCAAGATGGCTGCGCCCATGCAGACACTTGGAGGGAAGTTTGGTTTGTAATCCATGTGGTAATGAAAACAGTAATGGCGGCGCCGGCCACCGGAGACAGGAGGCGCCAGGCTGACAGATGCACATCCAACCACGCGGACACAGCGGAGGCCGCGGCTGACGTAATCGCCACTCAGACACTCTGCATGCAGAAGTTCAGGGACGGCGGCGGAGGCCGCGGGAGACGCCATGCCAGGTGTAATATGGCGTTTACTGTGACAGCGTCCCAGAGTGACAGGAGAGGATACAGGAATGTACACATCAGGATAACAGATGGGATCCGGTCCTGGAGCGCTGAGCCAGCCTTAGGAGGCATCTGATGGGTAAGAAATGGCGTCCAGATACCCGGATCGTGACAGCACCCCCCCCCTTTAGGAGTGGCCCCAGGACACTTCTTTGGCTTTTGAGGAAACTTGGAATGGAATCTCCGGACCAAGGCAGGAGCATGGACATCAGAAGCATTGGTCCATGAACGTTCCTCAGGACCATAACCCTTCCAGTCAATAAGATATACGGTGACGTGAGTCCAGGATCTTGGCCACTTCATACTCAACGCCTCGTTGAGTTTGGACTTTCGGAGTTGGAGGAAGTGAGGAATGAAACCGATTCAAGATCAGCGGTTTCAACAGGGAAACATGGAATGTCCTGGGTATTTTTAAGAAGGGAGGCAACTGGAGTCTGTAAGCAACAGGATTGATGACTTGTTCAATCTTGAAAGGACCGATATAGCGAGGTGCAAACTTCATACTGGGAACTCTTAACCTCAAATTCTTCGTGGATAACCATACCCGATCACCCACCTTGAGAGCAGGAACTGCTCGACGCTTCTTATCCGCAAACTTCTTGTACCTGAACGATGCCTTGAGCAGAGCTGATCGTACGCTCTTCCAGATATTGGCAAACTGATGCAAGGTGATATCCACTGCGGGAACAGAAGTTGCTGGAAGCGGTTGGAACTCAGGGACTTTAGGCTGGAATCCAAAGTTAGTGAAGAATGGTGTTGAAGCAGATGAAGAATGATACTGGTTGTTATGACAGAACTCGGCCCAGGGAAGTAATTGAACCCAGTCATCTTGAGAGGAGGACACATAGATGCGGAGGAAGGCCTCCAAGTCCTGATTCACCCTCTCGGTTTGACCATTGGTCTGAGGATGGTAAGCCGTGGAAAACTTTAGCTTGACTTGGAGGACTTGACATAAACTTCGCCAGAATTTGGCTGTGAATTGAACTCCTCGATCTGAGATAATTTCTTCAGGAAGACCGTGGAGTCGGAAGATCTCTTGTATGAATACTTGAGCCAACTTGGAAGCTGACGGAAGACCGGTGAGAGGAATGAAGTGTGCCATCTTGGTGAACCGGTCAACTACCACCCAGATGGTATTGAACTTGTTGCACATGGGTAAATCTGTAATAAAATCCATCGACAATTGGGTCCAAGGTCGACGGGGAACAGATAGTGGAACCAGTTGCCCCGCAGGCGACTGGCGGGATACCTTATGTTGAGCACACTTTGGGCAAGATGCAATAAACTCCAAGACGTCCTTTTTCAGAGTTGGCCACCAATAGGACCTAGAGATAAACTCCAGGGTTTTTTGGATACCTGTATGTCCGGCAAAACGGGAAGCATGGGCCCAATGCATGAGCTTCTTCCTTAGCATCGGTTTCACAAAACTTTTCCCTGATGGGGGCGTAGAGTCCATCCCTACCGTGGAGAATGCCAACGGATTTATAATAGGATGCTTGTCTGAAGACTCTGACTCATTTTCTTGCTCCCATGAGCGGGAAAGGGCATCGGCCTTGCGATTCTGAGAGCCCGGACAGAACTGGAGTTTAAAGTCGAACCTGGAAAAGAAAAGTGCCCATCTGGCCTGACGAGGGTTGAGACATTGTGCGCCTTTCAGATATAAAAGGTTCTTGTGGTCTGTAAGTATGGTGATTGAATGAGAAGCTCCCTCCAACAGATACCTCCACTCTTCTAGAGCGAGCTTGATGGCTAGCAACTCCTGGTCGCCAATGGCATAGTTGCGCTCAGCTGGGGAGAACTTCTGGGAGAAGAAACTGCAAGGGTGTAAATGGCCATCTTTAGCCCTCTGAGATAACACCGCTCCTACTCCAACGGAGGAGGCATCCACCTCTAAGATGAAAGGAGAGTCGATGTCAGGCTGTTTCAGAACAGGCGCAGAGATGAACCTTTGTTTTAAAAGATGAAATGCTTGCATGGCTTCTTCAGACCACTTGGACGGGTTAGCACCCTTCTTAGTGAAAGCAGTAATAGGCGCCACAATGGTGGAAAAGTCTCGTATAAACTTTCGGTAATAGTTGGCGAACCCTAAGAACCTCTGGACCCCTTTGAGGGTTAAGGGTACCGGCCAATTTTGGATTGCTTGTAGTTTCTCAGGATCCATCTCTAGTCCGGAACCGGACACAATGTACCCTAGAAACGGAATGGACTTGACTTCAAAGACGCATTTCTCTAATTTGCAATAGAGATGATTGACACGGAGACGGGACAGAACCTCTTTAACCCAAAAACGATGTTCCTCTAAATCGTTGGCAAAAATGAGGATATCGTCTAGATAGACCACGACATGACGGTATAGAATGTCTCTGAAGATCTCATTGACAAAATGCTGGAAGACAGCTGGAGCATTGCTCAATCCGAAGGGCATGACGAGGTACTCATAATGTCCGTCACGGGTGTTAAAGGCGGTCTTCCACTCGTCACCCTCACGGATCCGGATGAGATTGTATGCACCTCTCAAGTCCAGCTTTGTAAAGATGGTAGCTCCGCTAACTCTGTCAAAGAGCTCAGTAATCAGGGGTAAAGGATAACGGTTCTTGATGGTAATGTCGTTCAAACCTCTGTAGTCGATGCACGGCCGCAGACCACCATCTTTCTTCTTTACAAAAAAGAAGCCTGCGCCGGCTGGAGAAGAAGAAGGTCGAATGAACCCCTTTGCTAGGTTCTCTTTAATGTATTCCTCCATAGAATGCGTCTCAGGCAGAGACAACGGATAAGTTCGGCCTCGAGGTGGAACCTTCCCTGGAACGAGATCAATCGGGCAGTCCCATTCTCTATGAGGAGGAAGGATATCAGCAGAAGCTTTACTGAACACATCCGTGAAATCTTGATATGGAGGAGGTGGAACATCAGACGACCTGGGGGAGGAAGAACAGACAGGCAATACTTTGAACAAACATGTCTCAGCACAGGAGGAACCCCATGCCAGGATTTGCGTAGTCGTCCAATCAATTGTAGGATTGTGAAGACGGAGCCATGGAAGGCCCAGGACCACAGGATGTGTGGCACTTGGAATCACTAAAAAAGAAATAAGTTCGGAATGAAGAACTCCCACTCTCAGACGAACTGGTAGAGTCCTTAAAGAAATAACTGCCTCAAAGATCTTGCTGCCATCCACGGCAGTTAAGGAGATGGACGCAGGAAGTCTCTCGGTGGGTAGGGACCACCGTTTAACATAGGCTTCGGTAATAAAGTTCCCAGCTGCTCCGGAATCAAGGAGGGCAATGACGTTCCGATAACGTTGAGCAACTTGAAGCGAGACTGTGAGATTACAATCTTGAGGAGATGGAGAGGAGATCATTACTCCTAGCCGGCCCTCTCCTTGGCGAGCTAGGGTCTGGAGTCCTGGACGTTTGGGACAGGCATTAATGGTGTGAGACGGAGCTGCACAATAAAGACAGAGAGACTTGGAGAGACGTCTTCGGCGCTCAGCAGGAGTTAAACGGGAACGGCCAATTTGCATGGACTCATCTTTAGTTGGTGACAGTTGGCGAGGAGGAGGAGCAGAAGATTTTGGAGCAGATGATCTTACACGCTCAGTTGCTCTCTCTCTGAAACGTAAATCAACTTTCGTGCAGAGTGAGATTAGCTCATCTAACTTGGAAGGTAAGTCTCTGGTAGCTAACTCATCTTTAATACTCTCAGATAAGCCATGCCAGAATGCAGCATACAGGGCCTCGTCGTTCCATGCCAGTTCGGATGCCAGGATCTGGAACTGTATAAGATATTGTCCTACAGTACGTGATCCCTGGCGCAAACGGAGAATCTCAGATGAAGCTGAAGTTACCCGGCCTGGCTCGTCGAAGATGCGCCTGAATGTTGACACGAATGTAGTGTAGGAGGATAGCAGGGTGTCGGACCTCTCCCATAATGGTGATGCCCAATCAAGGGCTGAGCCACTGAGAAGAGAGATAATGTAGGCAATTTTTGTACGGTCACTGGGAAAATTGCCAGGTTGTAGCTCAAACTGAATCTCACACTGGTTGAGAAATCCCCTGCAGAATCTTGGAGATCCGTCAAATTTTGCTGGCGTTGGAAGATGAAGACGTGGAGCAGAAATGGGTAAGGTGGGTGGGGTTATAGCTGGAGTCACTGTGGTTGACGCACCGGACGCGTCTGATCCACGGAGGGTTGTCTGAATCCCATCCAGCCGAGTAGAGAGATCCTGGAGACAGCGGATGATGTGGCCCTGTGCAGCCTCCTGATGTTCAAGTCGGGCTGCCAGTTCTTGCATCGGCCTGGCCGCTTGATCCTGATCTCCGGCTGGATTCATTAGGTCAGTGCTTACTGTCACAACTGAGGGCCTGGGCTGACGGAAGGCAGCCTCAGTTGTAGGGACTGTCACAACTGAGGGCCTGAGCTGACGGGAGGCAGCCTCAGTTGTAGGGGCTGAGGTGTAATGGAACCTGGCAGGTTGTATCAGACCCCTAGACATGTAGAAGAATTGCCCGAAGGCGTGACCACGACAACCAGGAATAAAAGTCAATGATGTTTATTATGACAACTCCGCAACACAGCAGCAGTAAAAGAAAACGTAAAAGTCAGCAAAGAATAAATACAGTTCCTGGGTACTACAGGATGGCAGGAGCCACAGGGCACTGGTAGTGTGAGATAGTTCTTATGATCTTCTAGATGGAAAGTCCTTACCAGGCCCGACTGTAGCAATGGAGATAACCCAGGATTGTGCCAGCTGGTGTTCCAGGAAAAGCTGGGTTGCTGAAGATAAAACAGCTGCTGTGGATACTGGCTGGAACCAGACTGTTGTTAGCACGGAGTGGATACTGGCTGGAACCAGTTAAATAATAAATGAACTTGGGAGCGATGAAATATGAACTGAAATGTAGAACTTGAGAGCGGAGAAATAATAATACCGGTGGAGAGTGGTAAAGTGTAGAAAGGACACCGGCCCTTTAAGGGAAGCTGTACTCTGCTGGAAGCTGAGCTGGAAGCAGGTAATGTTGTAGCTGGAAACAGATGAATCCACAATGGATTGGAGAGTCAGGCTACACCGCAGGTGGAATGCTGGTGCGGGTCTCTATGGTGGAAGTCTTGAGACAGGAGCTGGAACCTGGAAGACAATCACAGGAGAGAGACAAACAGGAACTAGGTTTGACAACCAAAGCACTGACGCCTTCCTTGCTCAGGCACAGTGTATTTATACCTGCAGCAAGGAAGGGATTGGCTAGGCAATTATGCAGATTATCAATACTGAGAACAGATTGGTGGAAATGATCAGCTGACAGAATCCAAGATGGCTGCGCCCATGCAGACACTTGGAGGGAAGTTTGGTTTGTAATCCATGTGGTAATGAAAACAGTAATGGCGGCGCCGGCCACCGGAGACAGGAGGCGCCAGGCTGACAGATGCACATCCAACCACGCGGACACAGCGGAGGCCGCGGCTGACGTAATCGCCACTCAGACACTCTGCATGCAGAAGTTCAGGGACGGCGGCGGAGGCCGCGGGAGACGCCATGCCAGGTGTAATATGGCGTTTACTGTGACAGCGTCCCAGAGTGACAGGAGAGGATACAGGAATGTACACATCAGGATAACAGATGGGATCCGGTCCTGGAGCGCTGAGCCAGCCTTAGGAGGCATCTGATGGGTAAGAAATGGCGTCCAGATACCCGGATCGTGACACCTTGGTTTTGTAATGTGAGCACAATGCAATGCTAATTAACCTCTATTGTATGAAAGCCTCTTGAGCGATTGAGACGCTCTGAATACTCTCAGCAATGTAATAAACACACAATACCTTGCTAAGGTTCCAACACCTTTACTAACAATATCTAGCTATGTAAAAAGGGGTAAACAGTTAACAGTTCATACACTACAGGCTAACATCCATATCTAAACATAATAACTACACATATACAATATACAACAGTTTAACAATAACAGAGAGAGAGAGAGATAGTATGGCAAATACGAACAGAGAATAAGTTGGTTACAGAGAGTACTTACACACTGGGGAATGATTCGCTGCACAGCCCTGGTTACCAGCTCCTGGTTAGTCAATGATGAAAACCGTTGTGGGGAGTAGACTGAGCTGGTCCAGTCTGGCTGTTCCCTATATACACTGCATACAGTACACTACAAAGGGCCCTACACTCATTGTTCATTGGACACAGGAATCTGTCTTCATATTACAACAAAAGGTCATAGGTTTGTTTGAACAGGTGGGCTGTGACTATATCAAACTGCTCAGGTGGGAGGGAATCTCAGGATTCCCGCCGCCTGGATAATGAACTGCAAATATAGTAAATGTCCAGAAACTACTAATGGACATAACTATACGCAGGAGCGATTAATCTTTACCTAACCAGCACCGGATTGTTTCTAATAAAATGTTCTTTAGTTAGGTACCAAACACCACTGCTCAAACCCTGTCTGACCCTTCGTATCATGCAAAGAGGAATTCCCCTGTCCAGCGACCAGTTACAATAAACAAACTTACAGTTATTATTAAGGGGAACATTACCTATAAAACATACTATTTGGATTTACTATGTAACATTTGAGTCGCCCGCTAGACGCACACAAACTCTACCGTAAATGCACATACCACGCGTCAATGCGCACGGCCGTAGAAGCTTCATTACGCAACTGCGAATATGCGCACGCACGGGAGAGAATGTGCACGTGCACCGGGAAAGCGCATGGGGTGAATATATGGCAACGTGCAGCATGATATTTTTTTGACTTTGACACCCCCCCCCCCTATATTTGTAAAACCAGCACCAGGCAGAACCAGCCAGGGGGGGTAATGCCATAGCAGGGGATACACTCGGTATGGGGTCCCCCTGCCATAGCATTAATCTACCCCCCCAAAACTAGTCAGCCCAGGGCTGGAATTCCTCGGAAGTGGGGACCCCAAAAAATAAAAATGGGGTCCCCCTTCCGAGCAATAACCAGCACTGGGCTGATAGCCCAGTGCTATGCCCCGCACCCCTGGTGGCAGTGGGTGCGGGGTTCATTGTTAAAATTGTTCTTTACAGGTGGCCTACAGATCCCAGCATGCTGGCACTTGGAGAACCACAAGTGCCAGCATGCCCGGACATAAATGGCCCGCTGGCACCTGTGGTCCACCTGTAAAGAATAGTAATATTGTTCTTTACAGGTGGCCTACAGGTCCCAGCCAGCCTGCCCCAGCATGCTGGCACTTGGAGAACCACAAGTGCCAGCATGCCCGGACATAAATGGCCTGCTGGCACCTGTTGTCCACCTGTAAAGAAAATATTAAAATAAAAACACCACACAGTCTTAAAAATAAGTTTTATTGCACAGGGTCTTCACCTGGGGGCGGCGGCCTTTAAGCTCTTTTGCATGGCCGCCGCTTCCCCAGGGCTTCAGGCGTCTTCATCTGGGGGGGCGCCACCTCCCCAGGGCTTCCAGCGTCTTCCTCTGATGTCTTCTCCTGGGAGGCGGCGGCCTTAAAGCTCTTTTGCATGGCCGCTGCCTTCCCCAGGGCTTCCAGCATTTTCACCTGGTGGGCGGCGGCTGCTAAGCTCTTTTGCATAGCCGCCGCCCATCCAGGACTTCCACGGCGTCTTCTGCATTCAGGAGCTCTTCTCTGCTCCTCCTCCGCCGTCGGACTGACAGCCGCTCCCTCGCGCTGACTTATAAAAGTCAGCCGGAGGGGGCGATGACGCTGCGAGCCGTGATTGGCTCGCGGCGGCCATCTTGAATTTAAAAAATGCAGCTGAGGCGCCATTTTTGAAATTGGTACCGCTCCGCTGCTCAAACTCTGCACCGCTGCCCGCTCCCACGCCGCCCGTATCCACGCGCCCGCACCACCGCACCCACGCTGCCCGCACCCCCGCCGCCTGCACCCACACCGCCAGCACCTCCGCCGACGCCCGCACCTCCGCCGACGCCCACAACAGTGATTGACATCGGATCCAGTGACGGATCCGCTGGCCAATCACTGTGGACTCACTGACAGGGGCGTGCTTTCATAGGTTGAAAGCACGTCCCTGTGTGAAAGCGGCACCACTAATGGTGCCGCTTTCCCATGATTTTTCAATGGGCTTTTAATGCCCATTGCTAGGCCCCGCCCGTGCCCGCCCCCCGCTCCCCATACCTTTCCCTATCTGACAGGGAGGCACCACGATCGGTGCCTCCCAAACACATTTTACACAGGACTCTGAGTAATGATTAGGATAATATAAAGCAAATACTTATGACACAGAATATGTGTCATAAGTATCTTCTTTATATTATTTTAATCAGTAATGACAGGGGAGGCACTGCCTCCCCTGCCTCCCCTGACTGCACGTCCCTGATATATATATGCTAAAACAAATCAGGAGAGCGCACTGGTAAACGTAAAATCATTCACTTTATATAGAAAAAAGCAATATCCACATACATTGCAGTTAAAACTTCCAAGCTCAGTAACATTCACAAGACCGTCAGCGTTGTCAGAGATTCTGAGCTAAGCCAGCACTGAGGACACACTCTTGAGTTTGCAACTAACAAAAAACGAACACTATAGGGAAATTCGGACATTCTGGAATGCTGGCTACTAGAACTCTGGGATCACCTTGCTAAAATGGGATCACCTTGCTAAATTAGGTTAAGTAATATTAATATTGTGATTGGTCGAAATGCGTTGGGCGTGGCTACTTGCTGTGGACGTTGTGACGTCACCCGTCGGGTCCGGAGCCGGCGAGAGAGTTCCAGCTCGACTGAGCACAACGCTGACGGTCTTGTGAATGTTACTGAGCTTGGAAGTTTTAACTGCAATGTATGTGGATATTGCTTTTTTCTATATAAAGTGAATGATTTTACATTTACCAGTGCGCTCTCCTGATTTGTTTTAGCACCAATACCGTTTGCTCCCTGTCTGGGAGCTGGATTAAGCAGCACGGGGACAATAGTTTCAAAGAGACTCTGGAAAACACGGACATGCAGCGCAGGGATTGAATATCGTTGTTTCACACACACACACACACATATATATATATATATATATATATATATATATATATATATACACACTGCTCAAAAAAATAAAGGGAACACTAAAATAACACATCCTAGATCTGAATGAATGAAATATTCTTATTAAATACTTTGTTCTTTACATAGTTGAATGTGCTGACAACAAAATCACACAAAAATTATCAATGGAAATCAAATTTATTAACCCATGGAGGTCTGGAATTGGAGTCACACTCAAAATTAAAGTGGAAAAACACACTACAGGCTGATCCAACTTTGATGTAATGTCCTTAAAACAAGTCAAAATGAGGCTCAGTAGTGTGTGTGGCCTCCACGTGCCTGTATGACCTCCCTACAACACCTGGGCATACTCCTGATGAGGTGGCGGATGGTCTCCTGAGGGATCTCCTCTCAGACCTGGACTAAAGCATCCGCCAACTCCTGGACAGTCTGTGGTGCAACGTGGCGTTGGTGAATGGAGCGAGACATGATGTCCCAGATGTGCTCAATTGGATTCAGGTCTGGGGAACGCGTGGGCAAGTCCATAGCATCAATGCCTTCGTCTTGCAGGAACTGCTGACACACTCCAGCCACATGACGTCTAGCATTGTCTTGCATTAGGAGGAACCCAGGGCCAACCACACCAGCAAATGGTCTCACAAGGGGTCTGAGGATCTCATCTCAATACCTAATGGCAGTCAGGATACCTCTGGCGAGCACATGGAGGGCTGTTCGGTCCCCCAAAGATATGCCACCCCACACCATTACTGGCCCACTGCCAAACCAGTCATGCTGGAGGATGTTGCAGGCAGCAGAACGTTCTCCTTGGCGTCTCTAGACTCTGTCACGTCTATCACATGTGCTTAGTGAGAACCTACTTTCATCTGTGAAGAGCACAGGGCGCCAGTGGCGAATATGCCAATCTTGGTGTTCTCTGGCTAATGCCAAACGTCCTGCACGGTGTTGGGCTGTAAGCACAAACCCCACCTGTGGACGTCGGGCCCTCATACCACCCTCATGGAGTCTGTTTCTGATCGTTTGAGTAGACACATGCACATTTGTGGCTTGCTTGAGGTCATTTTGCAGGGCTCTGGCAGTGCTCCTCCTGTTCCTCCTTGCACAAAGGCGGAGGTAGCGGTCCTGCTGCTGGGTTGTTGCCCTCCTACGGCATCCTCCACATCTCCTGATGTACTGGCGTGTCTCCTGGTAGCGCCTCCATGCTCTAGACACTACGCTGACAGACACAGCAAAACCTTCTTGCCACAGCTCGCATTGATGTGCCATCCTGGATGAGCTGCACTACTTGAGCCACTTGTGTGGGTTGTAGACTCCGTCTCATGCTATCACTAGAGTGATAGCACCGCCAGCTTTCAAAAGTGACCAAAACATCAGCCAGAAAGCATAGGAGCTAAGAAGTGGTCTGTGGTCACCACCTGCAGAACAACTCCTTTATCCCCAATAAAATTATAGGCAATCTTGCTAATTGCCTATAATTTCCACCTGCTGTCTATTCCATTTGCACAACAGCATGTGAAATTGATTTTCAATCAGTGTTGCTTCCTAAGTGCACAGTTTGATTTCACAGAAGTGTGATTGACTTGGAGTTACATTGTGTTGTTTAAGTGTTCCCTTTATTTTTTTAGAGCAGTGTATATATATATATATATATATATATATATATATATTGTGACAAGAACACTGGGATAGTGTTTGAGGGCAGGTATATTTGTCCCAGGTTCTTGTCTTACATGTTTTAGAAAATGTTAACTTCTAGGAAAAATGCTTTTTGTTTTGTCTGAACCTTTTCAGTTTGCTGTAAAAGCTGGGAAAAGGCTCTGAGAGAGAGATAAGGCGAGTTCTAGACATTGGGCCCAGTTCGGGTCTTTGGCCTCACAGAGGGCTAATCAGGGTTTCAGCTGTGTAAGAGTGATATAGTGCTTCTAACCTGATTAGTATGGGCAGACTGCCTGGGAAGGCTGCAGGATCTGTGTGTGAGAGACACGCTTTCTGATGCAAGTAAGCTATACAGTATGTACTGAAGAACTCTGTGTTTTGTTTAGTGACAGTTAGGAACATCTTATGTTTAGTTAGTGCCGGACAGGCAAGGTATTTTTATTTTGGGGTTTGTTTTATTTTCTGTTTCAATAAAACTGGCCGGGGTCAGTTGTACCAGAAACTGGACTTGTGTTGTTCCTCAGCTGCTGCGGGCTGCCATATTCCCCAGGAAAAGGCACCTTGCACCCCTACAGTGTTACAACTTGGTGGAGAATGCGAGCAGGCCGTTCTGCGCATAAGTGAAAGCAGCAGCTTTGTGAGGCCTGCAGAAAACGGTGGTTTATGCAGATACAGCCCGGTGTGAAGTTACTGGGACTCACCCCTGAGGGTTTGATATATGTCCTGGGTGAAAGCAGCTGCAAAGCCGCCTGAAAAATCTGTTGACATGGAGGATCTGCTTAAAGCCTTGCTGCAAGCTACAGCGGCTCAGCAGGAGGCCAACCGACAGCAGCAGGTGGCAATGGAGGAAAATTGGAGACTACAGCAGGTGGCAATGGAGGAAAATAAGAGACAACAGCAGGCAGTTGTTGATGAACTTTACAGGCAACAGCGTCAGGATAGAGAGGCCTTAACAGAAGTGGTGCAGAGACTTGCAGCTCGGGTTGGAGATGTGGCCGTCAGTGCTCCAACCAGCTCTAGTTCTATACGAGCCAGTCACTTCCTGCAGAAAATGACAGAGGCTGATGATGTGGAGGCCTATCTGACCACGTTTGAAAGGACTGCCGAGCGTGAGAACTGGCCGAAAGCACAGTGGGCCAGTCTGCTGGCACCTTTCCTGTCAGGTGAGCCCCAAAAAGCTTACTTTGATTTAAGCCCTGCTGAGGCTCGGGACTATGATAAACTAAAGACTGAGATCCTGACCCGCCTGGGAGTCACGCTGTCAGTACGAGCACAACGGGTGCACCGTTGGCTGTACGCCATGGAGAAGCCTCCGCGCTCCCAGATGCACGACCTTATTCAGCTAACAAAAAAATGGCTGCAGCCAGAGACATTAACTGGTCCCCAGATGGTGGAAAGAGTCGTCATGGACCGCTACTTGAGATCTTTGCCCATGGTCCTGCGCAAGTGGGTGAGCCATGGAAACCCGGGTACTGCTGACCAATTAGTGGACATGGTAGAGAGGTATTTGGCAGCAGAGGAACTACTGATGACCACCCAGCAACCCATAGGTCCTCGACAGCGCCCTTCAGTAAAGACTGGTAAGACTGTTCCGTGGGAAAACGTTGCTGGGCGGTTAAGAGAACGCAAGGCTGGAGAGACTGTAAACACTGGCCCTGGAAACAGGCCAATGGGGCTAGAACGGTCTATGCTGCCCAAATGGGTTGATAATCGTGTGGTTAAATGTTTTAGGTGTGGTATGCCAGGTCATGTTATTGCCAATTGCCCAGTCACGCAAGAACCCATGCAATGTGATGCTGCCTTTGAATGTCGCAGAATGTCTCTCTTTGCTAGGTTAGCCTGTACTGTGGTACCTTCACCTGAGCTGGAAAAACAAATGTGTGATGTGTTCTTAGAAGGTAACCGGGTAGAGGCCTTGCTAGATTCAGGAAGTTTAGTTACCCTCGTGAAAGCTGGGTTAGTGAACCCCTTAAAGGTCCAGCAAATACCTATTGGGGTAACTTGCATACACGGGGATACCCAATATTATGCCACTGCTGAGGTGAATATAGAAACTTGTTGTGGGTCAGCAAGGGTTAAAGTGGGACTGGTCCCTACCTTGGTGCATGAGGCCATAATAGGGAGGGATTTTCCTCATTTTTGGAAACTGTGGGAATCACGGTTATCAACAGATGTGAGAAGTAAAAAACCAGTTGATAATACCGGTGATTTTATGGATGTACGTGGGTCTTCGGAACTTTCTGTCCCTTTGCCTTTTGCTAGTTTGGCTGGGGAAGTGACAGATGGGGAGTCCAGTGAGGACCCTCTTGCCGGGAACAGAGACATAGTAGTTAGAACTGAAAGCGTGCCTGACCTGGAGGTAAAGAAGGATCTGTTTGCGTCTGAACAGTTAAAGGATCCTACCTTAATAAAGGCTAGAGAGAATGTTAAGATTGTTAATGGGGAACCTGTGGTACCAGGTGACAGGGTTACGTATCCCCACATGGCCATCTGTAATGAGCTCTTGTACCACATTGTCAAAAGGGGTGAGGATGTGGTGGAACAGCTGGTAGTTCCCCAGCCTTATCGGAGAACGGTACTAGATTTAGCTCATAGTCACGTTACCGCAGGACATTTAGGGGCAGAAAAAACCACTGAAAGAGTTTTACAAAGGTTCTTTTGGCCAGGGGTTTATAAAGAAGTGTCTGAATATTGTTCTTCCTGTCCTGAATGCCAGTATCATGCCCCTAGACCCCATTTCAGGAGCCCACTAGTTCCCATGCCTATTATAGAGGTCCCGTTTGACAGAATAGCCATGGATCTCGTGGGGCCCTTGTTAAAGTCTGCTCGGGGCCATCAGTATATCCTGGTAATTATGGACTATGCCACTCGATATCCTGAGGCTGTCCCTTTACGCACTATCACAACCAAGGCGATAGCTAGGGAGCTGGTGCAGGTATTTAGTAGAGTGGGAATACCAAAAGAAATTTTGACTGACCAAGGTACTCCATTTATGTCAAGGATCATGAAAGAATTGTGCAAGTTATTTAAGGTCACTCACCTCAGGACGTCCATCTACCATCCCCAAACTGACGGGTTGGTGGAAAGGTTTAATAAAACATTAAAAAGTATGTTAAAAAAGGTTGTTGAGAGAGATGGGAAAAACTGGGATTGTTTGTTGCCCTACTTGTTAATGGCCATCAGAGAAGTCCCTCAGTCCTCTACGGGGTTTTCTCCATTTGATTTGTTGTATGGTAGACACCCCAGAGGGCTGTTGGATATTGCCAAAGAGACGTGGGAAGGACAGCCCACTCCTTATAGAAGCGTTATTGAGCATGTAACACAAATGCAGGATAGGATTGCAGCCGTGGTACCTGTTGTCAGAGAGCACATGGAACAGGCCCAAAGTGCTCAACAGAGGGTCTATAACCGGAGTGCCAAGATACGGGAATTTGCTCCTGGAGATAGAGTTCTTGTTTTGGTACCCACTGTGGAAAGCAAATTCCTAGCTAAATGGCAGGGTCCATTTGAGATTAGGGAAAAAGTGAATGAGGTTAATTACAAAGTATACCAGCCGGGAAAGAGAAAACCCGAACAGATCTACCATGTTAACTTAATCAAACCCTGGAAAGATAGGTTGTCTCTGTCAGCGGAGCCTTGCCCTTCGGTGTCTTCACCCCGGTTGCTTCCCGCAGTGAAGGTGTCAGAGACATTATCAGCTGATCAGAACAATCAGGTTAAAGAATTTCTCATCCAAAATAGGGAGGTATTTTCAGAGCTGCCTGGCCGAACGACCATAATAAAACATGACATTGTCACAGAACCAGGGGTCAGGGTTCATTTAAAGCCATATAGGATTCCTGAAGCTCAGCGAGAAGCTATTTCTAAGGAAGTTAAAACCATGTTAGAACTTGGAGTCATAGAGGAGTCTAACAGTGAGTGGTCCAGTCCCATAGTGCTCATCCCGAAGCCCGACGGTAGCATACGCTTCTGTAATGACTTTCGTAAGTTAAATAAGGTGTCCAAGTTTGACGCATACCCCATGCCCCGTGTGGATGAGCTTGTAGAAAGGCTGGGAACAGCCAGGTTTCTCACCACATTGGACCTGACCAAAGGTTACTGGCAAATACCTTTATCTGATAGCGCCAAAGAAAAAACAGCCTTTTCGGTTCCGGAGGGGCTGTACCAGTATAAGATGTTACCCTTTGGGTTGCATGGGGCTCCAGCAACCTTTCAACGGGCGATGGATAAAATTTTGAGGCCCCATAGAAAATATGCAGCTGCCTATTTGGATGATGTGGTAATTCACAGTACAGACTGGGGGTCCCATTTGGTTAAAGTACAAGCAGTACTGGACTCAATCAGAGAGGCAGGGTTAACTGCTAACCCAAAGAAGTGCTGCCTCGCAATGGAGGAGGTCAAATACTTGGGCTTCACCATAGGCAGAGGTCTGATTAGGCCCCAATTGAATAAAGTTGATGCTATTCAAAACTGGCCTCGTCCAGTGAATAAAAAACAGGTAAGGGCTTTTTTGGGAATTACTGGGTACTATAGACGGTTTATTCCTAATTTTGCGACCACAGCGGTGCCGTTGTCAGACCTTACCAAAGGGAAGCAGTCAAATGTGGTGAAATGGAACCCTGATGCAGAAAAGGCGTTCCAAGCATTAAAAGTGGCTTTGTGTTCACAACCGGTGTTGATAACACCAGATTTTTCAAAAGAATTTGTGGTACAGACAGATGCCTCAGAGGTAGGGATAGGTGCTGTGCTGTCCCAAACCAGAGATGGGGACGAACACCCTATCATTTATTTGAGTAGGAAACTCAATGAGCATGAAAAAAGGTATGCCATTGTGGAAAAGGAGGCTTTGGCCATTAAGTGGGCACTAGATACCTTGAGATATTACCTCTTGGGTAGACAATTCAGACTAGTGACAGACCATGCCCCTTTAAAATGGATGTATGTAAATAGAGGCAAGAATGCTCGTGTAACTAGATGGTTTCTAGCGTTGCAGGACTTTAAGTTTACTGTCGAACATAGACCGGGAACACAATTGGCCAACGCAGATGCATTGTCTCGCATCTTCTGTTTGGGGGCTACAAGTGTTCCGGCCCCTAGGTCGAAACAGGGGAGGGGGATATGTGACAAGAACACTGGGATAGTGTTTGAGGGCAGGTATATTTGTCCCAGGTTCTTGTCTTACATGTTTTAGAAAATGTTAACTTCTAGGAAAAATGCTTTTTGTTTTGTCTGAACCTTTTCAGTTTGCTGTAAAAGCTGGGAAAAGGCTCTGAGAGAGAGATAAGGCGAGTTCTAGACATTGGGCCCAGTTCGGGTCTTTGGCCTCACAGAGGGCTAATCAGGGTTTCAGCTGTGTAAGAGTGATATAGTGCTTCTAACCTGATTAGTATGGGCAGACTGCCTGGGAAGGCTGCAGGATCTGTGTGTGAGAGACACGCTTTCTGATGCAAGTAAGCTATACAGTATGTACTGAAGAACTCTGTGTTTTGTTTAGTGACAGTTAGGAACATCTTATGTTTAGTTAGTGCCGGACAGGCAAGGTATTTTTATTTTGGGGTTTGTTTTATTTTCTGTTTCAATAAAACTGGCCGGGGTCAGTTGTACCAGAAACTGGACTTGTGTTGTTCCTCAGCTGCTGCGGGCTGCCATATTCCCCAGGAAAAGGCACCTTGCACCCCTACAGTGTTACAACTTATATATACACATATATACATATATAGGTACACATCTGCACACTCATAGGTGTGCGCAGGGGGGGTGCCTGGTGCGCACAGGCACCCCCTAATGTCTGGCACCCTGATCTCACATGCCTGATGTAGCGATCGCCGAGCAAGCTGATTACTGTCCCCTCTGCGCTGCACCCTGTCAGGACTGTATTACTGACCGGACGCCTGGGTTACTCAAGGGTGCCACTGCCACCGGCTTTCAAACTCCCAGCTCCACCTCCATGTACAAAAACAGCGTGATGTGACGTGATTACCCGCCACACCCGCCACATGCCCACCTCTCTCCTTCTATGCTATGCCAACGCCAGCCACTGATGAGGATCAGCAACATTGACACGTCACTCGTTTTTCCAGCAGCAGCAGTACTAGTCTGCGACTGTCAGTGTCAGTGAGTGACTGACTTGTAAGTAAGCTTGCAGAGGAAAGAGGGGGAGCCAGACCAGGCTGAGGAGGAGCAGTGTAATTGCAGTGAGTGCCATCAGGGGTGTTTGTTTGGGGCACACCACAACATCTGTATCTGCTTTATTAGGATTGGTACAAGGGTGGACATTTTATATTGCGTTAACCGTCAATAGATGGTGCTAGACACGCCCAAAAGGCGGTGCTAGACACACCCCTCCGACGGTGCACCCCCTAATAAAATGTGCTGCGCACGCCTATGTGCACACTCCAGCATGTATTAAAACTGGTGCTCCCTTAAATCTGTTCCAAACTGGCCCAGAAAAAACAAGATTTTGTAGAGAAAGGGCACTCAAACTAAGTCCAATCGGAATACTTTTATTTTCACCCAGGTAGGGCACTTTAATAACGTCTCAAATAGTGAAGGCTCAAAAACATGTATTCAAATGGTCATATCTCCATAATTGCACCCATGGTGCCTCAGACAATACTTCAATAATGCATAGTGGGAAAATTATCACTTATAGGTCCGTCGACCTCGGTCAGTAAATGACCGTTTAAGACCCCAGCATCCCCCAGCATCCCGTCACCGTCACCTTCCACTAGACAGGAGCCAACTGAGAGCAACCCAACAAGCATACAATATAAATACCTAACCAGATGATACTCATTTCATACAGCTGCGCGTACCCGCCATCTCTACACCAGCGGCATTCGTTCCATCACACCGCGCATGTGCGGTATCCACAAGTGCTTATGGACCCACAGTGTGCCGCACAGGAAGTGCTTTGCGTTTCACTGCAGTCTTACTGCAGGACGCGTGCGGCTCACCCAGTACACCTCACTTCTGGTGACGCGCTATTACAAGATCTGGGTGTATATGTTGTCATGGTGATCACCTCCGTTACCGGCCATGTCCTGTGGACAATATGGCACTGTATTTCAACTCTCCACTAAGTGACTATAGCCACACTTATTACATATTCACATCAAATAAAGTATATGGAGCTACAACGGGAATACTGCTAGCATGGGTAACAGATTACAATCTGCTCTCCGTAGCCCGGAATAAATCCCTATGCTCAACCTCCAAAACCTGTATGATCTCATAACTCTTACAGAATATTGAGTGGGATCTTGAAACATAATGCATCAACACGGTGTAGAGAGGTCAAGGGTCAACGCCTACTGATTTTACCTTAGAAAAACTATTATAATGTTACTTCAATATTTAATGCTGCTTGTTAATGTATGCCCCCACTTGTACATCCTGATGACCAATATTTAAAGTGCCAAGTACATCAGACAAACAATTGACATATCAAATATACAATATGCAATAAATATATCAACAGTAACCCACAGTATATACCATATTGCAATAATGAGGTACCATTAAATAAAAAAACATAAAAAAATAATATAAATTAAAAAATATTTATACATAATATTATACATCAATGCTCATAAAGGGCAACACTCCAATTGTCAATAGACTTATTGGGTCCAAATCGACATCTCACAATCCCAATGTAGCCGGTAATGGATATCTAATCAAAATCTAATCATGTCTCATGTCATAGGAAACACCGTAAATTCACATTCTCATTAAATCCTTTTGGTGACTTGGTACCCAAAGTATGGATCCATCTGGATTCCTTTTGGAGTAATATCCTTCCACGGTCACCTCCCCTGGTTGACTTGGGGACATGGTCAATGACCATACATTTAAGTGATGCCAATTGATGTTTATTTGTCAAAAAGTGCCGTGCCACTGGTTTATCACTCTGCTTGTTAATAACAGCCTGTCTGATAGAAAGGCGAAGATTCGCCATCCTTTCATGAAAAGTAGTGATAGCTTTTCCCCACATAATAAAGTCCACATGGGCATCTCAAGACATAAATGACATAGTCCGTTGTACATGTGACGTGATGTTTTATGGGAATTTTTTTGCCCGTGTGGGGGTGTGAGAAATATCCAGTGAGCATGCTATTGCACGTAGTGCAGCCCAGGCAACGGAAACATCCAGATTTTTTGTTGGTCAACCATGAACGGGCTGGTTTACTTTCAAAGTTCTTTGTAGGCTGCATCAATAGTTGTTTTAAATTAGGACCTCTTGAGAACGAATCAACAGCTTTCTTTTCATATTCTTAAATGCTATGGGGTATATGCAATTGCGGTCGAATTCCAGCTGGAATTCGACCGTTTTTAAATTCGACACAATTCGACAGTCGAATCCCGGCCGGCGGGTGCCGGAATTCGACATATTCAATTAAAAATGGATTCGACAGTCCCGCTGTCGAAAAACGGACCAATTGACGGATAAGTGCGTCCTGGATTCGACTTTTCGGATGGCACAAAAATGGTTAAAAAACCCTGAAAAAAAATGCGTGGGGTCCCCCCTCCTAAGCATAACCAGCCTCGGGCTCTTTGAGCCGGTCCAGGTTGTAAAAATACGGGGGGAAAATTGACAGGGGATCCCCAATATTTTTACAACCAGCACCGGGCTCTGCGTCCGGTCCTGGTGCAAAAAATATGGGGGACAAAAAGTGTAGGGGTCCCCCGTATTTTTAACACCAGCACCGGGCTCCACTAGCTGGAGAGATAATGCCACAGCCGGGGGACACTTTTATACTGGTCCCTGCAGCCGTGGCATTACCCCCCCAACTAGTCACCCCTGGCTGGGGTACCCTGGAGGAGTGGGGACCCCTTAAATCAAGGGATCCCCCCTCCAGCCACCCAAGGGCCAGGGGTGAAGCCCGAGGCTGTCCCCCCCATCCATGGGCTGCGGATGGGGGGCTGATAGCCTTGTGACAAATAAAAGAATATTGTTTTTTGCAGCAGAACTACAAGTCCCAGCAAGCCTCCCCCGCAAGCTGGTACTTGGAGAACCACAAGTACCAGCATGCGGGGGGAAACGGTCCCGCTGGTACCTGTAGTTCTACTACAAAAAATACCCAAATAAAAACAGTACACCGACACCGTGATAGTAAAACTTTATTACATACATGCCGACACACACATACCTACCTATGTTGACACGATGTTCGGTCCACTTCTCCAAGTAGAATCCAGGGTGTACCTGAAAATAAAATTATACTCCCCAAAATCCTGTGTAGCTTGGGTCCTGTTCTTTTTTGTAATCCACGTACTTGGCAAAAAAACAAACCGCATTTACCCGCACCACGCACTGAAAGGGGTCCCATGTTTACACATGGGACCCCTTTCCCCGAATGCTGAGACCCCCCCGTGACTCCTGTCACAGAGGGTCCCTTCAGCCAATCAGGGAGCGCCACGTCGTGGCACTCTCCTGATTGGCTATGCGCGTCTGAGCTGTCAGACAGCGCATTGCACAGCCACTCCATTATCTTCAATGGTGGGAACTTTGCGGTCAGCGGTGAGGTTACTCGCGGTCAGCCGCTGACCGCAAAGTTCCCGCCATTAGAAATAATGGAGTGGCAGTGCAATGAGCCGTCTGACAGCTCAGACGCGCACAGCCAATCAGGAGAGTGCCACGATGTGGCGCTCCCTGATTGGCTGAAGGGACCCTCTGTGACAGGAGTCACGGGGGGGGGCTCAGCATCCGGTGAAAGGGGTCCCATGTGTAAACATGGGACCCCTTTCAGTCCGTGGTCCGGGTAAATGCGGTTTGTTTTTTTGCCAAGTACGTGGATTACAAAAAAGAACAGGACACAAGCTACACTGGATTTAGGTGAGTATAATTTTATTTTCAGGTACACCCTGGATTCTACTTGGAGAAGTGGACAGAGGTCGGCGTGTGAACATAGGTAAGTATGTGTGTGTCGGCATGTATGTAATAAAGTTTTATTATCACGGTGTCTGTGTACTGTTTTTATTTGGGTATTTTTTTGTAGTAGAACTACAGGTACCAGCGGGACCGTTTCCCCCCCGCATGCTGGTACTTGTGGTACTCCAAGTACCAGCTTGCGGGGAGGCTTGCTGGGACTTGTAGTTCTGCTGCAAAAAACAATATTCTTTTATTTGTCACAAGGCTATCAGCCCCCCATCCGCAGCCCATGGATTGGGGGGACAGCCTCGGGCTTCACCCCTGGCCTTGGGTGGCTGGAGGGGGAATCCCCCTGATTTAAGGGGTCCCCACTCCTCCAGGGTACCCCGGCCAGGGGTGACTAGTTGGGGATTTAATGCCACGGCCGCAGGGACCGATATAAAAGTGTCCCCCGGCTGTGGCATTATCTCTCCAGCTAGTAGAGCCCGGTGCTGGTGTTAAAAATACGGGGGACCCCTACGTCTTTTGTCCCCCGTATTTTTTGCACCAGGACCGGACGCAGTGCCCGGTGCTGGTTGTAAACATACGGGGGATCCCCTGTCAATTTCCCCCCCGTATTTTTACAACCAAGACCGGCTCAAAGAGCCCGAGGCTGGTTATGCTTAGGAGGGGGGACCCCACGCATTTTTTTTCTGGAATTTACCCATTCCCACCCCTTCCCACTGAAAACCATGCTCTCTCTATTAGTCAGTTAAAAAAAAAAATATTTTAAAAAATATATAAATAATACTTGTGTCTCCTAATAGACAAACCAAGTACATAGTCCCTTCTAATATAAATAGATATGCTATTAGCAATAAAAAAACACTAAAAAAACATGTTTTTACAAAAAATTATTAGATTCCACCAGCAAAGTGAGGCGGAATGAAATTGACGAAATTACTGTCGAAAAGCACTGTTGTCGAATCGACATTCTTCAATGGAATATACTTTTGTCGAAAAGCCGCATTTTTACCACTGCAGACATGTCGAATTTTTAAAATGTGGAATTGCAAAAAGTCGAATCTGAAACGTCCGTTTTTTTTGTCGAAAAGTACTGTATTCCATTGTCGAATCCAATTCAGCATGTTTTTTTTTGTCGAAAATGACCCGTTTTTCGACTTTTGCGGCAATTCGACCACAATTGCATATACCCCTATGTCTGTTGCTATGATAGGCCAATCCTTCTTAACGGAATGAGCAAAGATAGTAGCATTTACATCATATTGAGTTGTGATGACCATCCTATTTACCAGTTGTGCTAAAGGCTAAGTTTGTCCATGCAAAAAAATGTGTTTCGCCCTTTTGAGTGCCCTTTTTATCAAACCTGGGGCATAGCCCCTCTCTTCAAACCATGCTGACATCTCAAGTAATTGTATTTCAGCCAAATCAGTCTGCGAATTATTCCACAAAACATGAAGAAACTGTGAGATTGGCCAGGGCTGAAACTAGGATTTTCGTCCCCCGGGGCAAGGCAGTAATTTGGAGCCCCCCTACCCCACCCCACCCCACCCCCACACAAAAAAAAACTATCAGACTAAAATAATCAGATTATCAAACATTTTGAAAAAAGGAGATACTACTGGACAATATTCCCCTATGTGCCTCAAATGCCCTACAGCATGTGTCACATGCCCTGCCAGCGTGTTCAACTACATGATCCACCGTGTGTCCCCATACATTGCACTATATCATAACACTGCATCACTGCACTACTCCCCTATCCACTGCACTACATCACTATACTACATCCCCTACACGCTGAACTAGATCACTACACTTACATGCCCCTATGCACTGCACTACATACCCTATATGCTACACTACATCACTACACTATGTCCCCTTATATGATACACCACATCAGTGCACTACATGCCCCTATATACTGCTATACATTACTACACTACATACCCTATATGGTACACTACACTGCACTACAACCTCCTATAAGCTACACCAAATCCCCCCATCTGGGAGGCAAAGCGTAGGTTGATACTGCTAACTGGGAGCACAGTGCGCTTCTATAGTAGCTTGTATGGTGCACTGCACGCTAGTCGCAGCATTGCATGGCAAAGAAGAGAGTTTAAGACAGTAGCCAACATGGGAGATATCTCAGGTACTGGAGCTCACCTGCACAGCGTCCGAGCCAGCTGCGGGCAGACAGGTGAGTCAGATACATTGCCCTGGGAGCTGTCTGCTAACTCACTTGAGCAGCACAGCACTGCCGGTAAAAAAAAAACTAAATAAAAAAACCTGCTCCTCTGTAACTCCTTGGTGCCCCCTCAAATCTTGCACCCGGGGCGCATGCCCCCTTAGCGCGCGCCCCCCCTAGTTACGGCCCTGGATTGGCAGTCAATTTTTAAGGGAACTTGGGTGATTGCTGGTACTGTACAACAATGTGTTCCTATCTGTGTTCTTCCGAAACAATGTTGTGCCTAATATTTCATTCTTTCTGAATATTGACACATCTAAAAACTCTATTTGGTCGGACTGCACATTACATGTGAACCTTATTGGGCTATCGAGTTGATTCAGTTCCCCTATATTTCCAAAAAACTGTCACGGGAACCTCCCTACACAATAAAGATGTCATCAATGAATCTATAATAGTGCAGAATGCTGGGACCAAATTTGGGGTAAATGAAACGATGTTCATATTGCGTCATGTAAATATTGGCATAAACCGGCGCCAAATTAGACCCCATTGCAGTCCCAGCATTCTGCACATAAAAAGAGTCAGCATATTGGAAGTGATTATTAGTAAGAATCACCTGTATCATATCACACACAAATTCAATGGGGGCGGGGCAAAAAAATATATCAAAATTCTGTAATGCCTCATGTACTGCTGCCACACCCAAATCATGGGGTATGATGGTGTACAAAGAAGAGACATTCATTGTGGCAAATAAACAACCTGGGGGTAACACCATTATTTGAGTGAGTTTGTTTAGAAAATCACCTGTGTCACGTATATAGCTTTTACTGCTAACAACTAAAGGCTGCAGTAAAAAGTCTATATACTTAGCTAATGGCTGTAAAACTGAATTTTCCGCTGAGGCAATCGGTCGACCCGGCGGTCTGTCAAGGGACTTGTGGATTTTCGGTATACTGTATAATATGGGTGTGACAGGATGGTCCACTGTCAGCAACCTGATGAGCTTATCATCCAACCAGCCACCCGACAGACCACGGGATAACATAGTATTGACGTTGGTTTTTAATTCATACATTGGGTTATATGTCTTTCTAGTATATGTAGCCTCATCACTCAATTGACCCCTGATGTCCTCATCATAATATTGGTAGTCTAAAATAACCACTGCTCCCCCCTTGTCAGCTGTGCGTATTACAATCTCACTGTTGTTCTGTAATGTCTTAATCGCTGCTCTTTGTTCACAACTAGTATTGTGATAACATTTAAGAGTAGATGACGATTGAGTGTGTTCGTCCTCAACCATCCTCAAAAATGTTTTTATACTAGGGTTCACTTAAGGTGGATCAAATTCGCTAGGTTTTTTTATACTGAATTTGTTGTTTGTCATGTTAGGTTCAACTGCATCTTTGAAAAACTCTCTGAGTCGCAACTTGCGGACTATTTTGTACGTATCGACCTGAAAATCAAAATTGTCCCATTTAAATGTGTGCACAAATGAGAGTCCTAATGATAGTACTGACTCTTCAGCTGCAGTCAATTTATAACTGGATAAATTAAATACATTATTTATCATGATCTCCTTCGTCTTTTTTTTAAATGTAGGGAGATATTTATCAAATCTTGGGAGAAAGATAAAGTAGAGAAATAAACAAGAAAAAAGAAAACCTGGCACCAACCAACCAGATCCTCAGTGTCTAGACAGCTTGCCTGCAGCTCTCTATATATAGAGGGAGTACCAAACCCTTAATCAACAACCAAACAAGTAGAAAAGAGAGCGCTGGCAAGTTGTATTTTAAAGTTTTTTCAGCTAACAAAATATTTAAAAAAGAGTTTTAATCTCATAAAATTGGCAGCTGGTTTTATATTTCTAATCACAAATAATTATATAATTATCCCTTTGTTTATATATATATACACACACACACACACACACACACACACACACACACACACACACTATATATATATATATCCAACGGCTCCGTTGGATGTATCATTGTTTCCAGAAGGCACCGGGGCCCTAATCTTAAGGAAGGGTGAGTGCCGATCCGAAGCTGTATATGTATATATATATATATATATATATATATATATATATACAGTGGTCGAAGTGGAAATTTTGAAGTGGGGGTATGCAGAAGTCAAGGATGTAATTATGCGCGCGTGCTCCAGAAAAGGGGAGTGGTCACCCAAAAGGGGGCGTGGTCACCCAATAGGGGGCTTGTCCCATGTAGTAGAACCCCTTATACTATCTAGTACTGGTGCCCCTTTCACATTGTAGCACACTGAATGAGCTGAAATTCACATTGTAGCACACTGAATGAGCCGAAATTCAAATTGTAGCACACTGAATGAGCCGAAATTCACATTGTAGCACACTGAATGAGCCGAAATTCAAATTGTAGCACACTGAATGAGCCGAAATTCAAATTGTAGCACACTGAATGAGCCGAAATTCACATTGTAGCACACTGAATGAGCTGAAATTCACATTGTAGCACACTGAATGAGCCGGAATTCACATTGTAGCACACTGAATGAGCCGACATTCACATTGTAGCACACTGAATGAGCCGAAATTCACATTGTAGCACACTGAATGAGCCGAAATTCACATTGTAGCACACTGAATGAGCCGAAATTCAAATTGTAGCTCACTGAATGTGCCGAAATTCACATTGTAGCACACTGAATGAGCCGAAATTCACATTGTAGCACACTGAATGAGCCGAAATTCACATTGTAGCACACTGTATGAGCCGAAATTCACATTGTAGCACACTGAATGAGCCGAAATTCAAATTGTAGCACACTGAATGAGCCGAAATTCACATTGTAGCACACTGAATGAGCTGAATTTCACATTGTAGCACACTGAATGAGCCGAAATTCACATTGTAGCACACTGAATGAGCTGAAATTCACATTGTAGCACACTGAATGAGCTGAAATTCACATTGTAGCACACTGAATGAGCCGAAATTCACATTGTAGCACACAGTATGAGCCGAAATTCACATTATAGCACACTGAATGAGCCGAAATTCACATTATAGCACACTGAATGAGCCGAAATTCACATTATAGCACACTGAATGAGCCAAAATTCACATTATAGCACACTGAATGAGCTGAAATTCACATTGTAGCACACTGAATGAGCCGAAATTCACAGTGTAGCTTACTGAATGAGCCGAAATTCACCTTGTAGCACACTGAATGAGCCGAAATTCACCTTGTAGCACAATGAATGAGCCGAAATTCACATTGTAGCACACTGAATGAGCCGAAATTCACATTGTAGCACACTGAATGAGCCGGAATTCACATTATAGCACACGGTATGAGCCGAAATTCACCTTGTGACAGCAGGGACAGCCAGAGTGACGACAGGGAGAGAGACAGTGACGACAGGGAGAGAGACAGTGACTACAGGGAGAGAGACAGTGACGACAGGGAGAGAGACAGTGACGACAGGGAGAGAGACAGGGAGAGAGAGTGACGACAGGGAGAGTGACGATGGAGAGACAGTGACGACAGGGGGAGAGACAGGGGGAGAGAGTGACGACAGGGGGAGAGTGACGACAGGGACAACAGGGAGAGTGACGAGAGTGACGACAGGAGAAGTGACGACAGTGAGAGTGACGACAGTGAGAGTGACGAGAGCGACGACAGGGAGAGTGACGACAAGGAGAGAGAGTGACGACAGAGAGAGTGACAACAGGGAGAGTGACGACGGGGAGAGAGAGACGGGGAGAGAGAGTGACGACAGTAAAGACAGGGAGAGAGTGACGACAGTGACGACAGGGAGAGAGTGACGACAGGGAGAGAGTGACGACAGGGAGAGAGACAGTGACGACAGGGAGAGAGACAGGGAGAGAGAGTGACGACAGGGAGAGTGACGATGGAGAGACAGTGACGACAGGGGGAGAGACAGGGGGAGAGATTGACGACAGGGGGAGAGTGACGCCAGGGACAACAGGGAGAGTGACGAGAGTGACGACAGGGAGAGTGATGACAGTGAGTGTGACGACAGTGAGAGTGACGACAGTGAGAGTGACGAGAGCGACGACAGGGAGAGTGACGACAAGGAGAGAGAGTGACGACAGAGAGTGTGACGACAGAGAGAGTGACGACAGAGAGAGTGACAATAGAGAGAGTGACGACGGGGAGAGAGAGACGGGGAGAGAGAGACGGGGAGAGAGAGACGGGGAGAGAGAGTGACGACAGTGACGACAGGGAGAGAGTGACGATAGTGACGACAGGGAGAGAGTGACGACAGGGAGAGAGTGACGACAGGGAGAGAGTGACGACAGTGACGACAGGGAGAGAGTGACGACAGGGACAGTGACGACAGGGAGAGAGAGTGACGACAGGGAGAGAGAGTGATGATAGGAAGAGAGTGACGACAGGGAGAGAGTGACGACAGGGAGAGAGTGACGACAGTGACAATGGAGAGAGTGACGACGGAGAGAGTGACGACAGTGATGACAGGGAGAGAGAGTGACGACAGGGAGAGAGTGACGACAGTGACGACAGGGAGAATGACGACAGGGAGAGTGACGACAGGGGGGGAGAGAGTGACGACAGTGAGAGTGACGAGAGTGACAACAGGGAGAGTGACGACAGGGAGAGAGAGTGACGACAGGGAGAGAGAGTGACGACAGGGACAGACAGTGACGACAAAGAGAGAGACGGGGAGAGAGAGTGACGACAGGGAGAGTGACGACAGTGACGACAGGGAGAGAGTGACGACAGGGAGAGAGTGATGACAGGGAGAGAGTGACGACAGTGACGACGGAGAGAGTGACGACGGAGAGAGTGACGGCAGTGACGACGGAGAGAGTGATGACAGTGACGACAGGGAGACAGTGACAACAGTGACGACAGGGAGAGAGTGACGACAGGGAGAGAGTGACGACAGGGAGAGAGTGATGACAGAGAGAGACAGTGACGACAGAGAGAGACAGTGACGACAGAGAGAGAGGCAGGGGGAGAGACAGGGGGAGAGAGAGTGACGACAGGGAGAGAGTGACGACAGAGGGAGAGTGACGACAGAGGGAGAGTGACGACAGTTACGAGAGTGACGACAGGGAGAGTGACGACAGTGATGACAGGGAGAGTGACGACAGGGAGAGTGACGACTGTGACGACAGGGAGAGTGACGACAGGGAGGGTGACGACAGGGAGGGTGACGACAGGGAGGGTGACGACAGGAACAGCAGGGAGAGAGGTGACAGCAGGGGAACATTACTTTATGTTGTTGCTGGCAGCAGTGAGCTGGCACCGGGCGGCTGGTGAGCGGGGCCGGCGGTCGGCTGGTGAGTGGAAGCGGCGGCCGGCTGGTGAGCGGGGCCGGCGGGTGAGTGGAAGCGGGGCCGGCGGCCGGCTGCTGACTGGAAGCGGCGGGCGGCTGGTGAGCGGGGCCAGCGGCCGGCTGGTGAGCGGGAGCAGCGGGCGGATGGTGAGCGGTGTGCGCGGGTGGCTGGCGGAGGGGATCGGCTGTGAGCTAATACAGCGCTCTACACAGCCGCCGGCCGCCGCGCAGGGACGGGGAGCACCATGTGCAGCAGGATGGCCACTTCCCTCGCCTCCTGCTGCACTTTCTGGGCTCATTTCCGGGTCAGTGGAAGAAGTGGCGGTATACCATACCGCCGTATACCGCCCCACTTCGACTACTGTATGTATATATATATATATATATATATATATATATATAGGTAATTCGGACAGGCAGCACTCACGGACTTTCAAGCAGACAAGAACAGAGATCACTCCACCTTGTATAAACTTAACGTTTCGGTTTATTAACCGTCGTCATAAGTAACTACGCTGACTACGTATATTTTTAAAGAGTGCCGAATACAAACTTTGCATATATATATATATATATATATATATATATATATATATGAATTAAGTAGTAGGAGTACGGCGCCACAGGTATATGTGAGCAGACAAAATGTAGGGTTAAAAATAAACCAAGGTGTAGACACTCCTTTATAGATATAAGGCGTCAGCTGACTCCCAAAAGTTAGGCAGGGATAAGCTGCCTATTGATTTAAAAATGTAAAAAAGAGGTGGGAGTGTTAGAGACTAGCAGTGTCTACAAATTGAGGATAAAAATTGAAGAATAAAAGGATACGTGTTTACATAAAAAGTAAAATATTTATTTGTAAAATGGAAAAAAGTTTCTAAAAATATTTTAAAAAGTGGGTAGGTAACAAAGGACGGGCTTAGAAAATCAGGTCTATGTTATAGCTAAAAACATAGAATTAAAGCTGGAAATATATACAATAATAAAAGATGCATATAAAATCTCAAGATAAGAGAGTAATGCTTATCTTAAAAATGGAGAGTCACTTGAGGTACGCCCAACGCGTTTCATCCATCAGACTTCATCAATGGGGTAATGGGCTACTGAACAAAATCTCTATTTATAGCATAGGTAATTGGAAAATTGATTATGACATCACTTCCTGTTAGGAATGTGTATTAGCAGAATCTCGTAATTCACAATAAGATTTGGATATACACAAGTACCAGGAGTAGATGCTAAGGCAACAGTTTCGCAGTGCCAGGTCTGGTGTGAAAACGAGCATTAGAACTTCAGATATGAACAAATATAAGTCCAGGGGCGCGTCTATCGTCATTTCCGCCCCGCTTCCTGTGTCCGTACTTCGTCTCGGCGCATGCGCACCGTGCCACACTTCCGGAATCGGCGTCTCTGTTAGGCGCTGTGCTCTGTTCATCTCGGCTGCCCCACTTCCGGCTGGTTTATTCCATTGGGCTTGCCACACTTCCTGTTGCTGCGTGTTAGGCGCCGGGGTCCGCATGTCCGCGCGGCCCGGCGCCTAGCAACTAGGGACGCCGTGCGCATTCAGCCGCCGGCTCCCTAGCAACGCTAGACGCCGGGCGCGCTGAGCCGCACGGACCCTAGCAACGGGGACGCCACGGGCGGACCGCGTTCCCCGTTGCAGGGCCTAATTAACAAGCACACACACTTGTCCTCTGGCCGTGCAGCAAGGCAGCTGCACGGCATTTATTCCCAATCAGGCTCTAAGCAGCTGATTGGAGGACTCCCTGTTAAATACCTTCCCAGTACTTCTCACAGACGCCGGTAATAGCTTCCTGCATGCTGCTTTGGTTTGCTGAGAGTCTGTTCCAGTCCTGCTGTATCCGGTCATTCCTGTCCTCAGAAGTCCTGTATTCGGGAGTTGTCATCTCATCCCAGGAAGTCGTTTGGTCCCCAGTTGTCCTGACTGATCACCTTTGTATATCGAGTGGTGTTCCTTGAGTTGCGGCTCTGCCGTGTGTTGCGGCTCAGCCGCTTTATCTTTATATATTCTGTGTTTGGAGCATTTGCGGAGGGTTCCGCTTCCACAAGTCCTCTCTGGAACTCGGCGGTGCTGGGTAGGAGAAGTGGACAAGTGGATATTTTGGTTGTCCTTTTCCCTGGCGGTGTTTCCGCACATATTCTAGTTTTAAGTTAGTTTGTAGCCCCTGGCCTGGTTGTTTAGTCAGAGGGCCCCTTGTTATCACCCTGTCTCGGATTTCCCTTTGTCTCTCATGAAGACCTGGGGGGGGCATCGGAGTTGGGCAGACATAATCCGCCCTTCAAACGCGGCTGCCATGGGCTCAAGCAACCATAGTCTCGCAGGGGATTTCCGACAGCACGGGTGAGACAACGGAGTTAGGGCGCCAGGGGCTATTTTCCATTCCCGCTCCCTTCCCCACCATTTCGTTCCAGTGCTCCGGTCCTCGCAAAAAGATCTCCTCAGACCAGAGTGCTGGAATCATAACATTATTACCGGCCATACCAAAAAATTTAAATTAAACAGGGCTTTAATTTTTTCCTCTCATTCAGTTTTTGTTAAAATTTTTTGGCCTCATGAATCCGACAGGTTTAGGGCCAAACCCTGGCCAGCTCTTAGTCAATCAGATTCAAGAACTTACTCAGATGGTTCAGGATCTTTCTCTTCGGGTGAGGTCGCAGGAAGATCTTTTGCAAGCCTCCCCAAAGGTAGTCCCTGAACCAAAGATGCATTTGCCTGACCGTTTTTCTGGCGATAGAAAAGAATTTTTTAGTTTTAAAGAATCCTGTAAACTTTATTTCCGTTTAAGACCTACTTCCTCTGGTTCTGAATCTCAGCCGGTTGGGATTATTATTTCTTTACTCCAGGGGGATCCTCAGACCTGGGCGTTCGGTTTAAGGGCAGAGGATCCTGCGTTGTTGTCAGTAGACGCTTTCTTTAAGTCTTTAGGGCTTTTGTATGATGACCCAGATAGAGAGGCGTCCGCTGAAAGTCAGCTGCGCGCTCTCAAACAAGGAAGAAATCCTGCAGAGGTTTATTGTACTGAGTTTCGCCGTTGGTCGAACGACTGTGGCTGGAATGACCCAGCCCTGCGCAGTCAGTTTCACCTCGGCTTATCAGAGTCTATTAAAGACAGTCTCCTCCAGTACCCCGCTCCTGAGACTCTTGATAAACTCATGGAGCTTTCTATTAAGATTGATCGTCGTCTCAGAGAGCGGAGGGCTGAAAGAGGAACACCTGTAAAGTCAAGTCCTTGTGTTTATTCCATTCCAGAAGACGTAGAGGAGCCCATGCAGATGGGTCTCTCCCGGCTGTCTCCTGAGGAAAGGGCCAGAAGGCAAAATTCCGGTCTTTGTTTGTACTGTGGTGGTAAGGGACATTTTGCTCGTAACTGTCCGAACAAGTCGGGAAACGCTTTGACCAGGTGAATTGCGAGGGGGTTCACCTAGGTCTGCAGCTTATCTCCTCGAATAACTCTCTTTTAGTCCCAGTTAAAGTTTCCTTTGGCAGCCTCAGTTCTTTGGTGTCGGCTTTTGTTGACAGTGGAGCTGCAGGAAACTTTATGGATTTAACTTGGGCTAAGGCCTTAGGCATTCCTCAGTTACCATTGGGTAGGTGTGTCACCATGCATGGCTTAGATGGGAGTCCGCTTTCCAACGGGGTTATTACTCACCGTACACCTCCCGTAGTACTTACAGTAGGAGCTTTACATTCCGAAAAGATCGAGTTCTATCTAACACATTGCCCAGCAGTTCCAGTTGTTCTGGGTCACCCTTGGCTGGCCTTTCATAATCCCACCATTGATTGGCGGTCCGGGGAGATTTCACAATGGGGTACTTTTTGTGCTAAGGAATGTATTTCGTTTCCAGTTAGAGTAGCAGCTATCATTCCAGAACTCATTCCTGTGGAATACCAGGAGTTTGCCGATGTATTCTCCAAAGGCAATGCGGACATTCTGCCTCCCCATCAGCCTTATGATTGTGCTATTGAGCTAATCCCTGGTGCCGCATTGCCAAAGGGGAGATTATATGCATTGTCCGGGCCAGAAACTTCGGCTATGAATGACTATGTTCAGGAGAGCTTACAGAAAGGTTTTATTAGACCATCAAAATCCCCTTTAAGTGCTGGTTTTTTCTTTGTGGAGAAAAAGGATGGCTCGCTTAGACCATGCATAGATTTTAGAGCCTTGAATAAAATCTCAGTCAAAAACACCTATCCTTTGCCGTTGATTTCTGTACTCTTTGATCAGTTACGTTCTGCTGTGATTTTTTCTAAAATTGACCTGAGAGGAGCTTACAACCTCATCCGAATTAAATCTGGAGATGAGTGGAAGATGGCTTTCAGTACTCAGTCGGGTCACTACGAATACCTGGTGATGCCGTTCGGCCTGTCTAATGCTCCAGCAGTTTTTCAAGACCTCATTAACGATGTGCTCCGTGACTTCCTAGGGAAATTCGTGGTCGTTTATTTAGACGACATCTTGATTTTTTCTGAATCGATGGAACAACATATCACCCAGGTGCGTCTGGTTCTTCAAAAGTTACGTGAGAATCATTTATATGCCAAGCTGGAGAAGTGTGAATTTCACGTCACGAAAGTATCTTTTTTAGGGTACATAATTTCCCCTCAGGGATTTTCCATGGAACCTAAGAAGCTTCAGGCCATCCTTAATTGGGCGCAACCCACCAATTTAAAAGCAATTCAGCGCTTTTTAGGGTTTGCGAATTATTATAGGAGGTTCATTCATTCTTTTTCTGACCTGGTTGCTCCCATTGTTGCTCTGACAAAGAAAGGAGCGGATCCTACCAACTGGTCGCATGAAGCTGAGTTGTCCTTCCGGGCCCTGAAACAAGCCTTTGTCTCAGCTCCAGTCCTCAGACATCCTAATCCGGAATTGCCCTTTGTTGTGGAGGTTGATGCCTCAGAGGTTGGAGTGGGGGCTGTCCTTTCTCAAAAGGATCTGGTGTCTTTGGACTTACATCCTTGTGCCTTTATATCCAGGAAGTTCTCCTCCGCTGAATCCAATTATGACGTTGGTAATCGGGAGTTACTGGCGGTAAAGTGGGCTTTTGAGGAGTGGAGGCATTGGCTGGAAGGAGCAAAGCATACTATTTCGGTATTGACTGACCATAAGAACCTGCAATACATTGAATCAGCTAAACGGCTTAATGCCCGGCAGGCACGTTGGGCATTATTTTTTACTCGTTTCAAATTTATAATCACTTTCAGGCCTGGTTCCAAGAATACTAAAGCTGATGCCCTGTCACGTAGTTTTCTTCCGGTTCACAATAACAATCCTGTTGTTACCCCAATACTTCCATCTTCGGTCATCCGGGCAGGCCTCACACAGGATTTATTTACCCAGTTAAACCAGCTTCAACACCAAGCTCCTAGATTTACTCCTGCTGGTCGTCTTTACGTTCCTGAATTTTTGAGAGCTACTGTTTTAACTGAATTCCATGACAACAAGGTTTCAGGGCATCCGGGAATCACTAAGACATTGGAGTTAGTCTCTCGCTCAGTATGGTGGCCTAGTATGTCTAAAGACGTTAGGGAATTTGTTTTTTCATGTCAGGTTTGTGCACAGCATAAGGTTCCCCGTTTCTTGCCTATCGGGCAACTTATGCCCTTAAGTGTCCCTCTCAGGCCATGGTCTCATATTTCCATGGATTTTGTGGTTGACCTTCCCCTTTCAGCCGGATTCCGAGTCATATGGGTGGTAGTGGACCGTTTTAGTAAAATGGCTCATTTTATTGCTTTTCCCCGATTGCCTTCTGCTCAAGGGTTGGCAGTTTTGTTCCTCCGCCATGTGTTTAGGCTTCATGGGTTACCCACTGATATTGTTTCTGATCGGGGTCCACAATTCATCGCACAATTCTGGAGATGTTTTTGTGCTTCATTAAAGATGAAACTGTCATTAACATCCGGTTATCACCCACAATCCAACGGGCAAACCGAACGAGTTAACCAGTCATTAAAACAATATCTGCGCTTGTATTCAGCCAAACTCCAGAATGATTGGTCCGAGTTTCTTCCTTTGGCTGAATTTGCTTACAATAATTCCTGTCATTCCTCCACTAAAGAGTCTCCATTCTTTTCAGTTTTTGGTTTTCACCCCAGAGCTAATTCTTTTTTTCATCATTCTCCAGTCTCCTCGCTGGCATTGACCTCCAATCTCAGAGCAATTTGGAAAAAAGTGCACCTTGCTCTCAGAAAAGCGGCCTTTCGAGAAAAGAAATTTTCTGACAGGCTCCGACGTCCTTGCACTTTTAAGGTGGGAGACAAGGTGTGGTTGTCAACTCGCAACATCAGGCTTCGACAATCCTCGGCTAGACTGGGACCCAAATTTATTGGACCATTTCTTCTTATTAAAAGAGTCAACCCAGTTGCCTTTCGGCTACGTTTACCAAGATCTCTCAAGATTGGAAATACGTTTCATTGTTCCCTGTTGAAACAATACGTTTCTTCCAGTAGATTTCCTCGGAGGATCTCTCAGGGTAGATCTCCAGTGGATGTACAGGGACAACAGGAGTTCTTGGTAGAGAAAGTTCTTGATTCCAAATTGTCCCGGGATCGGCTTTATGTTTTAGTTCACTGGAAAGGCTATGGTCCGGAGGAAAGGTCTTGGGTCCTAGATAAGGATCTTCATGCCCCTAGGCTCAAGAGGGCATTTTTTCGGGAATTTCCTCAGAAGCCTGGCTTTAGGGGTTCCTTGACCCCTCCTCAAGGGGGGGTACTGTTAGGCGCCGGGGTCCGCATGTCCGCGCGGCCCGGCGCCTAGCAACTAGGGACGCCGTGCGCGTTCAGCCGCCGGCTCCCTAGCAACGCTAGACGCCGGGCGCGCTGAGCCGCACGGACCCTAGCAACGGGGACGCCACGGGCGGACCGCGTTCCCCATTGCAGGGCTTAATTAACAAGCACACACACTTGTCCTCTGGCCGTGCAGCAAGGCAGCTGCACGGCATTTATTCCCAATCAGGCTCTAAGCAGCTGATTGGAGGACTCCCTGTTAAATACCTTCCCAGTACTTCTCACAGACGCCGGTAATAGCTTCCTGCATGCTGCTTTGGTTTGCTGAGAGTCTGTTCCAGTCCTGCTGTATCCGGTCATTCCTGTACTCAGAAGTCCTGTATTCGGGAGTTGTCATCTCATCCCAGGAAGTCGTTTGGTCCCCAGTTGTCCTGACTGATCACCTTTGTATATCGAGTGGTGTTCCTTGAGTTGCGGCTCTGCCGTGTGTTGCGGCTCAGCCGCTTTATCTTTATATATTCTGTGTTTGGAGCATTTGCGGAGGGTTCCGCTTCCACAAGTCCTCTCTGGAACTCGGCGGTGCTGGGTAGGAGAAGTGGACAAGTGGATATTTTGGTTGTCCTTTTCCCTGGCGGTGTTTCCGCACATATTCTAGTTTTAAGTTAGTTTGTAGCCCCTGGCCTGGTTGTTTAGTCAGAGGGCCCCTTGTTATCACCCTGTCTCGGATTTCCTTTTGTCTCTCATTAAGACCTGGGGGGGCATCGGAGTTGGGAAGACATAATCCGCCCTTCAAACGCGGCTGCCATGGGCTCAAGCAACCATAGTCTTGCAGGGGATTTCCGACAGCACGGGTGAGACAACGGAGTTAGGGCGCCAGGGGCTATTTTCCATTCCCGCTCCCTTCCCCAGCATTTCGTTCCAGTGCTCCGGTCCTCGCAAAAAGATCTCCTCAGACCAGAGTGCTGGAATCATAACACTGCGAAGCTTAGCAGAATGTTTACACTGAGGGGATGAACCATATTGTCAATCATCCCGGCGGCCATCTTTCCGTAGTCCTGGAGTTCTGGACATATTTCCATGATACATTCAGCAATATAGAATAATAAAAAAACAGATTAGTGCATTATAAGGATTTAGTAGGTTTCACATGTCTATGATTTAAGACATAAAAGGAGATATTAATTAGTAAAAGGAGGGTAAAAAATATGTATATAATAATAATATATATATAATAATGACCGATACTTAGTATAATTCTTGTGTCTGGTGACACAGATAAATAAACCTATTTTGTTTTTTATTTATTTCGGGGACTGGAGTTTGCTTATAACACATCCTAATAATTACTTATAGGTGTGCAACTCTGAATTGGGCTTAATGGGAGAAAATTGTTATGCACACCAGTGCCTGCAGGAAAGTACTGGTGTCAGGACTGTTATGCACTCCAGTGCCTGCAGGAATGTACTGGTGTTTGAACTGTTATGCAAAACAAATGGACTTACAGACAGACTGGGGAATATGACATAACGTACACAGAAGGTGATAGGGTAACAAAATACACACAAAGTGAACAGAGAAGCCCAGAGGCTAAGGAACTGGGTATCTCCCTTGTATTAGAACTGCTCAGATGGGAAAAGCAAGATGTTGTGTTTTAATACGTAGAGAACCCGAAATGCTGTTGCTAAGGGCAACAGCAAAACCCTAAAGGGTTACCAACGGGTGTGGCAGTAAACTCCTTGGTCAGAGATGGAATGATAGACACAAGGAGAGTCTCCACAATCCTAATTCTCACTTGCAGTGCATAGGTTCAGCTTACTGCCACTAAACTGACCCCTGACACCTAGCACAGTGAGACAGGATTAAACAGGCAAGTCTTAGAATACAGCCGCAAACTTGCTAAGTTCACAGAGTAGTAACAGAACCCCAGCAAGCTAAACGACTGACTCCAGTCTTACTGCTAGGTCTGGATTGGCAGAGTGTAATACCAAATCCCCAGGCCTATTTGCAGTAAGCAACAAACAAATACAAAGCTACACAGTACTGGCTAACTTTCAGAAACTGACTAACCAACAAAGATTCAGCAGCATCTGCTTACCCTGAGAAGAGGCCTTATAAAGCAGGTGCTGTCCACGCCCCACTCAGACCTCACAGATTGTGAGCACAAAAACCAGCACCGGATCCCCTGCCATGCACAGAGCCTATAACCACTGCACAGCAAAAGACCCGAACCGGAGTATCAGCTGCGCTCAGGTCACTCCGCTAGCACTTGTCTCCCGGTTGCCATGACGACGTGGCAGCACAGGGCAGGAGACCCTAACAGTACCCCCCCTCTGACGAGGGGTCAAAGAACCCCTACCACCGGGTTTATCGGGGAACTGCGAGAAGAAAGAGCGTATCAGTCTGGGGGCATGAAGATCACAACTGCGCACCCACGACCGCTCCTCCGGGCCATACCCCTTCCAGTGCACCAAAAATGACAGCCGACCCCGAACCACCTTGGAGTCAAGAATCCTTTCAACAACAAACTCCCTCTGGCCACGTATCAGAAGAGGGGAAGGTCTTCCACTGGAAGAAGGATTACTAATCGCCCGTTTTAAAAGGGAACAATGAAATGTTTTATTGATACCCAAAGAATGGGGCAGATCTAACTGAAATGCCACCGGATTGATAACCCTGGTGATCTTATAAGGGCCGATGAACCGGGGGCCTAACTTATGAGATGGCTGTCTCAACTTCAAATTCTTGGTAGACAACCAGACGAAGTCTCCTAATTTGAAGCTGCAGGGTCTTTTCCGCTTATCAAAAACCCTTTTGGTCACTAATGACACAGACACAAGGGCTTTCTTCACTTTCCGCCAAATACCTCTAAGGACCGAAACCACAGAAGAACCACCAGGCGTGGAGTCCAGGGGGTCAAAAGAATTGGCCTTAGGATGATGCCCATACACACAAAGGAATGGAGAGATCCCTGTAGCAGAGTGAGCCGCGTTGTTATAGGCAAACTCCGCCATGGACAGATGAGCAACCCAGTCAGTCTGACACTTGGAGACATAACACCTGAGGAACTGCTCCAAGGACTGGTTCACCCTTTCAGTCTGCCCATTAGACTGCGGATGGTAGCCCGACGACAAGCTGACAGAAATCTGGAGATCGGAATAAAATGCCCTCCAGAATTTGGCCACAAACTGGGATCCGCGGTCAGAGACCACATCAAGTGGCAACCCGTGGAGACGCACAACATGCAGCATAAATAATTCAGACAGGCGTCTGGCCGATGGCAGCCCAACCAGTGGAACGAAGTGCGCCATCTTCGAAAACCTGTCAACGACAACCCAGATGGCTGTCATCCCCGAGGATTTGGGCAAGTCCACCACAAAATCCATTGAAATGTGGGTCCATGGCTTAGATGGGATAGAGAGTGGATGTAATGGGCCAACAGGAACCCCTCTAGGAGTCTTATTTCGGGCACAGATGTCACATGCCCGAACCCACTGATCCACATCCTTAGCCACCGAGGGCCACCACACCGCCCTAGATAGCAACTCCCGAGTTCTGGCAATACCCGGGTGACCTGCAGACTTCTTGGCATGGAATTCCAGGAACACTCGCTGTCTTAACCTAGGAGGCACAAACAAAAGACCTACCGGAAGGTCTGGAGGAGCCTGCTCCTGTGCTCTAAGGACTAATGATAAGAGGTCCTGGGTAATGCCCACTTTAATACATGATGGGGAAACAATGGGCAACGGCTCCTCGGTGGTCTCCTGGATTGGAGCAAAACTCAGCGAGAGCGCATCAGCCTTGATGTTTTTTGACCCAGGGCGATATGTTATCAAAAAATTAAAGCGAGCAAAAAACAAAGCCCATCGTGCCTGCCTGGCATTGAGACGCTTCGCTGACTCTAAATATGCCAGATTCTTATGGTCAGTGAGAATTGAGACCACAAACTTAGCCCCCTCAAGCCAGTGTCTCCACTCCTCGAGTGCATCCTTAATAGCCAACAATTCCCGGTTACCCACGTCATAATTCATCTCGGCAGGCGAAAATTTACGGGAAAAGTAAGCACAGGGATGAAGGCGATTATCAGACACTCCCATCTGAGAAAGCACTGCCCCAATACCCATCTCAGAGGCATCCACCTCCACCACAAAAGGACGCTCTGGATCTGGGTGTCGCAGCACCTTGGCCGAAACAAATGCCCTTTTGAGACGGGCAAAAGCCGCTTTAGCCTCACAAGACCAGTGAGCAACATCCGCCCCTTTCTTAGTGAGTGCCACCAAGGGCGCCACTATAGACGAAAATCCAGCGATAAATCGTCTATAAAAATTCGCAAAGCCCAGGAAACGCTGAAGCGCCTTCAAACTAGTGGGCTGCACCCAATCCAGGACTGCCTGTACCTTGGAACCCTCCATTTGGAAACCTTCTGGGGAGATAATATATCCTAGAAATGCGATTTGCTGAACTTCAAATTCGCACTTCTCCAGCTTCGCCCCAAGCCGGTGGTCTCTGAGTTTCTGGAGGACTAAGCGTACATGCTTCCGATGTTCCTCCAGGGAATGGGAGAAGATTAGGATGTCATCTAAGTATACAACTAAGAATCTATCCAAATATTCCCTGAGCACATCATTCATGAAATCCTGGAAGACTGCCGGGGCATTACAGAGCCCCAAAGGCATCACCAAATATTCATAATGCCCTGAGTGGGTATTAAAGGCAGTCTTCCATTCATCCCCCTCTCTTATTCGGATTAGATTGTACGCACCGCGTAGGTCAATCTTAGAAAAAATGGTGGCAGTACGAAGCTGGTCAAACAAGACCGAAATGAGAGGCAGTGGGTATGAGTTTTTAATCGTGATACGGTTCAATTCCCTGAAGTCGATGCAGGGTCGCAACGAACCGTCCTTTTTACCCACGAAGAAGAACCCCGACCCAACTGGAGACTGTGAAGGTCTGATAAATCCCTTAGCCAAGTTCTCCTGAATGTACTCTGCCATAGCCTGAGTCTCAGGACGTGACAGGGAGTACAACCTGCTCTTGGGAAGCTTAGCATTTGGCAACAAATCAATGGCACAGTCATAGGGGCGATGGGGAGGTAGTACCTCTGCAACTTTTTTGGAGAACACGTCCGCAAAATCTGCATAACACCCTGGCAATCCTGGCAAACTTAGCTGCGAGAGCCTGACTGGAAGGCTCAAGCAACTCCTGAAACAATCAGTACCCCAACTAAGAATCTCCCCAGAGACCCAGTCAAATTGAGGATTGTGGACCCTTAACCAGGGTAACCCCAACACCAATGGGGCAAAAGTACAGACAGTCACATAAAAGGACAATTTTTCAGAGTGTGTGGCTCCAATAAACAAAGAAATCTGGCTAGTGCAAGAGGTAATTTTACCTTGGGATAATGGTTCCCCGTTTAACCCACAAATCTCAATTTCCGATGCCAAGGGTACTAAGGGAACAGAGTGTTTCAGGGCGAATTGGCGGTCCATAAAAACCCCGTCGGCCCCACTGTCCACAAAGGCCTCAGTCTTGACAGTTTGACCGAGGATCTTCAAGGTCACCGGAATGATAAAAGTCTTCTTGGGAAATTCTGACTTCTGGCCTGACAGGATATTTCCCATCACCCTCAGGCCCTGAAGTTTTCCGGCTTTTCTGGGCATGATACTACCACATGACCTTTATTCCCACAGTACAAACACAACCCCTGCTGTCTCCTCCGCGTCTTCTCACGCGAGGAGAGGCGGGTAGCCCCAATCTGCATAGGCTCCTCGGAAAATTCCTCAGAGTCTGAGGTTCCCTTGGGAAGGAAGGAAATCTCAGTCTCCCTTTCAAGCCTACGCTCTCTCAGCCGTCTATCCACCCGGATGGATAACTGCATGAGCTGATCCAAGCTATCAGGCAAGGGATATTGTACCAGTTGGTCCTTTATCTGGTTAGAAAGACCTCTTCGGTACTGGTGTCTCAGGGTTGGGTCATTCCACTGGGTATCATGGGCCAACCTCCGAAACTCCGTACAGTAAACCTCAACTGGCCGTCGCCCTTGCTTAAGGATCGAAATCTGAGCCTCGGCTGAGGCCGTCTTGTCAGGGTCATCATACAACATGCCCAGTGCCGTAAAAAAAGCATCAACACTTTTAAGCGACGGACAGTCAGGCTGCAACCCATATGCCCAGACCTGTGGGTCTCCTTGTAGCAAGGAAATCACTATGCCCACCCGCTGAATCTCCGACCCAGAAGACTGAGGCCTAAGCCGGAAGTATAGCTTGCAGCTCTCCTTGAAACAAAAGAACTGCGAGCGATCTCCAGAAAAACGATCCGGGAGATTTACTTTCGGCTCCTTAACCCCTGCAGGTGCTGCTGCTGCGGGAGCTCCGCCAGCAGCCTGGGAGGTGTGCATTTTAATGGACAAATCATTAAATTGTCGAGTCAGGACCTGCACCTGATCGACCACCTGTTGCAACGTATTTCAACAGGAGTATTAGGCTGCTGAATATGTTATGCACACCAGTGCCTGCAGGAAAGTACTGGTGTCAGGACTGTTATGCACTCCAGTGCCTGCAGGAATGTACTGGTGTTTGAACTGTTATGCAAAACAAATGGACTTACAGACAGACTGGGGAATATGACATAACGTACACAGAAGGTGATAGGGTAACAAAATACACACAAAGTGAACAGAGAAGCCCAGAGGCTAAGGAACTGGGTATCTCCCTTGTATTAGAACTGCTCAGATGGGAAAAGCAAGATGTTGTGTTTTAATACGTAGAGAACCCGAAATGCTGTTGCTAAGGGCAACAGCAAAACCCTAAAGGGTTACCAACGGGTGTGGCAGTAAACTCCTTGGTCAGAGATGGAATGATAGACACAAGGAGAGTCTCCACAATCCTAATTCTCACTTGCAGTGCACAGGTTCAGCTTACTGCCACTAAACTGACCCCTGACACCTAGCACAGTGAGACAGGATTAAACAGGCAAGTCTTAGAATACAGCCGCAAACTTGCTAAGTTCACAGAGTAGTAACAGAACCCCAGCAAGCTAAACGACTGACTCCAGTCTTACTGCTAGGTCTGGATTGGCAGAGTGTAATACCAAATCCCCAGGCCTATTTGCAGTAAGCAACAAACAAATACAAAGCTACACAGTACTGGCTAACTTTCAGAAACTGACTAACCAACAAAGATTCAGCAGCATCTGCTTACCCTGAGAAGAGGCCTTATAAAGCAGGTGCTGTCCACGCCCCACTCAGACCTCACAGACTGTGAGCACAAAAACCAGCACCGGATCCCCTGCCATGCACAGAGCCTATAACCACTGCACAGCAAAAGACCCGAACCGGAGTATCAGCTGCGCTCAGGTCACTCCGCTAGCACTTGTCTCCCGGTTGCCATGACGACGTGGCAGCACAGGGCAGGAGACCCTAACAAAAATGGTGCTACAGTGCATTTACGGATGCTCATAGCGCACTGTGGAGCATAATTTTGGGATTTGATAGCAGCTAATATAGAAATAGGAGAACCGTGGGATTTAATATCCGCTTTTATAGGATTAGGTGAGATGTGGAGGTGTATGATTGGTACCTCCTGAATTTAAATTGCAAGGGAGGAGCATAATATATCACGTGCTCTGCTTATAGTGATATACAATAACTAGTGAGTGGGAATTTAGTGTTCATCTTAAAGGTGCTGTATTACTAATGGTGACTTAAATAATATTTAAAATATAGACGATAGTGGTCTATAGTACCAATATATATAACAATTAGTGGAACTCTGTAATAAGTGAGCTATTAGTGCTACTTGGGCTTAGTCCATAGTGATATCAGGTGCTTTATATGGTGTGGATAATTATTAGGAATATTACTTAAAATAGTGATAAATAAATAAATTATTCTTAAGTGAGCCGATGGATTATCCATGTGTCAGTATCGTATATAGCAAAAATGCTATAAGTCCACCATGGCCCACATTGTACAGTACCCAATCTTCTCAAGTGGTGTCCCGCTTGATACTGGTTGGGCCCTACACTGCTTAGCTTCCAAGATCGGACGGGATTGGGCGTCAGCCAGTGTGGTATGACTGTATCTCGTGGTGGAATGACTCAATCACACAGCAATCTGATTTTATTAAAAGATATTTTCATACTACATCGTGCTTCGACTATTTTTATATTAAAGTACAAAAGGTGCCAAGTGCATAGTGATATATTATATAAAATAACTGGGGGATACAGGTGAGGTGGCTTCTTTTCACAGGAACGGTGCAATTTCATAACCTTCGTTGAAGCCCAAGGGATGTGTAGTTTTCAGTTGGAAGATCCAATACATCTCTCTCTTGGAGAGCCTTTTTGCTAGATCTCCTCCTCTCTCACCGCTTGTAACATGTTCAATCGCCTTGAAGGACATTTCTTCTGGATTAGACTTGTGTTCCGATTTAAAATGTCTATACAATAAATGAGTCTCTAGTCTGTTTTTAATGCCACGTACATGTTCTTGTATCCTAATTTTCATAGTCCTCTTTGTTTTTCCAACATACTTCTTGTGGCATGTGCACTCCAAGAGGTATATGACTGATGTACTATTGCAATTCATAAACTCCTTGATCTTGAATTCCCGGGTACACTGTGTATCATTAAAAGTTCTCCTGTTGGGATTGAGGAATTTGCAAATGTTGCAATGTCCACATTTATATGCTCCAACGCACTTTGGAAGAGAATGATGATTATCCTCTGGTGGTAGTTCCCGTAGCATACTAGGTGCGAGAATGTCCTTTAGGTTCCTTGACTTACGGAATATCAGTCCTGGTTGCGCTGGGAGAATCTCTTTTAGAACAGGGTCCATCAGAAGTATGTCCCAATGTGTTCTTAAAGAAGTCCTGATGGTGTGTTCATGACTGCTGTAGGTGGTTATGAAAGAGACGGATTCATTTTTAGCTGTCTTCTCTTTATAGGTTAGCAAGTTGTCCCTGTCAAGGTTTCTTGTCCTCTCAATGGCTCCATCCAGTATAACTTTGGGGTACTTCTTTTCCTCAAACCTTTTTCTGTAGATCCCCAGTTGTTCCTCACAGTCTTCGGTCTTATTGCAATTTCTCTTAATCCTATGGAATTGGGAGTATGGGATGTTGTTTTTCCATTTTTTCGAATGGCTGCTTCTGTAATGGAGATAGCTGTTCTTGTCAACATCTTTAATATAGTTTTTCGTGGTAACTGCCCCTTCTTCTCCAGTTAAAATCAAATCCAGGAATTCAATTGAACTCTTGTCAATGTTACAAGTAAAATACAAATTAAAATCATTGATTTGTAAAAGCTTAAAAAAGTCCATAAATGAGTTGGTGCTTCCATCCCAGATGATCAGAATGTCATCTATATATCTTTTGTACATGATGACATATTTTTCAAAGTATTGCGAGGTGTACATATGCTTCTCCTCCCATTGTCCCATAAACAAATTAGCGAAGCTTGGTGCGAAAATTGTACCCATAGTGGTACCACACTGTTGCAGATAAAATTTATCTAAAAATTTAAAATAATTCCGGCTTAAAATGAATTTCATTAATTCACAGATAAAAGTCCTATGTGCTTCTGTAAGAGATGGGTCTTTGTCAAGATAGACCCTGCTTGCTTCGATTCCCTTCTTGTGCTCAATGCAGGTGTATAAAGACTGAACATCTGTTATGAACCACAGGTAGTGGTTCATTCCTATTTTATGTTTATAGTTGTCTTGCAGGCCAGGATTTCCCGTTGCTCTGGTTTAAGAAGACTCTTGTTTGCTGCCGGTGGTGAGTCTGTGTAATTGCAGCTTGTTCCCATGTGTTCAGCCTCACCTGTCTGTTAATTGCACCTCTCAGTTGTGCAGCAGGGCAGCTGCACGACATAATTAATTAGGACTCTCTGTTATATTCTGGCTCAGTGCAATACACAGATGCTGGTGATAGTTCCAGAGTTCTTGAGTTCTGAGCTAGTTCCTGCCAGTTCCTGAGCTCCTGTCTAGCAGTGTCTGTCTAGCTGCTTCCAGTGTTGGTTCCAGTGTCGGTTCCAGTGTCTGATCCCGTGTCCTGCCGTGAAGCGTTCGTGTCCAGAAGTCCTGTGGCTTAGTCTGTGCCTGGTCGAGTATCTGGCTTCTTGGTGTCCACCGGTCTGTCGTTCGGGATTCTACCTGTCCTCCGGTTCTGAGAGCCTATGTCGGCTACATTGGGGGTTCCTGTCCATTTGCCAGTATTTGTACCGGTTCTGTGAGTAGCGGCTTTGCCGCGTCCGTCGGCCTAGGCCGCTGTATTCTTTGGTTTTATTTGTTACTGGTGTTTTGCAGAGGGTTCTGCATATGCTGTCACCGCCGGTACACAACAGTATTGTGTCGGCGTGTGGACAGCATTTTCTTTGTTGTTCTTTTCCTTTGGCGGCGTGCCGCACATATACTTAGTTTTAGGGTTGTTAGTAGCCCCTAGCCTTCTGTTTGCTTTAGTTAGAGGTCCCCTTGTTTTTTTTTTTTTTTAAAGTTAGAATTTTTATTGAGAATGATCGATAATCAAAACAGTATCAATAACATATTTGTACAGGGTGAGGTAATGAACATGAAGATAACAGGTGTACACATTATACCAGCCTAATAAACACAGTTCTATGGTGATATAGGCTATCCGGTATTAGCAATATGTGCCCTGTGTAAGTCAGAGTGTGTACTTGATCAGACTCATCTTAATTTTCATTTATCGGATCAATTCTATATCAAAACAGAGTATAATCCTATGGAGAGTGGGAGCAAGAGAGGGAAAGAGGAGGAAAGGAGAGAAGAAACAAGAAAACGAAAGTTAATAGAGGAGGAACGTTGAGAAAGTTACTTAAAGGGAAGCAAGAGGTTGGGAACAGTCCTCTTTATTGATAACTGAGGGAGGGATAAATGAAGTGCTAGAGGTAATAGTAATGTAAGCAGTATTAGCAGAGTCCGGGCATCATTAAAGAGCGTGCGAGGTACCAAGGAGACCAGGTGTTGTGGAACTGAGCCACAGTGTTATTCCTTAGGCTTGTAATGTATTCCATATTGGCTATGTAGTTAATCTTGGTCAACAGTACAGCCCTGGAGGGTGGTTTATGATCTTTCCAGCATTTAGCGATCAGTGATTTAGCCGCCATGCAAAGTTGCATGGTAAGCTTGTCCTGGGTTTTGGGTAGTGACGGTATGGGGGCGTGAAGCAAAGCAATTTCAGGGGAGAGATCTAGGTTATGCCCGCAGGTTTGAGCAATAAGTGCTCCAACCGTGTTCCAAAAGGGGCGGAGAGAGGGGCAAGTCCACCATATGTGAAAAAAGGTGCCCTCCTCTCCACAAAGTCTCCAACACAGGTTTGATGTCGTGGGGAAGATGGAGTGAAGTCTGGAGGGAACCAGATACCACCTGGTGTAAACCTTATAACATGTTTCCCTAAGTGCCACACTAATAGAGGCTTTAGCGATGCGCATTCTGATTTCCTCCCATTGATCATCTTCCAACGGATGGGAGAGATCTGATTCCCAAGCTAATTCATAGGATTCACGGATAGGGGGGTCTGGAGCCAAAATTGAGTTGTATATTGTTGAGATATTCCCCTTTTTGCCAGTTGAAAGTAAACACATATGTTCAAAGGAGGTGGGTGGTTTCAAAGGGGTAGTTTTAAGCTGAGATTTGAGGAAGCTAAGAATTTGGACATAATGGTAGTGACACGAGGATGGGATACCAAAGCGTTCTTGAAAATCTCCAAACGAGGTCGGTGCAGAGTGACCTTTAACATGGATAAATCTCGTGACACCCTGGGATTGCCATGGAGCCGCTATTCTTCGTTCGCAGCCTGGGGGGAAGGCAGGGTGATCCCAAATGGGTGATAAGGGTGAGGGGTATGAAGATAGATTGTGGGTGCTGCGGAGTTTGTCCCACAGTCCAAGGGTGAATTTAATCGTGGGGACTGAATAGGCCGAGGCTGGTCTGCATGACCTGGGAATCCATGGAAGAGAGTCGAGGGGGGTACCTTGATATATTGCATTCTCAATATCGACCCATTTTCTGTTCCCTTGGGGGGAATGCCAGGACACTATATGGTTAAGGTGACAGGCGTTAAAGTAGGCCTGAAGATCAGGGTAACCCAAACCGCCTGTGGTGGTACTCTTAGTCAACAGTGTTCGTCGCAATCGAGATTTACGATGAGCCCAAATAAATTTGTTACACAGTGATTGCAGGGAAGCCAAAGTCACTCGGGGCACCCTTATTGGAATGGTCTGAAACAGGTAAAGAATACGAGGGAGGAGATTCATTTTTAGGGCATTGATCCGTCCGATCCATGAAACAAATAAACAGTCCCATTTATCTAGATCTTGAGTGAGAGTCTTAATCATGGGAACATAGTTACCCCGATATAGGCTGGTGTAGGATTTAGTAATAAATATGCCAAGGTATTTGATAGCCGAAGGTCTCCAAAGAAAGGGGAAAGAGGAAGTTAAAATCAAGTGGGTATGGGATGGAACATTAAATGTAAGGGCCTCGGATTTGGTGTGGTTTATTTTGTAACCAGAGAGAGAACCATATAAGAGTAATTCTTTCTGTAGGTTAGGGAGAGAAATCAGAGGGTTAGAAAGAGTCAAGAACACGTCATCTGCAAACAAAGATATTTTATACGAGTTCTGTCCCACTGTAACACCCCCAATGTCAGTATTAAGTCTAATTCGGGCCGCAAGAGGTTCAATGCATAGAGCAAACAGTAGGGGTGAGAGGGGGCAGCCCTGCCGAGTACCATTCTTCAGGCTAATTCGAGGTGAGCTCAAGCCGTTGGTCAGGACCGCTGATGAGGGGTTAGAATAGAGAGCCGCTATTGCTGAGATGAAATGACCCCGGAAGCCAAATGCGGATAAGGTAGAAAACAGAAAGGGCCAAGAGATGCGATCAAATGCCTTTTCGGCGTCTAGTGCCAAATCAATCGCTGGTGTTTTCGTCGAGTTTATTTGATGAATCAAATTAACAATACGTCTGGTGTTGTCTGAGGCCTGGCGGCCAGGAACAAATCCCACTTGATCAGAATCTATTAATGATGGCAGCACAGCGTTTAGGCGTGATGCCAGTATTTTGGCAAAAAGTTTGAGATCGGTATTTATCAAAGATATGGGTCTATAATTTGAGCAATGCGAGGGATCCTTTCCGGGTTTTGGGATTACTATAATGCGGGACGTCGTGGAGTCAGTGTGAAAAGGTGTACCCTGTAGTATTTTATTAAACAGGGAAACCATGTGAGGAATGAGTTGAGGGGCAAAGGTTTTATAGTACACCATCGGATAACCATCCGGGCCGGGTGCTTTAGAAGGCTTCTGGGTTTTTAGTGCAGCTTCAATTTCCTCAGCTGAGATATCAACATTGAGAGCAGAGTTAGCGTCCTTGTCTAACCGAGGGAGAGCGCACGTGTCTAGATATTGTTGTGTCTGGTCTGCTTGTGCTAAAGGGTCGGACGGGGGATCAAGGTTATATAGTGTCTTATAATAATCAAAAAAGACACTATTAATTTTTTGGGGGTCATAAGTAATGTTACCTGAGGGTTGTCTAATAGAGTGGATGCATTGGTTAGCCTTTTTGGCACGTAAGCGATTAGCCAACAAAGTGTGTGCTTTGTTACTTTTGTCGTAAAACGATTGGTTAGCCCATCGAAGTGAGCGCTCGACATTTTCCGCCAAAAGTGATTGTAGGCCATCACGTGCTTTAGAAAGTTCGGCTAGAGTTTTTTTAGAGCGTGTACGTTTGTGCTCCTGATCCAATGTTGCAATGTTATCTGTTAACAAAGCAATATGGTTTTCCCGGTTTCTCTTACGGCGGGATGCAAATTGGATAATGGATCCCCTGATAACCGCCTTATGGGCTTCCCATATAGTGGCTATACTGCAATCACTTTCTACATTAACCGTGAAGTATTCCCGAAGCTCAGTTTTAATTAAGTCTTGGAACTTAGGGATCTTTAATAACGTCTCGTTAAGTCTCCATGTCGGTCTACCGTCAGGGATATCAAAAATGTCAAATGTCGCAACTAATGCTGCGTGATCAGTCCAGGTAAGTGGGGTTATCGAGGAAGAGCAAGCGGTCCGGGAAAGAGGTGCACAACTTAAAAACATATCAATGCGAGAGTACACATCATGTGGATTGGAATAAAAAGTGTAGTCCCTGGTGGTCGGATTAAGGAAACGCCATACATCGAACAAACCAGCCTCGGCCATGCTCCTGTGTAATACTGAGGAGTTTAGGGTTTGACTACTACGCAAAGGGCCGGATCTGTCCATGTTTGTGAGAGCCATATTGAAGTCACCTCCGACAAGTGTTTTGCCTCGTCTATATGAGTAAAGGTCATGAAAAAATTACGGAAGAATTTAGATTGGGCAGTGTTTGGAGAGTACAGATTAGCCAAGGTAACCTCCTCGTGTCCAATTTTTCCTCTCACCATTATATAGCGTCCTTCATTGTCGCGTTTACAATCTAGGAATTGAAAAGGGACTGACCCTCTTACTAAGATGGCCACCCCATGTCTTTTTGCTGTGTGATTGGAGTACCAGGCCATGGGAAATTGTTTAGATGTCAGGGAGGGGTGGGAGTCCGATTTCAAGTGTGTCTCCTGTAAGAAAATCACGTCACCTTTTAATGTTTTAAGAGATCTGTGGAGATGAGAGGCTTCTGGGGAGTATTCAGTCCCTTGACGTTAATGGACAGGCATGTTAACGGCATGGTTGCAACAAGAGAGGGAGTGGTTCGCTGGAAGTCTTTAGGAACTCGGACTCTGCTAGGGTGGGCGAAAAGAACAGAGAGGAAAAATAGAAAGGGAAAAATGGAAATGTATATTACTGTATACGAACAATATTTAATAATTAGGTCTATCCGTCTGTGAATACAGAGATGTCAACTTGCAATGGTACTGTAACGGGGACCTAAGAGAGGAAGAAAATAGGAGAAAGAGAAACAAATAAGAAAAGAGCAGACGTAGTATCCAGTAGGCAGGATACTCGGCTGCCAAGGTTGAGCTCTAGAAAAAAGAAAGAGCTCACTTGCGGGATACAAATGCAGTGTAGCAAAAGAGGGTATTAACCCACTATGTTTAAATGTACCTTTGATCCCTATGAGTCGGGGGAGGATGTATCAAGACAGGGCACTGACGCCCCCCACCCGAAACCATTAATAAACAAAAAGACTGGACCGTTATGTAGCTAACTGAAACTTAACACTGGGGCGGAACATCCTAGATACAAAGCGCTAAAGAAAAAATGATCGTATTTCAGCTAGTATCAATAGAATAATAACATTAGAGCATACAGTAAAGTCGCAGAGCAGGTCGACGGTCAGAGACAGGCTCCATGGCGTCGGAAGAGGAGTCAATCCAGAACCCCATCCACAAGGCCGTGTCTCCGTCCCGCCGACCAGACCAGCGAAACAACAACGTAGCAATACGTGAAGTATAAAGATCCGCCAACAGGAACATTGTGTGAAAAAGGTAAAAGGGTCGTTAGTGTACAAAAACGGTATCTAAAACATGGATTACATGGCAGTTGAGCAAAGTTGAGGACAAAATCAAGTATACTAAACGTTACATAAACACAGAATTTAAACGTAAACGTAAGGAGCATCACATCTATGAAGTAGCAGCTGGGGACAGCTGCAGCTTTCAAAGCAGCTTGTCCCCTTCATCAGGAGAGCGGATGGTGTGAACTTTGCCATCAATCTCCACAATGAGGTGAAAAGGAAAACCCCAGCGGTACTTGTAACCATTGTCGCGCAGTGTGGAGGTAACGGGGCGTAGGTCACGCCGTTTAGCAATGGTCACCGGTGACAAGTCTTGGTAGATCTGAATCCGGGAGTCTTCGAATAAAATTGTGGTTGAATTCCTGCACGCAAGTGTGATACTATTTTTAATCTTGAAGGACAGAAACCGGAGGATAACATCGCGGGGAGGATCCGAATCCTTCGGTTCAGGTCTCAGGGCGCGGTGCGCTCTCTCTAACGAGATGGCCGAATCCGTAAGCGACGGGACCAAGTGAAGGAACAAGCGTCGAAGGTATGGTTCCAGTTCGGATACTGAGACCGATTCGGGGATATTGCGGACGCGTAAATTATTCCGTCTCTCGCGATTTTCGCTATCCTCAACTTTATCCTTAAGGAGTTCCAGCTCGCTGGATAGGTAGCTCATGTCCTCTCCCACTTGTTTGCGGAAATTTTGTTGGTGGTCTTCCCGTGATTCCAGCGCGGTTGTGCGGGAGTCTAGAGCCGCCATATCCGATTTTATTTCCCCGATCGCTGACTGGAGAGCTGTCGTGAAAGAGTTCTGAGGTCCCCTTGTTTTTATCCTTTCTCGGTTCACGCCTTGTCTCACTCTAAGACCTGGGGGCATCGGAGTTGGGCAGACCTAATCCGCCCTTCAAACGCGGCTGCCGTGGGCCCAAGAAATCATAGTCACGCAGGCGTGAACTGACCACACGGGTGAAACAATGGAGGTAGGCTGCTAGGGGCTATTTCCAAACCACACCTTATTTCAGCATCACGTTCTGGTGCTCTGGACTCACTACGCAACATCTTTCCATTCAATATTCTTCATCTCATTCAATACCGTAGTGGTATCCTGCAGGAACGAAGGTAGCTCTCTGACATATGGATTCAGGAAAATGTCCACATATTTAGACAGGTTAGACGTAAGGGAGTCTATTCCAGCGAAAATAGGTCTTCCTGGTGGATTGGAAAGGCTTTTATGGATTTTAGGTAAAAAATAAAATATGGGGGTCGTGGGGTTGGATTGCATTAAAAAGGAAAATTCGTCCTTCATGATGACATCACTTCTCAGACCCTGTAAAAGTAGTGATCTAAGTAAATCTACAAATGCATTTTTTGGATCATCTGGTAACAGAGCATAGGAACTGCTGTCCCCTAAAAGTCTCTGTGCTTCTTGGACATATTTGTCCCGATCCAAAATAATCAACCCCCCCCCCCCCCCCTTTGTCAGCCGGTTTTATTACAAGTTGCTTATTCTTTTGAAGATTTTTCAGTGCTTCAATTTCTCTATTATGGAGATTCTTGATTACAACTGGTGTGGGTTCTGTTTCACATAAGTCTTTTTTTACTAGATCATAAAATACTGATGTTGCTCCCTTTAGATTCCACTGGGTAAAATTTGCTTTTGGGTTTAAGTCCAGATTTAGAGTTGGCTTTGTAATTTGAAATAACAGCGTTTTCTTTTTTCAAAAAAATGTCTTTTTAATGTAAGTTTCCGCACGAATTTATTGAGGTCAATGAAAGTATCAAATTTATTTAAGCCTTCTGAAGGTGCAAATGATAGTCCTTTACTAAGTAGTGATTGTTCATAGTTGGTAAGTTTGTGTGTAGACAGGTTGAAGATTCCTTTCTCACCTGTATTTAGGCTTATAGATTTCTCTTTTTGAATTCTTTCCCTCCTACCGCCCCGTTTTCCTCTACTTCTGCGAACCTTCTTTTGAGTGAAGAGGCATGTTTGACGTCCTCGTGTATAGAGCTCTTGGGAGGGTCTTTTGGTCTTGCTCCTTGTAGTGAGGATAAAAAATCTTGTTCACTGTTGGATCTGAATCGGTTTAAGGCACTAAGGGGTACATTTACTAAGCAGTGATAAGAGCAGAGAAGTGAGCCAGTGGAGATATTTCCTCATCAGCCAATCAGCAGCTCTGTATCATTTTATAGTATGCAAATTATAGATGTTACTTCAGTGCTGATTGGTTGCCATGGGCAACTTCTCCACTGGCTCACTTCTCCGCTCTTATCACTGCTTAGTAAATGTACCCCTAAATCTGTTAGATGTTCTAATATATGGTGTTGCTGGTGAATCATCTCTCCGTGTGGGTCTTGGTCTTTGTGGTACTGTCTTCCACTGGTATCTCTTGTCAGTTTACTGAGATCTGTCAAAGGTCTTAAATCTACTCCAATTTTTCACGTTACCTTGTTCGTAGTCCCTTTTATCTCTTAGGAATTTTTTCTCCTTTCCTCGTATGACCTCCTCTTCGATGTGTTTTAGATTTTTATTAAGGACATTCTCGTTCACCCGGTAATCTTCTTTCCCCTTGTGGGGTTCCAGTTCAGCTTCCTTTTCCTTTATCTCTTTCTCCAAAGCTGCTGCATTTCTCCTCCTTTCACTTATTAAAAGTTTCATTAGATTGATAGAGCATGTATGTAAAATGGAGTCCCACTTCTCAATGAACTCAGGGTCTGTGTTACCGAGAGTAGGCTGTTTCAGAATTCTCAAGCCTCTGGGTATCCTATTTACTTCAATGTAGTGTTCTAGCCCTTTGATATCCCACCATGTTTTTATTTCTTTGGATAGTACACGTTCCATTCCCCAAAACAAGTCATCCAAATCATCAGATGGGGGTGTAGTGTTGTTTTGAACTTCTTCATTAAATATCCTTTGGCTCCACTCATTTCGTTTGGTGGTGCGTTCATTAAATCTAAACATCTTGAAAGTCTAAACACAATGACCAGGCGGCCTTACAAAGTATATCAAATAGAATGAAGTAGTAGGAGTACGGCGCCACAGGTATATGTGAGCAGACAAAATGTAGGGTTAAAAATAAACCAAGGTGTAGACACTCCTTTATAGATATAAGGCGTCAGTTGACTCCCAAAAGTTAGGCAGGGATAAGCTGCCTATTGATTTAAAAATGTAAAAAAGAGGTGGGAGTGTTAGCGACTAGCAGTGTCTACAAATTGAGGACAAAAATTGAAGAATAAAAGGATACGTGTTTACATAAAAAGTAAAATATTTATTTGTAAAATGGAAAAAAGTTTCTAAAAATATTTTAAAAAGTGGGTAGGTAATAAAGGACGGGCTTAGAAAATCAGGTCTATGTTATAGCTAAAAACATACAATTAAAGCTGGAAATATATACAATAATAAAAGATGCATATAAAATCTCAAGAGTAATGCTTATCTTAAAAATGGAGAGTCACTTGAGGTACGCCCAACGCGTTTCGTCCATCAGACTTCATCAAGGGGTAATGGGCTACTGAACAAAATCTCTATTTATAGCATAGGTAATTGGAAAATTGATTATGACATCACTTCCTGTTAGGAATGTGTATTAGCAGAATCTCGTAATTCACAACCGGCTGGTTTATTCCATTGGGCTTGCCACACTTCCTGTTTCTGCGAAGCTTAGCAGAATGTTTACACTGAGGGGATGAACCATATTGCCAATCATCCCGCGGCCATCTTTCCGTAGTCCTGGAGTTCTGGATATATTTCCATGATACATTCAGCAATATAGAATGATAAAAAAACAGATAAGTGCATTATAAGGATTTAGTAGGTTTCACATGTCTATGATTTAAGACATAAAAGGAGATATTATTTAGTAAAAGGAGGGTAAAAAATATGTATATACAGGTTGAGTATCCCTTATCCAAAATGCTTGGGACCAGAGGTATTTTGGATATGGGATTTTTCCGTATTTGGGAATAATTGCATACCATAATGAGATATCATGGTGATGGGACCTAAATCTAAGCACAGAATGCATTTATGTTTCATATACACCTTATACACACAGCCTGAAGGTCATTTTAGCCAATATTTTTTATAACTTTGTGCATTAAACAAAGTGTGTCTACATTCACACAATTCATTTATGTTTCATATACACCTTATACACACAGCCTGAAGGTCATTTAAGACAATATTTTTAATAACTGTGTATTAAACAAAGTTTGTGTACATTAAGCCATCAAAAAACAAAGGTTTCTCTATCTCACTCTCACTCAAAAAAGTCTGTATTTCGGAATATTCCGTATTTCGGAATATTTGGATATGGGATACTCAACCTGTAATAATAATATATATATAATAATGACCGATCCTTAGTATAATTCTTGTGTCTGGTGACACAGATAAATAAACCTATTTTGTTTTTTATTTATTTCGGGGACTGCAGTTTGCTTATAACACATCCTAATAATTACTTATAGGTGTGCAACTCTGAATAGGGCTTAATGGGAGAAAATGGCGCTACAGTGCATTTACGGATGCTCATAGCGCACTGTGGAGCATAATTTTGGGATTTGATAGCAGCTAATATAGAAATAGGAGAACCGTGGGATTTAATATCCGCTTTTATGGGATTAGGTGAGATGTGGAGGTGTATGATTGGTACCTCCTGAATTTATATTGCAAGGGAGGAGCATAATATATCACGTGCTCTACTTATAGTGATATACAATAACTAGTGAGTGGGAATTTAGTGTTCATCTTATTCATATTTAGTGTTCATCTTAAAGGTGCTGTATTACTAATGGTGACTTAAATAATATTTAAAATATAGACGATAGTGGTCTATAGTACCAATATATATAACAATTAGTGGAACTCTGTAATAAGTGAGCTATTAGTGCTACTTGGGCTTAGTCTATAGTGATATCAGGTGCTTTATATGGTGTGGATAATTATTAGGAATATTACTTAAAATAGTGATAAATAAATAAATTATTCTTAAGTGAGCCGATGGATTATCCATGTGTTAGTATCGTATATAGCAAAAATGCTATAAGTCCACCATGGCCCACATTGTACAGTACCCAATCTTCTCAAGTGGTGTCCCGCTTGATACTGGTTGGGCCCTACACTGCTTAGCTTCCAAGATCGGACGGGATTGGGCGTCAGCCAGTGTGGTATGACTGTATCTCGTGGTGGAATGACTCAATCACACAGCAATCCGATTTTATTAAAAGATATTTTCATACTACATCGTGCTTCGACTATTTTTATATTAAAGTACAAAAGGTGCCAAGTGCATAGTGATATATTATATAAAATAACTGGGGGATACTGGTGAGGTGGCTTCTTTTCACAGGAACGGTGCAATTTCATAACCTTCGTTGAAGCCCAAGGGATGTGTAGTTTTCAGTTGGAAGATCCAATACATCTCTCTCTTGGAGAGCCTTTTTGCTAGATCTCCTCCTCTCTCACCGCTTGTAACATGTTCAATCGCCTTGAAGGACATTTCTTCTGGATTAGACTTGTGTTCCTATTTAAAATGTCTATACAATAAATGAGTCTCTAGTCTGTTTTTAATGCCACGTATATGTTCTTGTATCTTGAATCTTTGTTTTTCCAACGTACTTCTTGTGGCATGTGCACTCCAAGAGGTATATGACTGATGTACTATATATATATAGTAATGTACTATATATATATAGTAAAGTTCGATTATTTTACAAGGAAAATCAATACCTAATCACACTGTGGTTCAGGCCGCTGCGGCCGTTAAACATAAGCAAATAACCGCTAAGATATGTATGCACGTTGCATATACACGCCGACACGCTATGCGCACTATGCAGCGACACATGTGGCTGAATACACCTTATCCCCAAACAAGAATGGAATGCGACACCAGTAGTTAAATGTTATGTTGTGGTCCAACGCATCAACAGTATTTACTCAAAAGATACAGATAAAAGATACAACAATATCACAGAGAAAGCTACAACCAATAGTACATACGTTTGTTCACGAGCGCTCCCGGATCCAGGACTCAGTCAGTCTTAGCAAGATGACCTTCAGAGAATAGATCGAGCCTGGCCAGGAGGACTCTTTTTTATACAATGTGTCCAAATACAGTACAATGGGAAATGTAGGCTCTTCTTTCATAGGTCAAAAGGCAGGTCATTTACAGTACATGAGAGTTCATAAATTGGTTTAAATGAATGGGCGATGCTTGGTCCAGGTGTACTTGCAGGTGTTCACCACTGGGTTCCCACCGAATATCAAGAGTACAGTATTTACAATAGTATGTGAATATTACAATTCTGCGCATATCTATGCGCACAAACATGCTATAAACTGCAAATAGCAACCGGAATGTAGATCTCAAAATACTGCACATCTGGATACCAAACATTAAGTCCTAACCTTGCTCCATCCCCTCACATCCTGTAACCCTGAATAACTCTGTTGTTCTATGTTTTGAGTATATGTAACTTGCAGGAAAAGTGTGTGGAGACTTTGGGGGAGATTCAAATGTTTGAAAAGTCAGTTGGGAGTCTATTTTTCCTATCTAATAGACAGGAAAAAAACAGACACCCAACCGACTTTTCAAACATTTGAATCTCCCCCTATGTGAAAATTATGCACTATATAAATAGAATATTAAGGGGGAGATTTAAATGTTAGAAAAGTCAGTTGGGTGTCTGTTTTCTCCTATCTAATAGACCCAACTGACTTTTCAAACATTTGAATCTCCCCCTAAATATGACTTTGGGGCTTTTCTGTGCGAATGCGTATGCTATCATATTTACTCATACCACGCGCCAATACGCAAGGCTCGTGAACCAGTGCACGTAGCGTGCGTGTATGCGTACGCACGGCAAAAACGCGCATGCACAGAGGCCACTCTGTTTGGTGTTTTCATGTGGTGTGTATGTAATATTTTCGACTTCGACAATATAAATATATATAGCAATATGAACAAGTAGCACTCGAAGACTGAGTTATAAAGTCAATGTATTAAACCACATACAGTAAGTGCATAACATTCCAACGTGTCACTGCACAACTGCCCCTTTGAAACGTTTGATCTTTATGTGTTTTAATACATTAACTTTATAACTCAGTCTGCAAGTTCTGCTGCTGCTTTTTCGTATTGGTTTCTATTGGATTTATGCCAGAGGGCACAGCAGCAGATAACATTCTACAGGAGAGTGGTAGCGTGTGTGAGGTCATGCTGTGATGTCATAATGGCAACTGCCTATATCAGGCCTGTGCTGTTGCTGTCTCTTGCATATGCCTCCTAAGGCCCGGGACGGCATAGCACACCAGCAGAAGGTTAGTGATTGGACAAAGATATGGGCAGCTGAGTTCGAAGCGTCGGCAGACTTTTAGCATGACTATTATAATATATGACTTATGACCTTGGGGATAGCATAGTATTGGATAAAAACTAAATTTCACACCTACTGGGACAGAGCTGTTACTTAACAACCACAAAAGGCTGCAAATAGGTCATTGGAGATATTTGAAGAGCGCTGTCTACATGGGCCTATAATGTCCCTAATGAAATCCTTTATGTGTGGCTGCACCTATGACATCTCCTTGGAGTTGTTTGGTGAGCCTATAATGTTGCAAGTAAATCCTTTACTCTCTCTCTCTCTGCCTGCCTAAATCCCAGTGTGCCAGTTTTGCAGGCTGTTCCATTTTTGTTAATGTGCAGAGGTGTAAGAGAATTATATTGTGCTTTAGTGATTACTTTTGTTTTTATCCAGTACTATATACAGATGTAGCCACTGTGATCATGGCTACATCTTAGGTAAACGTGCACCCTCGACGCAGCTATGCGCACCTGCGCCTAGCCATGCCGCTCCCATTCATGCGAAATGGGCGCACAAACATCTTAGACATCCAGGCGTACGCGGCGTGGTCGCTCCTAACAAGGCGCAATTGCGGTATGATGTAGCCACAACGAGATTGGCTACATTTGAACAGTTGTAACTCCCTGATAGCATCAGAGACACTATGGTGGTTATGACTGTCCCCCTCCCCCCCCCCCTCCATCTCTTGCTCTCTCTTTTCCCTCTCTCACCTTCGACTGTAGGTGCGTTCTTCACCAGCTGTGTAAAAGGTCAAAATAGCAGATTTTAGGCGATAGAAGGGATGACTGGGTTAGACAAGGTTAGTGGGTGAGTGGGTGATCTGGGAAAACTCTGCATAGTCTCTTAATGCCAAGAGGGACGGGCTGTCCTTCAGCCATGGATCCCCAGAGGTTTCCTCCACAGGGGGCTTTTCCTCTCCTGAGTGCTGAGGGATGACTCTTCATGAGTCATGAGGCTTCCGCCATCTTGTTCCTCTTATAGGACAAGTTTGTAAGATTTCTGGACCAATCTTACTGCTGAAATTCCATATTTTATAATGCCGTGTTAATAATAATAATAATTACAAAATAAAAATAATAATAATAAGATGAAGAAGAAGACGAAGAAGAAGAAAAAATAGGTTATACTTTACTTAAAATAAAAATGGCCATTTATTTTTTTAAATATATTTTGCTTGAAGTTGCCTTTATTTTTTTTATTAATAAATCCTCTCAAAAGGTGAAGAAATAACATATATTTGGGGAGACAAAAACATTAGGAGAGTTCAGAACCATGCAATGTTGATTCTACACACGAGAGTACCAGGCACAAGGGCGTAGCTACCATAGGTACAGGCAGTGCAGCTGCTATGGGGCCCAGAGCTGAGAGGGTTTGTGCCACCCAGTAGTATTGCCCCCAGTAGAGTTGTGCCCCCTAGTTTGTGCCCCCAGTAGTATTGCCCCCAGTAGAGTTGTGCCCCCTAGTTTGTGCCGCTTACAAAAAAAAAAAAATACTCACCATCCCTGCTCCCATACCGCTGCTGCCCGCCGTGTCCGGCCGCCGCTCCTCTGATCTATGGGAGACACTAGAGGTCAATCGTGACCTCTAGTGTCTATGTGCCGCTCCCGCAGTGCGTGTGCGCAATGACTTCATCGTGCACCACACAGTCAGCACCGCACAGCACCGGGGGGCACCACCAGTAGCGGATCTTGCCACGGCTGCGGCGCCTTACGGGAGGCGGTGCCTCGGGCAAAAATCCTGCGTGCCCGTAGCAAGATCCGCTACTGCAGGGATACCCCTGATGAACTGTTGGGCATTTTAATGTTATATAATATGAACCGGGGCTCTGTAATGAGGCACAATATGAACAGGGAGCACTATATATAATAATGTGAATTGGGGGTACTGTGTGACATAATGTGTACTGTCAGCTCTGAAATGTGACATACTGTAGGTGACCTTAATCACTACTCTGATTCATAAAAGAAACTAGGGCACTACTATGGGACATAACATTAAATAAGGCTCTGCTATGGTTCAGAAAATGAACTACAGAACTGTAGGACACTATTATAGGGCATAAAATTAACAACTGCTGCAGAGAAGTGTCTCACTAGAAGCATTGGGATGGGGGCCACTTCAAAATGTTGCTATGGGGCCCACAAAGTTCTGGCTACGCCCTTGCCAGGCGAGGCAGCCATGTTGGGTGCACTACATACAGTAGGTTACATGGTGCAATTAGCAAAACACGGCAGTAAGGCATGCAAGGGTAAAATGAAAAGCAGCTAACAGGACACCTAGTTCTGCAGCTTACACAGTAAGGAAAATGGTCTTACTCTGTAATTGCTTTTAGACACTTTGCTCCTTTATAATAATTTTTAAAATGAGTTGAGGGGAAAGTAACAAAAGAGGGCCCAGTTATATTTTGAAATAATACCCCCCCACCCCCCACCCCCCCAAAAAAATCTGACAAAAAATAAAAAGTTATATTAATTCTCTAACACTCCGAAGATGGTCAGCTCATTTTGGGCTCATATTGTGAATACCATAAAATATTTATGAAGCCCACATGGATTACTAACACCTCAGGAGGGATGTGATAACTTTGGGCTGTGGTAAGGGTTCCAATGACACAGACTTTGTTTCAGTGCAAAATAGACAAATACAAGTGCTATGAGACCACCTAAACATATGTTAAGTACATTCTAAACAACTAAAGTGGAGATAATATCATACAGTTTTAGTCTAATTTTCACTTAAAAACCAGTATTAATAAAAAAATATGCTGAACCAGCACTGGATGTGATCTGCAGTACAGAATCTCTAACCTGCTTCCTAGGACTTGACCAACGACTGACCTACAGAGTCCTGAGAGCCACAACACATGACTGGACCAAAAAAGAAAACAGCGCTAAAGTCCAGGAACAGCAGAGGGCTTATTGCAGAATGAGCTTCAAACAAACATCTATTGCCTAAGTCATTGGTTCCCAAACTTGCAGGAGTGCCCTGGGTTCATGATCCAGGACCAATTCAAATTATTTATGGTCAATATAATAGGCAAAACCAGTGCTTGTGGCTTCTCAAGTGTTACTGAAGCAGCACATATAGCAAAACAAACTGGCTAGTTTCAAAGAGCAGAAGCTTCTCTATCTATATAAGTGTTTTACCAAGGTCATTCTAAGAGAACTCCTACTGTATTTCAAATAATTATAAAACAAAAGAAAACTAACATGTATCTGTAACCTTGATATAGACCTTACTGCCCTCCTAAATCTGAACTTACAGTTCTTTGAGCTTTTTAACTCTAGACCTATTATTCGCCATTATGGTGGCCCATTATAATACCCATGCTGATATCCTATAGATATATGATACGATCCACAAATATGTGTAATATACGTTGTCCAGTGGTGCAAGTAGAAATATTTTCTTAGTGGTACTGAGTGCCGTGAAAATGGACGTGGTCATGTGTTGTGAGGGGACATGGTCACATGCCACTAGTGGGAGTAGCTACATGCCACTAGTGGCCTGGCCACACGACATGGCCCCTTTTCTTTGTACTCTGGAGGCAAGGCTAGAAATATATAGTAATGCCCCAGTATAATAAATATATATAGTAATGCCCCCAATTTAATAACAATATTGTAATGCTTCCATTATATCAGGAAAATATACTGTATTAGTGCCCCTGGTATAATAGAAATATATAGTATTGCCCTCTTAATAATAGAAATATGTCATAGCGTCCACATTACAATAGAAATATATAGTAATACCCCAATAATAATTGACATATATAGTAGTGTCCTCATTATATTAGAAATGATTGACATCACACAGTGAAGCCAGAGACGTGCCCAGCAGCCCAGTCTGTGAAGAACAAAAGCCGCTCAGTGCCGATGCGTCACATGAGCAGAGTGAATGGAAACAGCTGCACTGCTGGTCTCAGCAAGGGACGCTGCGGGAAAGTGTAATCAGACTCCTCTCTTCATGCCAACCACTGCCGCCAGAGGAGGAAGCGTGATGTGACGTCATGATGTCACCGTCGCACTCCCAGTAACCCTGACAAAGTGAGAGGTGCATTATAATTGTGGTAATGGTGGTCAGGGGTGCCTTACCATATTAAAATGGGGGTGGGGAGGTTTTGGGGGGGGGGGGGGGAGCGCCACATGTCATTTTTTTCTGCACCCTCCCAACCGCTAAACAATGTAGCACCCGTTGTCACAAGTAACGTCACATTTTCTGTTAGGTGTAAGAACCTGAACATTCATTAAAAATATTGATTTTGGCCATAGAGCAAACAGGAGTCCTTTGGAAACAAATTCTGAGCAGCATAATATTAATCTCGCCAAGCATCCAGTAAAAAAATGCTTAAACGCTGGGAATCATTGCAGCAAACAATTCACCTTCGTAACAAACTATCAGGACTTGTAGAGAGTTGATAAACGCTAGTTAACATCGTAGACAAGAACTTGGTACTTGTCCTTCACTTCAACAGAGCGTTAGAAGTGTGTTAATTACAGAGACTCCAAGTTTACCTGCAGGAAGGTGTAGCATGTCCTTAATAAGCATTTCCACATATTGGGGGTAATTCCAAGTTGATCGCAGCAGGAATTTTGTTAGTAGTTGGGCAAAACCATGTGCACTGCAGGGGAGGCAGATATAACATGTGCAGAAAGAGTTAGATTTGGGTGTGTTATTTTGTTTCTGTGCTGGGTAAATACTGGCTGCTTTATTTTTACACTGCAAATTAGATTGCAGATTGAACACACCACACCCAAATCAAACTCTCTCTGCACATGTTAAATCTGCCTCCCCTGCAGTGCACATGGTTTTGCCCAACTGCTAACAAAATTCCTGCTGCAATTAACTTGGAATTACCCCCATTGTCAATGTATGGTACAGAGGACTAACATTTATGAATACAGCAAGTGTGAACGAACTGGTCCATTCCCTCACATTTTTGGGGGACACTGTGTATAATAAGGATTATGAAATCTTAAGAGGCCTATGTATTAATAACTGTGGCATCGCGATTGATATTTCTATTCTGAATTAAAAATATCGCCGCTATGCACTAAAATTAACCTACAGCAGTGATCGCGCTGAGCAAAATATTTTGTGGGTCCCAGGGACCCCTCACTGTAAAAAATTGGGGTCCTTCTCCAGTATTTGTGGGTCCCATCACATATTATGGGGGCACTGAAAGATTGCCACACTCCCAAGACTTGCTTTTCAATAGAATATATTAAAGCTCATAGCATGTTACATTCACTGATATTTCAATGCTCACCAATGTTTTCCTCAAGGTATACATGCACTGACAATACAGTGTCAGTGCATATTCACTTTTTTTTGTATTGTCAGTCCATTGTCTACCACTACTATTGCTGAAGGCACCAAGCAAGCTGAACCTTCGTATGTGAGAGAGTGTTGGTTCATTACCCATATTAAAAAAAATTATATATATATATATATGTATATATATATATATATATATACATATATATATATATATATATATATATATTAGTTAATGAACTTTGACAGACACACATCAGGCTATTATCACCTTCTATTGCTATTTCGGTGAAGCCACTATACCACCCTGGAATCAGTAAAAGTTCAGCAGTATTCCTTACATTCATGCATTATTGGTCCAACATTATTGTTGATCATTTTTATATCTCAGTTCCTTTTCGAGGACTAGCTTCAGTTGAAGAATATTATCCGAAGTTTATTGACTTTTTACATACAATACACCAATTGGTTTTCAGATTGCTTCAAGCCGGCACTTCTAGTGATATATTTATGTATATCATGTTCTTTTGAAATTATTGATAATGTACCCCTGAGGAAGTCATTCGGGACGAAACGCGTTGTGTTCTATATTCATTCGATATCTGTATCACCATTCGAACTATAGTCCGGCTAAGAAAACTGCCATATTCAACTGGAAAGATCTGCTTTGCATTTTTATGAAAACATGTATTTTTATACATTTTGTTCATGTCATATGTAATTGTGAATACATTTTTTATATATATATATATATATATCTCTATGGTTATAATAGTTTTAATGTCATACTGTTTAGATTAATTCTAATAGTGCCCTCAGAACAGCAGTGTGTGTGTATATATATATATATATATATATATATATACAAAGCATAGCAGAATGACAGCACTCGATGTCCATAACATAAGATTGATATTTTGGTGCAGAGTCCTGGCAATTGATATGAACACTCACTTTTTCCAAAGAAGAAAAAAAGAAACTGACCAGCACTCACGTTTAGTTGATGAAAGAAAAAAAGGGGTTTATTCCTGACAAGCCATCTGGATATAACCCGGTACTACAGCCCGCCCGACAGCCGTTTCAACACACAATGGTTTTCATCAGGGGCAGTTGTCACCCTGCCCAGAGTCACTTTAAGTAGCAGAGAAGGCGCCTACTTAAAGAGACTCTGGGCAGGGTGACAACTGCCCCTGGTGAAAGCCATTTGTTAGGATCTCCTGCTCTGTGCTGCCACGTCGCCATGGCAACCGGGAGGCAAGTGTTAGCGAAGCAACCTGAGCGCAGCTGATACTCCGGTCCGGGTTTTTACTGTGTAGTGGTTACAGGCTCTGTGCACGGCAGGGAATCCGGCGCTGGTTTTGTGCTCACAGTCTGTGAGGTCTGAGTGGGGCGTGGACAGCACCTGCTATATAAACCATCCTCTCAGGCTAGGCAAATGCTGCTGAATCTTTGTTTGTTAGTCAGTTCCAGAGAGTTAGCTAGTACTGTGTGACTTTGTATTTACTTGTTGCTTACTGCGAATAGGTCTTGGGATTCGGTACTTCATTCTGCCAATCCGGACCAAGCAGTAAGACTGGAGTCAGTTGTTTGACCTGCTGGGGTTCTTTTGCTATTCTGTGAACCCAGCAGGTTTGCGGCTGTACTCTCAGACCTGCTTGCTTAATCCTCCCTCACTGTGCAGGACGTCCAGGTGTCAGTTTAGTGGCAGTAAGCTGAACCTGTGCCCTGCAAGTGGGGGTTAGGATTGTGGATACTCTCCTTGTGTCTATATTTCTATCTCTGACCAAGGAGTTTATTCCCACACCCGTTGGTAACCCTTTGGGGTTTTTTCTGTTGCTCTTAGCAACATCATTTCAGGTGCTCCACATGTTAAATCACTACACCTCGCTTCATTGTCCGCTCTATTCCATCTGAGCATTCCTGACACTAGGGAGACACCCAATTCCTGAGCCTTTGGGCTTCTCCGTTCACTTTGTGTTTATTAGTTATTCCATCACCTCCTGTGTATGTTATGTTATACTGTCTGTGAGTTCGTTTGCTTCGCTTCCCTCTCTGTTCATACACCGGTATACTCCTGTTAGCACTGGTGTGCGTAACATATTCAGCAGCCCTACTCCTGTTGAAATTTTGTGGGAATATGGAGCATACCCCTCAAAATACTTTGCAACAGGTGGTCGATCAGGTGCAGGTCCTGACTCGACAATTTAATGAGATGTCCATTAAAATGAACACCCCGCAGGCCGCTAGCGGAGCTCCCGCAGCAGCAGCGGCAAGTTCAGGGGTTAAGGAGCCGAAAGTAAATCTCCCGGATCGTTTTTCTGGAGATTGCTCGCAGTTCTTTTGTTTCAAGGAGAGCTGTAAGCTATATTTCAGGCTTAGGCCCCAGTCTTCTGGGTCGGAGATTCAGCGGGTGGGCATGGTGATTTCCTTGCTACAAGGAGACCCACAGGTCTGGGCATATGGGTTACAGCCTGACTGTCCGTCGCTTAAAAGTGTTGATGCTTTTTTTACGGCACTGGGCATTTTGTATGATGACCCTGACAAGATGGCTTCAGCCGAGGCTCAGATTACGGTTCTTAAGCAAGGGCGACGGCCAGCTGAGGTTTATAGTACGGAGTTTCGGAGGTTGGCTCATGATACCCAGTGGAATGACCCAGCCCTGAGAAACCAGTACCGAAGGGGCCTTTCTGACCAGATAAAGGACCAACTGGTACAATATCCCTCGCCTGATAGCTTAGATCAGCTCATGCAGTTATCCATCCGGGTGGATAGACGGCTGAGAGAGCGTAGGCTTGAAAGGGAGACCGCAGTTTCCTTTTTTCCCAAGGGAACCTCAGACTCTGAGGAATATTCCGAGGAGCCTATGCAAATTGGGGCTACCCGCCTCTCCTCGCGTGAGAAGACGCGGAGGAGACAGCAGGGTTTGTGTTTGTACTGTGGGAATAAAGGTCATGTTGTAGTATCATGCCCAGAAAAAAACGGAAAACTTCAGGGCCTGAGGGTGATGGGAAATATCCTGTCAGGCCAGAAGTCAGAATTTCCCAAGAAGACTTTTATCATTCCGGTGACTTTGGAGATCCTCGGTCAAACTGTCAAAACTGAGACCTTTGTTGACAGTGGGGCCGATGGGGTTTTCATGGACCGTCAATTCGCCCTGGAACACTCTGTTCCCTCAGTACCTTTGGCATCAGAGATTGAGATCTGTGGGTTAAACGGGGAACCATTGTCCCAGGGTAAAATTACCTCCTGCACCAGCCAAATTCCTTTGTTTATTGGAGCCACACACTCTGAAAAATTGTCTTTTTATGTGACTGTCTGTTCTTTTGCCCCATTGGTTTTGGGGTTACCCTGGTTAAGGGCCCATAACCCTCAATTTGACTGGGTCTCTGGGGAGATTCTTAGTTGGGGTAGTGATTGTTTCAGGAGTTGCTTGAGCCTTCCAGTCAGGCTCTCGCAGCTAAGTTTGCCAGGATTGCCAGGATGTTATGCAGATTTTGCGGATGTGTTCTCCAAAAAAGTTGCGGAGGTACTACCTCCCCATCGCCCCTATGACTGTGCCATTGATTTGTTGCCGGATGCTAAGCTTCCCAAGAGCAGGTTGTACTCCCTGTCACGTCCTGAGACTCAGGCTATGGCAGAGTACATTCAGGAGAACTTGGCTAAGGGATTTATCAGACCCTCACAGTCCCCAGTTGGGTCGGGGTTCTTCTTCGTGGGTAAAAAGAATGGTTCGTTGCGACCCTGCATCGACTTCAGGGAATTGAACCGTATCACGATTAAAAACTCGTACCCACTGCCTCTCATTTCGGTTTTGTTTGACCAGCTTCGTACTGCCACCATTTTATCTAAGATTGACCTACGCGGTGCTTACAATCTAATCCAAATAAAAGAGGGGGATGAATGGAAGACTGCCTTTAATACCCACTCAGGGCATTATGAATATTCGGTGATGCCTTTTGGGCTCTCTAATGCCCCGGCAGTCTTCCAGGAATTCATGAACGATGTGCTCAGGGAATATTTGGATAGATTCTTAGTTGTTTATCTAGATGACATCCTAATCTTCTCTCATTCCCTGGAGGAACATCGGAAGCATGTACGCTTAGTCATCCAGAAACTCAGAGACCACCAGCTTGGGGCGAAGCTGGAGAAGTGCGAGTTTGAAGTCCAGCAAATCGCATATCTAGGGTATATTATCTCCTCAGAAGGTTTCCAAATGGAGGGTTCTAAGGTACAGGCAGTCCTGGATTGGGTGCAGCCCACTAGTTTGAAGGCGCTTCAGCGTTTTCTGGGCTTTGCGAATTTTTATAGACGGTTTATCGCTGGATTTTCATCTATAGTGGCCCCCTTGGTGGCACTCACTAAGAAAGCGGCGGATGTTGCTCACTGGTCTTGTGAGGCCAAAGCGGCCTTTGCCCGTCTCAAAATGGCATTTGTCTCGGCCAAGGTGCTGCGACACCCAGATCCAGAGCGTCCTTTTGTGGTAGAAGTGGATGCCTCTGAGATAGGTATTGGGGCAGTGCTCTCTCAGATGGGGGTGTCTGATAATCGCCTTCATCCCTGTGCTTACTTTTCGTCTGCCGAGATGAATTATGATGTGGGTAACCGGGAATTGTTGGCTATAAAGGATGCACTCGGGGAGTGGAGACACTGGCTTGAGGGGGCTAAGTTTGTGGTCTCAATTCTCACCGACCATAAGAATCTGGCATATTTAGAGTCAGCGAAGCGGCTCAATGCCAGGCAGGCACGATGGGCTTTGTTTTTTGCTCGCTTTAATTTTTTGATAACATATCGCCCTGGGTCAAAAAACATCAAGGCTGATGCGCTCTCGCGGAGTTTTGCTCCAGTTCAAGATACCACCGAGGAGCCATTGCCCATTGTGTCCCCATCATGTATTAAAGTGGGCATTACCCAGGACCTCTTGTCATTAGTCCTTAGAGCACAGGAGCAGGCTCCTCCAGACCTTCCGGTAGGTCTCTTGTTTGTGCCTCCTAGGTTAAGACAGCGAGTGTTCCTGGAATTCCATGCCAAGAGGTCGGCAGGGCATCCGGGTATTGCCAGAACTCGGGAGTTGCTGTCTAGGGCGGTGTGGTGGCCCTCGGTGGCTAGGGATGTGGATCAGTGGGTTCGGGCATGTGACGTTTGTGCCCGAAATAAAACTCCTAGAGGGGTTCCTGTCGGCCCATTACATCCACTCTCTATTCCGTCTAAGCCATGGACCCACATTTCCATGGATTTTGTGGTGGACTTGCCCAAATCCTCGGGGATGACAGCCATTTGGGTTGTCGTTGACAGGTTTTCGAAGATGGCGCATTTCGTTCCACTGGTTGGGTTGCCATCGGCCAGACGCCTGTCTGAGTTATTTATGCAGCATGTTGTGCGCCTCCATGGGTTGCCACTTGATGTGGTCTCTGACCGTGGATCCCAGTTTGTGGCCAAATTCTGGAGGGCATTTTGTTCTGATCTCCAGATTTCTGTGAGCTTATCGTCAGGCTACCATCCACAGTCTAATGGGCAGACTGAGAGGGTGAACCAGTCTTTGGAGCAGTTCCTCAGGTGTTATGTCTCCAAGTGTCATACTGACTGGGTTGCTCATCTGTCCATGGTGGAGTTTGCCTATAACAACGCGGCTCACTCTGCTACAGGGATCTCTCCCTTCCTTTGTGTGTATCGGCATCATCCTAAGGCCAATTCTTTTAACCCCCTGGATCCCACGCCTGGTGGTTCCTCTGTTGTTTCGGTCCTTAGGGGTATTTGGAGCAAAGTGAAGAAAGCCCTTGTGTCTGTGTCATTAGTGACCAAAAGGGTTTTTGATAAGCGGAGAAGACCCTGCAGCTTCAAATTAGGAGACTTCGTCTGGTTGTCCACCAAGAATTTGAAGTTGAGACAGCCATCTCATAAGTTAGGCCCCCGGTTCATCGGCCCTTATAAGATCACCAGGGTTATCAATCCGGTGGCATTTCAGTTAGATCTGCCCCGTTCATTGGGTATCAATAAAACATTTAATTGTTCCCTTTTAAAACTGGCGGTTAGTAATCCTTCTTCCAGTGGAAGACCTTCTCCTCTTCTGATACGGGGTCAGAGGGAGTTTGTGGTTGAAAGGGTTCTTGACTCCAAGATGGTTCGGGGTCGGCTGTCATTTTTGGTGCACTGGAAGGGGTGTCAAAGTCAGAAAAATATCATGCTACATGTTGCCATATATTCACCTCATGCGCGTGCCTGCTGCACGTGCACATTCTCTCCCGTGCATGCGGATACTCGCAGCCGCGTGATGGCGCCTCGGCCATGCGCTCGAGCGCGTGGTATGTGCATTTACGGTAGAGTTTGTGTGCGTCTAGCGGGCGACTCAATCGTTAAATAATAAAACCAAATAGTATGTTTTATAGACAATGTTCCCCTTAATAATGACTGTAAGTTTGTTTAATGTAAATGGTCGCTGGACAGAGGAATTCCTCTTTGTATGGTACAAAGGGTCAGACAGGGTTTGAACAGCTGTGTCTGGTACCTAACTAAAGAACATTTTATTAGAAACAATCCGGTGCTGGTTAGGTAAAGATTAATAGCTCCTGCGTATAGATATGGCCATTAGTATTTTCTGGACATTTACTATATTTGCGATTCATTACCCATGCGGCGGGAATCTTCAGATTCCCTCCCACCTGAGCAGTTTGATATAGTCGCAGCCCACCTGTTCAAACTAACCTATGACCTTTTGTTATGATGCGAGGAGACATTCCTGTGTCCAATGAACAATGAGATTATAGATCCCTTTGTAGTATACTGTACTCAGTGTATATAAGATCAGCCAGCCTGGGCAGCTCTCTCACTCTCCACAAACGGTTTTCATCTTGACTAACTCGGAGCTGGTACCAGAAGGCTGCGCAGCGATCATTCCCAGTGTGTGTAAGTAATTCTCTGCAAACCAACTTATTCTCTGTTTGTATTGGCCATTCCCTCTCTCTCTGTTATAGTATAAGTTTGTGACGCTATTGTATATTTCTGTCTAGATATTCTGTTAGAATTATATGTTAGCTTGTAGTGTATGACTTGTACCTGTTTCCCCTTTTCAATATAACTAAACGCTTGTTAGTAAAGGTGTTGGAACCTTAGCAAGGTATCGTGTGATTATTATATTGCAGAAGGTAATAGGAGCGTCTCAAACGCTCAAGTAGCTTTAGCATTAACAAGGTTAAGCAGCGTTATATCGCTGCAGTATTTCAGTACAAGGTTTACAGCATAAGAGTATCCTTTCTGTGTGTTACATTCAAGGTTTACTGATTGTCATCCTGTGAGCGTCTGCGCCGCTCGTGATCTCCTCGTGGTCTCGAGCGTCCGCTACGCTCGTAGCGTAGCATTACGGTAGTCAACTGCCTATAGCGTGCCTGACACCACGCATTAAGCTGTGAACGAGCGTGTCGCATGTGCGTCTCGATCACGGCTGAGCGTATGCTACGCTAAGTGCGTACCTTTACGGTACCTCATACGCCAATTGCGTACTGTGTCTCTTACCCATTATTGTGAATATTATAAGATAAATAGTTAGCTTTATCAATTGGCGGCTCGTCCGTCCTCCACATATCCGCACTAGCGAACACAGACTTTATCTGTCAGCAAGGGCGGGAAGGCAGTATCCCTTCGTATCGGGATACAGTAGTGCTGGCTAGATAAGCGTCTGTTTCGCTACGTTGAAGGAGTGCTGGTGGAATCCGGAACCGGAGGTAAGAACAATACGCTAGTGTCTTTTAAAACTGTTTATTTCTGTTTTACATACACACGCACGCACACACCTGTATTTCTTTTCATTTGTGTATTTTCACACATCACTTTCCTGGTTGCCATTTCACAATTGATAACGTGCTGAGAAAGATTTGTTGCTATTGGTAGTTAAAGAGTAAAGATAATACGTTAAGGAGTAATTTGTAACACACGCGCATGGCTTGCCTAAGATACAAGGAAGTTTGGTGTGGTGTTCAGTAGATGATTACAGTTAAAGATCATCTACATTGATATAAAACGTGTTAATTGTATTTCTGTGGATATACCTGGCTGGCGTACACGTGTCTCTAACAAAGGGCGGGACTAGTGTACGCGACGCAAGGGCCGACGCACGGAGCGTATATTACGCAACGGAGCGTCTGGGTACGCCCACATAATACAAATCACACGATAGTATTGTTTTAGTTAGGCGATAAGGAGGCAACGCGATAATAGCGCAAATCGATCTCAGTGTCCAAAATTTTAAGCTAATAGATCCTTCTCTAGTTGTAACTCCTCGGGATTAGCCTGCGATACTGAATGAAAGGGATTTCTGCGCAGAAACGAAAGTAAAGAGTATATGAGGTGAAAGAGTGTGTATACATATATATAAGTTTCTAATTTTTGGGGTTGAACCAAAGGAAATCATCGAGTTCTCGTGAAGGTACATACGTGTAAGTGACTGCATGGTGGCTTGGGAGGCATCCCTTGTTAAACATTTAAAAAAGAGCATTAGAGTATAGCGGACCAGGAGGTCTACTGTAGCACAGACCAGGAGGTCTACTGTAGCACAGACCAGGAGGTCCAGGTACAGCAGACTAAGAAGTCCGCTATAGATAAAGAGTAATAGAGCACAACACCAGAAAGGGTTGGTGCGGTACCCATATAGGCCATTAAGCTCAGGCTGAAGGAATTCGCAGCCGCAATTTTCGATTCCACTGGTCGCTCCGCACATAAGATTAGTTGCTTATGTGCAGAACGATTGTACCGCACGTAATTGTGTGCATTAGTTAGTAACTTGACCCAGTACCATTTGCGTACGCTAGAGGGGTCATAAACGCTATTTGTACATTCTAACGTGATTTGTGTAATTTTTTTTATTTTAAGGGAAGTTTGCTGGTCACTTGGGAACTATCCAACAACCAATAGTTACTGGAAAGGGTTAAGTGCTCTTCGGATCACACCCACATGTTCCAGTAAATAGAGGTTCAGGTCGCAGGGGCCCTAGGTCGAGTACGCCAGCGCTAGAGCAGTGTGTGGGCGTATTGGTCGACGTGGGCGAGTGAGAGGAGTATCCGGTAAACTTCCGCCGCCGGCCTACCCCGGACATCTTGGTTTTTGTAAGGGTTCGCTGAAGACCCTGATTTGAAGGTCAGAGGTAGTGAAAGCAACACCTGCAAAGATGGGGGCCAGATGTTCAGGTAGGGGGCGATCAACCTCGGTTCGGGTTGATTTAGTAAACCGACCAATCAGGTCGGCAAGGTATGTAATGTGTGAGAAATACGGTTTACACACAGAAGTTTTGTGCGATGAATGGGAAAGAATGACTGTGCACGATGGGGAAAAGTTCCCACGGGTAGGCAGTTTTAGTCCCGAGGTGTTACAGAATCTAAGGAGAAGGATATGTCTCATTAAATCTGCAAAGAGATGGATCAAACATTATGATTATTTACAGTTATGGCAACAGGAAGGTGAAATACAAAGAGGATTGGCTCAAGCGGGTGGATCTAACCCTATCAGAAAACTGATAGCCACCGCGCCACCACCACCATACATAACGGGAGAGAAGGTGGTTGCAGAGAATGGCACACTGGTGAATGATAAACATGCACTTAGTAACTGTATAAATGTTAAGACTAATGTAACCAAGATTGTTGATGCTAATGTTATCCCGTGCAAGCTGTACCCTGTTTTAAACTTTCCCCAGGATTGTGACCAAGAGGATGAACCAACAACAATATCGGCACTATCTCTAGCAGCCACCATAGCAGAAACAACAGTGGGCACGGCCCAACCCGTAAGATTAGTATCAAAGGCCCCTAGTGGAGGGACAGGTGAGATCGTATCAACTGGTAAGTACGGCACCATACAATATGCTGAAACCATTTCACCACATGCTGTAGAATCTACTCAGAATGATGTTACTGGACTTAATCCCGTTAGGGTAATTGCATTGCCAAATGGGAAAACTGACACTTCAGGAGTCACTCCTCTCAGACACATTGCCATGCACTGCCCCTTTTCCCGAATGAAATTAAGATCAATGGTGTCTGAATTCCCTGATCCTAGGAAAGATCTAGTTGCAAGCCAGGAATACATTAGAGAGCTAGGAAATACTGTGGAGCCCAATAACAAAGACTGGCAGATATTGCTGAGGGCATGTTTACCCTCCAATGTCGACTCAGCGAAATTTTTAGCTGACTGTAAATTATATGAGGATGTACCCCTTACGGATGTGTACAACCAAGATAATGTAAAGAGAATAAATTTACAGTTAAAAGAGTATTTTCCAGCTGTTGTCAAATGGAACAAAATTTTCTCCATCAAACAGAAAGAGGGAGAAACAGCAGCTGATTATTTTCATCGGGCACTACAGGATATGGCTAAGTATACAGGCATAGAAGACATTAAGACAAATGTGAATCATAGAGAAGTAGCAGTATCTGTGTTAATGGATGGTTTAAAGGAAGTATTGAGGACGAGGGTACAGACCACCCAACCATGTTGGCGAGGTCTGTCGGTGGCTACTTTGAGAGAGGCCGCTATTGATCATGATCGGAATATCACCAGACACAGGGAGTCGCAGAGTGATAAGTTAATGGCCGTAAGTATACAGGCCCTGACCACAAGGCCACCTCAGTATAAATCTCAGACCCCTGTGGGTAAGTCAAATGTGGTAACTTGTTATTTCTGTCGTAAAGAGGGACACTATGCACGAGACTGTAGATCAAAGAATGCACAAAAATCATATCAACCCCCTAGACAACGACATGACACACGAAATTGGGATCAAGGACCGCAGAGACGGAGTTATGAGCCACACGCAGGGGAAACAAAAAGGTATCCCCCAAAAAGAGACTGGCAAGTCACTGATAGATCCCATTTACCCCCCTCACAGGTAATAGCTGCCAGCGCAATGCAGGGAGGCCACCACGCACCATAGGGGCGAGGCCACACCTGTAATCTGCAGCCAGTGAAATTAATTGCGAACCTTGGAAGTGAACCAGAGGTCACAATTGATGTAGCTGGTAAATCTCTAAATATACTTGTAGATACGGGGGCGGCCAAGTCAGTGATAAATTCGACCGTGGGCATGAGAACCACTGGTAAAACAATTCCAGCCATGGGAGTAACAGGAGTAGTACAGCACTACCCTTTAAGCAAACCTGCAGAGATTACGATAGGGCCTTTGCATACCAAGCATTCTTTCCTGCTGGCTGCATCGGCTCCGACTAATCTCCTAGGGAGAGATTTACTGTGCAAAATGGGATGCGTCATATACTGTACTCCTGAAGGTGTGTTCTTGGATATACCCGAAAACCACGCTCAGGAAGCGCAGGATATGCTAGATTCCCCAACAAGATTAATGTCACACACTGTTGTTGTAAATAGGTGTCCGTCCAAGGTAGAGGAAATGATTTCCCAGATACCGGAATCACTTTGGACCAAGGATGGACAAGACACTGGATTGATGGCAAACGTAGCCCCAGTAGTTGTGCAAGTAAAAGATGGTAGGATAGCTCCAAAGATCCCACAATATCCTCTGAAGCCAGAGGTGGAGTTAGGAGTTTTCCCTGTAATAGAGCGCTTGCTACAACAGGGCATTCTGGTAAGGACGTCCAGCACTGCAAATAGTCCCATCTTCCCTGTTAAAAAGAGTGGGGGGAGGGGTTACCGATTAGTGCAGGATCTAAGAGGGATCAACAAAATAGTTGAGAGTCAATTCCCCGTAGTACCAAATCCGGCTGTCATCCTTATGCAAATCCCTCCCACTGCCAAATTTTTCACTGTGATTGACCTCTGCTCCGCTTTCTTCTCGGTACCTCTGCACCCTGACAGTCAATACTTATTCGCATTCACATACAGAGGAGTTCAGTACACTTGGACTCGATTACCACAAGGTTTCATAGACAGTCCAAGTATTTTCTCACAAGCTCTGCATGATTGTTTACAGTCTTTCCAACCAGAGAGTGGATCAATATTGATACAGTACGTGGACGATTTACTACTGTGTTCAGATTCACTGGAAGCGTCCCTGAGAGATACGAAACAGCTCCTGTTTCATCTTTCAGACACAGGACACAAGGTTTCCAAAGACAAGTTACAATTATGCCAGACCCGTGTGAAGTATTTGGGACACTGTCTAACACAAGGACTGAGACACCTTACCACTGATAGAATTCAAGCAATTCGTGACATGACCCTGCCACAAACCCAGCAACAGATTAGAACGTTTTTAGGAATGTGTGGGTATTGCCGTAACTGGATCCCAGGTTTTTCCATACTGGCCTTACCTTTGCAGGAGATGTTCTCATCAAGCAAACCTGATCGGATTTCGCACACAGACGAATCTGAAATGGCATTTGAGAGACTTAAACAGTGCCTAACGCAGGCACCAGCATTAGGTATGCCAGACTATGGGAAACCCTTTGAGCTGTATGGAACAGAGAGTGCTGGGTGCGCAGCAGGTGTCTTAACCCAGAAGCATGGTGATGCCAGCAGGCCGGTAGCCTACTATAGCGCTCAGCTAGATACGGTAGCGTGATCACTCCCCACATGCTTGCAAAGTGTTGCAGCAATAGCATTGCTAGTCACAAAAAGCGAAGATGTAGTGCTAGGACACAACCTCACAATTCATACACCACATGCAGTGTCAGCCTTACTGAATTCTGCCCAAACCAGACACGTCTCATCAGCGCGGTTTACAAGATGGGAATTGGCATTGATGGCCCCCGAAAACATCACCATAAGGAGATGCAGCGCATTAAATCCTGCAACGTATCTCCCAGGTGTGCCTGGACACGCACAAAGGGTGGAGGATGAGAGTGATGGTGAAGGAGGATTTAATACAGGGGATGACACGCATGATTGTATGGAATATTTGACCCAAAATTTCACGGCAAGGCCTGACATCAGTGACAACCCACTGGAAGATGTAGATTTTACTTTCTACACTGACGGTAGTTGTCACAGACAGACGGACTCGGGAGACTTGTGTACTGGATACGCAGTCGTAGATGACCAAGGTACCATAGAAGCAGAACCGCTAGGCCCACCTCACTCAGCACAAGTTGCTGAACTGGTTGCCCTAACCAGAGCATGTGAATTGGCTAAGGGCAAGTCAGCCAATATTTACACAGATTCTAGGTACGCCTTCGGAGTAGTCCATGATTTCGGAGCCCTATGGCGCCTCAGAAATTTCATGACGGCAGCTGGCACACCCGTAGCGCATGCAGCCCATATCAAAAGATTTCTAACAGCAATACAGGAACCCGACAGAGTGGCTGTTATCAAGTGTAAAGCTCACACATGTAGCCAAGACCCGGTATCACTTGGTAACAGCCGAGCAGATGAAGCTGCTAAATCAGCAGCTAGTAACCCCATACAAATAGATAGTACACGACTGATGGTATTTAATACTGTAAACACACAGAAATTGTGTGAAATGCAAAATTTGTGTTCCCCGCAGGAAAAGGCAGTTTGGAGGTCAAAAGGATATGGCCAGGAGTCCTCAGGACTCTGGACAGATGGACATGGTAAACCAGTGGCACCCAGAGCATACCTTCCAAGTCTAGCGGAAGTAGCACACGGGCTGACTCATCTAGGCAAAGAAGGAATGTGTAAGCTAGTAAGAGCTTATTGGTACGCCCCAGGGTTTTCTTCCCATGCGGGTAAAAGAGCGATGACATGTCTCACCTGCTTGAGGAAGAATATCGGAAAGGCAATACCGACAGAGCCATCCCATATCCCTCCGACAGATGGTCCTTTCCAGGTAATACAGATTGATTTCATACAATTGCCACCTTGTAGAAATTTAAAGTATGTTTTGGTCTGTATTGATGTGTTCTCAAATTGGGTTGAAGCATTTCCCGCGGCCACAAATACCGCTGTATTTACTGCAAAGAAAATTGTGCAGGAATTTGTGTGTAGGTACGGTATCCCTAGAATAATTGAAAGTGATAGGGGTACCCATTTCACAGGTGAAGTCTTTCAAACAATCTGTAAGTTGATGGGAATTAATAGTAAGCTGCATACTCCGTACCGCCCCCAGGCGAGCGCGAAGGTGGAAAGAGTAAACAGCACTATTAAAAATAAATTGAGCAAGGTAATGACTGATACAGGACTGTTATGGCCTGAAGCTTTGCCAAATCGTACTATACAGCATCAGAACCACCCCCAGGTCCCCTCTTAATCTGTCTCCTTTTGAAATTCTGTTTGGTCGACAACCCCATGTTATGATTAACCCCCAGGATGATTTGAAATGTAACAATGAAGTAACCGTAAAGTACTTGGTTAAGATGTGTAAACAATTGAGGAATCAGAATGATAATCTAAAGTTGGTGATTCCTGATTTGCCAGACAGTAATTGTCATGACATTGAACCTGGGGATTATGTAATGATACTGAATTTTCTACGCTCAGGTTGCCTTATTGACAGATGGGAAGGACCATATAAAGTCTTATTGACCAGCACAACTGCTTTGAAGGTTGCAGAGAGAGAGACTTGGGTCCATTCGTCTCATTGTAAAAAGGTCACTGACCCAGAGAGGTCCCGTGATAAAGAACAGACGGTAGAGGTTGTATCACTAGAGTGTCTGTTCAGGGAGGATTGAGACGACACCTGAGCGCTGAGAATAACAAGACCGGAAGCTTGTCGAGCCAGATTTCTTTTTCCCATTTGTTATTTTCTCCAGTTCCCACCCCCTCCTATTTCCTTTCCCCCTTCTTATTTTTCTCCTTTTACTCCTCTAAGATGGACTTGCCCCAAGAGACTGTGATCCAGATTTTCCTGTTGACCATGATGTTGACCAGAGCAGTCTGTTTCGGTGAGAGTACCATGGAGGTCGAGAAAGGATCGGGAATGGGTTCTGATGACCAGGATGCAGGCGTAGATTTCCAAGAACAACATAATCTCCGAGTAAAGGCGAGTATCAGAAAACGATCTGGTAGCATTGACAATAGAAGGAATTGTGAAGGATTGTTAGCTGAAGAGAATTGCATCTGTAGGCATTGTGACAATATAGTTGAGGATGGGTGCATAAAGAAATGTCAGTCCAGTTTTAATGTCCACATGGACCGGCATCCATTGAGTGACTATCACTCCTTAGTGGGTAAAGTGTTAAATCAGACAGACTGTTGGGTATGCTCTCAAGTACCTCAAGGCCATAGCAAATCAGGACTAGTACCATTCCCATTAACTGTAGGAGAGGTACTTGAGCTAAGTGGTGGGAGGCCGGTGGACAAGAGGTTTAATATCTCTAGTCCTCCTAGTTTGAAGCTCCACCAATATCATGTGGATAGGTCTTTAGAATGCTTTAACATTTCCAATCCCCGAAAGCCGGGAAATTGGGAAGTGTCATGGAGTAATCAAACCATGACCTTTTCATACAGACCCGACAGAATGCCCATAGACACAGAACTTATACGCCAGATAGCCGACCATAGGAATTTTTTCCGGTATAGGTACACCTTAGGAAGTAGGACCATGCGAGTTGGAGAAGTATCACCAGGATACTGTGCACAGATCGTACAAACTGATACGTGTACTAAACAGATGGGAGAATTAGGGTTAGGAGATTTCACATGGAAAATTTGTAACATGATAATGTCATACTCCGTCCCATATGTTCTCCCCGATGATGCATATTTCATATGCGGGAGGAAGGCGTATAAGTGGCTTGCCCCAAACTCAGAGGGATTGTGCTATATTGGAAAAGTACTGCCTGAAGTAATGACTGTAACCCATAACAAAACGAAAGATATTCACCGCAGTGCCCAAGCTCCTTATACTCACACTCATTACGAGCACATCGTTAAACGGCACCTGATAGAGAGAACAGAGCATCCGGCCTCTGACCTGATCCATGAATCCACCGGGATTCAATTCCTAATCGCGTTAGATATCACTCGTACCGCCAGAGGAGTGATAAATTATAAATATATATCTGCGCTTGCAAATTTATTAGACAATATCACTGAAATGTATGACGACACATTCAGGTACACTGGGAAAGAGTTACAAGCCTACAAAACAGAACTGGTTCAGCATAGGATGATTCTCAATTACCTCACAGCTGTGACAGGCGGGTATTGTGTTACCCTGGCAACTCAATATGGAATCAAGTGCTGCACGTACATTACAAACAGCACGGAGGACCCAGCCGAGGTCATAGACCAAAAGATGGATGACATTTTACAATTAAAATGGGAGTTTCGAAGGAAACACAATCTCACACTCGCTGCTGTGGGTAATGAGCTGACCAGTTGGGTGTCATGGTTGAACCCACGAAATTGGTTCTCGGGCTTAGGAGAATGGGCCCAAGGTATTATTATGGATGTAGGGAAATTTATTTTGTGTATTCTGGGAGTCGTCATATTGGTTGGCCTGATATTTAGATGCGTTCGGGTTTTAGCGAAGCGTAAAAGTAATACCAGGATGATGAGTCTAAGGAGCGAGGACACTGTACTAACAACAACTAATTTGATGTATGACCCAACGATAGAGACAATGTTGTGATGAAAATGTGATTCCACGGTCCGTTTCTTTCACCCGTTTCTCCTTTGTTTTCCTCCAAGGTACAAAGACATCCGCTTGGAAGAAGAATTTGACAACCTTTTATACAGACCATTGATGGACAATGCCATAGACCCCCATTTTCCCTAGTGACTTTAACTTTCACGATAGCCCAAAACTTTAAAGATTGTAAGTCTATGGACATTGAGAAAGCTTTTTGCTCACCGTTTATCGCAAAAGCATCAGGAGACTACAGTCAACATGTACATCGAGACAAGACATCAGACAAGACCTCAATCGGCAAATGTATATTAAACTCACATCGTTTATGACTGCATTTACCATAATTGCTTCTTATCTTCATTCCTACAACCTTCAGGTAATGACACACATAGTCGATAGGGAATATAGGCACAGATATCAGCACTCACATATCCCCCCAATCATGTATCATCAACTAAAATGTGCTCCCCCATTTTGTTACAACTAAAAGCCGAAAAGAGCTCGGTAAAGTTTGACTGCCCATCCACAGACCCGTAATACGGGATAAGAAGGAATTCAAATGTATACTTCGCAATACCTCGAAGCTTAATTTAAAACACGTACGGCACGATGATACATGACCCCTCAAACATGGATTCATACACACATGCTTCTACTATCTCACTAGGTCATACCTTTTTCCCACCTGATCCTCTTCTCCTTTACCTAATCATAGAAATGTATTTATACATGACATATATTTTTCTCTTTTTGAACTGTTTTAGGAAGTGGCAGTTATTGATGACTGCCAAAGGGTGGACTGTCAAAGTCAGAAAAATATCATGCTACACGTTGCCATATATTCACCTCATGCGCGTGCCTGCTGCACGTGCACATTCTCTCCCGTGCGTGCGGATACTCGCAGCCGCGTGATGGCGCCTCGGCCATGCGCTCGAGCGCGTGGTATGTGCATTTACGGTAGAGTTTGTGTGCGTCTAGCGGGCGACTCAATCGTTAAATAATAAAACCAAATAGTATGTTTTATAGACAATGTTCCCCTTAATAATGACTGTAAGTTTGTTTAATGTAAATGGTCGCTGGACAGAGGAATTCCTCTTTGTATGGTACGAAGGGTCAGACAGGGTTTGAACAGCTGTGTCTGGTACCTAACTAAAGAACATTTTATTAGAAACAATCCGGTGCTGGTTAGGTAAAGATTAATCGCTCCTGCGTATAGATATGGCCATTAGTATTTTCTGGACATTTACTATATTTGCGATTCATTACCCATGCGGCGGGAATCTTCAGATTCCCTCCCACCTGAGCAGTTTGATATAGTCGCAGCCCACCTGTTCAAACTAACCTATGACCTTTTGTTATGATGCGAGGAGACATTCCTGTGTCCAATGAACAATGAGATTATAGGTCCCTTTGTAGTATACTGTACTCAGTGTATATAAGATCAGCCAGCCTGGGCAGCTCTCTCACTCTCCACAAACGGTTTTCATCTTGACTAACTCGGAGCTGGTACCAGAAGGCTGCGCAGCGATCATTCCCAGTGTGTGTAAGTAATTCTCTGCAAACCAACTTATTCTCTGTTTGTATTGGCCATTCCCTCTCTCTCTGTTATAGTATAAGTTTGTGACGCTATTGTATATTTCTGTCTAGATATTCTGTTAGAATTATATGTTAGCTTGTAGTGTATGACTTGTAACTGTTTCCCCTTTTCAATATAACTAAACGCTTGTTAGTAAAGGTGTTGGAACCTTAGCAAGGTATCGTGTGATTATTATATTGCAGAAGGTAATAGGAGCGTCTCAAATGCTCAAGTAGCTTTAGCATTAACAAGGTTAAGCAGCGTTATATCGCTGCAGTATTTCAGTACAAGGTTTACAGCATAAGAGTATCCTTTCTGTGTGTTACATTCAAGGTTTACTGATTGTCATCCTGTGAGCGTCTGCGCCGCTCGTGATCTCCTCGTGGTCTCGAGCGTCCACTACGCTCGTAGCGTAGCATCACGGTAGTCAACCGCCTATAGCGTGCCTGACACCACGCATTAAGCTGTGAACGAGCGTGTCGCATGTGCGTCTCGATCACGGCTGAGCGTATGCTACGCTAAGTGCGTACCTTTACGGTACCTCATACACCAAATGCGTACTGTCTCTTACCCATTATTGTGAATATTATAAGATAAATAGTTAGCTTTATCAGGGGTATGGCCCGGAGGAGCGGTCGTGGGTGCGCAGTTGTGATCTTCATGCCCCCAGACTGATACGCTCTTTCTTCTCGCAGTTCTCCGATAAACCCGGTGGTAGGGGTTCTTTAACCCCTCGTCAGAGGGGGGTACTGTTAGGATCTCCTGCTCTGTGCTGCCATGTCGCCATGGCAACCGGGAGGCAAGTGTTAGCGAAGTAACCTGAGCGCAGCTGATACTCCGGTCCGGGTTTTTACTGTGTAGTGGTTACAGGCTCTGTGCACGGCAGGGAATCCGGCGCTGATTTTGTGCTCACAGTCTGTGAGGTCTGAGTGGGGCGTGGACAGCACCTGCTATATAAACCATCCTCTCAGGCTAGGCAAATGCTGCTGAATCTTTGTTTGTTAGTCAGTTCCAGAGAGTTAGCTAGTACTGTGTGACTTTGTATTTACTTGTTGCTTACTGCGAATAGGCCTTGGGATTCGGTACTTCATTCTGCCAATCCGGACCTAGCAGTAAGACTGGAGTCAGTTGTTTGACCTGCTGGGGTTCTTTTGCTATTCTGTGAACCCAGCAGGTTTGCGGCTGTACTCTCAGACCTGCTTGCTTAATCCTCCCTCACTGTGCAGGGCGTCCAGGTGTCAGTTTAGTGGCAGTAAGCTGAACATGTGCCCTGCAAGTGGGGGTTAGGATTGTGGATACTCTCCTTGTGTCTATATTTCTATCTCTGACCAAGGAGTTTATTCCCACACCCGTTGGTAACCCTTTGGGGTTTTTTCTGTTGCTCTTAGCAACATCATTTCAGGTGCTCCACATGTTAAATCACTACACCTCGCTTCATTGTCCGCTCTATTCCATCTGAGCATTCCTGACACTAGGGAGACACCCAATTCCTGAGCCTTTGGGCTTCTCTGTTCACTTTGTGTTTATTAGTTATTCCATCACCTCCTGTGTATGTTATGTTATACTGTCTGTGAGTTCGTTTGCTTCGCTTCCCTCTCTGTTCATACACCGGTATACTCCTGTTAGCACTGGTGTGCGTAACACCATTGTGTGTTGAAACGGCTGTCGGGCGGGCTGTAGTACCGGGTTATATCCAGATGGCTTGTCAGGAATAAACCCCCTTTTTTCTTTCATCAACTAAACGTGAGTGCTGGTCAGTTTCTTTTTTTCTTCTTTGGAAAAAGTGAGTGTTCATATATATATATATATATATATATATAGTGGGTGGAGAAATCAGCGGCACTCAGCAGACAGGAATGAATGATGTGAAAAACTTTTAATCCAGTCCTACGGCGTTTCGGGGAACAAGCCCCGTCTTCAGGGACAGACAATATAACCATACAAGTGTACATTAGGGATGTGCACTTGAAATTTTTCGGGTTTTGTGTTTTGGTTTTGGGTTCGGTTCCGCGGCCGTGTTTTGGGTTCGACCGCGTTTTGGCAAAACCTCACCGAATTTTTTTTGTCGGATTCGGGTGTGTTTTGGATTCGGGTGTTTTTTTCAAAGAACCCTAAAAAACAGCTTAAATCATAGAATTTGGGGGTCATTTTGATCCCAAAGTATTATTAACCTCAAAAACCATAATTTCCACTCATTTTCAGTCTATTCTGAATACCTCACACCTCACAATATTATTTTTAGTCCTAAAATTTGCACCGAGGTCGCTGGATGACTAAGCTAAGCGACCCTAGTGGCCGACACAAACACCTGGCCCATCTAGGAGTGGCACTGCAGTGTCACGCAGGATGGCCCTTCCAAAAAACACTCCCCAAACAGCACATGACGCAAAGAAAAAAAGAGGCGCAATGAGGTAGCTGTGTGAGTAAGCTAAGCGACCCTAGTGGCCGACACAAACACCTGGCCCATCTAGGAGTGGCACTGCAGTGTCATGCAGGATGGCCCTTCCAAAAAACACTCCCCAAACAGCACATGACGCAAAGAAGAAAAAAAGAGGCGCAATGAGGTAGCTGTGTGAGTAAGATAAGCGACCCTAGTGGCCGACACAAACACCTGGCCCATCTAGGAGTGGCACTGCAGTGTCACGCAGGATGGCCCTTCCAAAAAACACTCCCCAAACAGCACATGACGCAAAGAAGAAAAAAAGAGGCGCAATGAGGTAGCTGTGTGAGTAAGCTAAGCGACCCTAGTGGCCGACACAAACACCTGGCCCATCTAGGAGTGGCACTGCAGTGTCACGCAGGATGGCCCTTCCAAAAAACACTCCCCAAACAGCACATGACGCAAAGAAGAAAAAAAGAGGCGCAATGAGGTAGCTGTGTGAGTAAGCTAAGCGACCCTAGTGGCCGACACAAACACCTGGCCCATCTAGGAGTGACACTGCAGTGTCACGCAGGATGGCCCTTCCAAAAAACACTCCCCAAACAGCACATGACGCAAAGAAGAAAAAAAGAGGCGCAATGAGGTAGCTGTGTGAGTAAGATAAGCGACCCTAGTGGCCGACACAAACACCTGGCCCATCTAGGAGTGGCACTGCAGTGTCACGCAGGATGGCCCTTCCAAAAAACACTCCCCAAACAAACAGCACATGACGCAAAGAAAAATGAAAGAAAAAAGAGGTGCAAGATGGAATTGTCCTTGGGCCCTCCCACCCACCCTTATGTTGTATAAACAGGACATGCACACTTTAACCAACCCATCATTTCAGTGACAGGGTCTGCCACACGACTGTGACTGAAATGACGGGTTGGTTTGGACCCCCAGCGAAAAAGAAGCAATTAATCATCCTTGCACAAACTGGCTCTACAGAGGCAAGATGTCCACCTCATCATCATCCTCCGATATATCACCGTGTACATCCCGCTCCTCACAGATTATCAATTCGTCCCCACTGGAATCCACCATCTCAGCTCCCTGTGTACTTTGTGGAGGCAATTGCTGCTGGTCAATGTCTCCACGGAGGAATTGATTATAATTCATTTTAATGAACATCATCTTCTCCACATTTTCTGGAAGTAACCTCGTACGCAGATTGCTGACAAGGTGAGCGGCGGCACTAAACACTCTTTCGGAGTACACACTTGTGGGAGGGCAACTTAGGTAGAATAAAGCCAGTTTGTGCAAGGGCCTCCAAATTGCCTCTTTTTCCTGCCAGTATAAGTACGGACTGTCTGACGTGCCTACTTGGATGCGGTCACTCATATAATCCTCCACCATTCTTTCAATGGTGAGAGAATCATATGCAGTGACAGTAGACGACATGTCCATAATCGTTGGCAGGTCCTTCAGTCCGGACCAGATTCAGCATCAGCAGTCGCTCCAGACTGCCCTGCATCACCGCCAGCGGGTGGGCTCGGAATTCTGAGCCTTTTCCTCGCACCCCCAGTTGCGAGAGAATGTGAAGGAGGAGATGTTGACAGGTCGCGTTCCGCTTGACTTGACAATTTTGTCACCAGCAGGTCTTTGAACCCCAGCAGACTTGTGTCTGCCGGAAAGAGAGATACAACGTAGGTTTTAAATCTAGGATCGAGCACGGTGGCCAATATGTAGTGCTCTGATTTCAACAGATTGACCACCCGTGAATCCTTGTTAAGCGAATTAAGGGCTCCATCCACAAGTCCCACATGCCTAGCGGAATCGCTCCCTTTTAGCTCCTCCTTCAATGCCTCCAGCTTCTTCTGCAAAAGCCTGATGAGGGGAATGACCTGACTCAGGCTGGCAGTGTCTAAACTGACTTCACGTGTGGCAAGTTCAAAAGGTTGCAGAACCTTGCACAACGTTGAAATCATTCTCCACTGCGCTTGAGACAGGTACATTCCACCTCCTATATCGTGCTCAATTGTATAGGCTTGAATGGCCTTTTGCTGCTCCTCCAACCTCTGAAGCATATAGAGGGTTGAATTCCACCTCGTTACCACTTCTTGCTTCAGATGATGGCAGGGCAGGTTCAGGCGTTTTTGGTGGTGCTCCAGTCTTCTGTACGTGGTGCCTGTACGCCGAAAGTGTCCCGCAATTCTTCTGGCCACCGACAGCATCTCTTGCACGCCCCTGTCATTTTTTAAAAAATTCTGCACCACCAAATTCAAGGTATGTGCAAAACATGGGACGTGCTGGAATTTGCCCATATTTAATGCACACACAATATTGCTGGCGTTGTCCGATGCCACAAATCCACAGGAGAGTCCAATTGGGGTAAGCCATTCCGCGATGATCTTCCTCAGTTGCCGTAAGAGGTTTTCAGCTGTGTGCGTATTCTGGAAACCGGTGATACAAAGCGTAGCCTGCCTAGGAAAGAGTTGGCGTTTGGGAGATGCTGCTACTGGTGCCGCCGCTGCTGTTCTTGCGGCGGGAGTCCATACATCTACCCAGTGGGCTGTCACAGTAATATAGTCCTGACCCTGCCCTGCTCCACTTGTCCACATGTCCGTGGTTAAGTGGACATTGGGTACAACTGCATTTTTTAGGACACTGGTGAGTCTTTTTCTGACGTCCGTGTACATTCTCGGTATCGCCTGCCTAGAGAAGTGGAACCTAGATGGTATTTGGTAACAAAGGCACACTACCTCAAGAAATTGTCTAGTTCCCTGTGAACTAACGGCGGATACCGGACGCACGTCTAACACCAACATAGTTGTCAAGGCCTCAGTTATCCGCTTTGCAACAGGATGACTGCTGTGATATTTCATCTTCCTCGCAAAGGACTATTGGACAGTCAATTGCTTGGTGGAAGTAGTAAAAGTGGGCTTACGACTTCCCCTCTGGGATGACCATCGACTCCCAGCAGCAACAACAGCAGCGCCAGCAGCAGTAGGCGTTACACGCAAGGATGCATCGGAGGAATCCCAGGCAGGAGAGGACTCGTCAGATTTGCCAGTGACATGGCCTGCAGGACTATTGGCATTCCTGGGGAAGGAGGAAATTGACACTGAGGGAGTTGGTGGGGTGGTTTGCGTGAGCTTGGTTACAAGAGGAAGGGATTTACTGGTCAGTGGACTGCTTCCGCTGTCGCCCAAAGTTTTTGAACTTGTCACTGACTTATTATGAATGCGCTGCAGGTGACGTATAAGGGAGGATGTTCCGAGGTGGTTAACGTCCTTACCTCTACTTATTACAGCTTGACAAAGGCAACACACGGCTTGACAAATGTTGTCCGCATTTCTGGTGAAATACTTCCACACCGAAGAGCTGATTTTTTTGGTATTTTCACCAGGCATGTCAACGGCCCTATTCCTCCCACGGACAACAGTTGTCTCCCCGGGTGCCTGACTTAAACAAACCACCTCACCATCAGAATCCTCCTTGTCAATTTCCTCCCCAGCGCCAGCAACACCCATATCCTCCTCATCCTGGTGTACTTCAACACTGACATCTTCAATCTGACTATCAGGAACTGGACTGCGGGTGCTCCTTCCAGCACTTGCAGGGGGCGTGCAAATGGTGGAAGGCGCATGCTCTTCACGTCCAGTGTTGGGAAGGTCAGGCATCGCAACCGACACAATTGGACTCTCCTTGTGGATTTGGGATTTCGAAGAACGCACAGTTCTTTGCGGTGCTTTTGCCAGCTTGAGTCTTTTCAGTTTTCTAGCGAGAGGCTGAGTGCTTCCATCCTCATGTGAAGCTGAACCACTAGCCATGAACATAGGCCAGGGCCTCAGCCGTTCCTTGCCACTCCGTGTGGTAAATGGCATATTGGCAAGTTTACGCTTCTCCTCCGACAATTTTATTTTAGATTTTGGAGTCCTTTTTTTACTGATATTTGGTGTTTTGGATTTTACATGCTCTGTACTATGACATTGGGCATCGGCCTTGGCAGACGACGTTGCTGGCATTTCATCGTCTCGGCCATGACTAGTGGCAGCAGCTTCAGCACGAGGTGGAAGTGGATCTTGATCTTTCACTAATTTTGGAACCTCAACATTTTTGTTCTCCATATTTTAATAGGCACAACTAAAAGACACAGAGGTAGCTACAGCCGTGGACTACCGTACTGTGTCTGCTGCTAATATAGACTGGATGATAATGAGATGAAATCAATATATATTATATCACACTAGTACTGCAGCCGGACAGGTAGATATATTTATTATGTAATGACTGATGACGGACCTGCTGGACACTGTCAGCTCAGCAGCACCGCAGACTGCTACAGTAAGCTACTATAGTAGTATGTATAAAGAAGAAAGAAAAGAAAAAAAAACCACGGGTAGGTGGTATACAATTATGGATGGACGAACGACTGCCGACACAGAGGTAGCTACAGCCATGGACTACCGTACTGTGTCTGCTGCTAATATAGACTGGATGATAATGAGATGAAATCAATATATATATATATATAATATCACTAGTACTGAAGCCGGACAGGTAGATATATTTATTATGTAATGACTGATGACGGACCTGCTGGACACTGTCAGCTCAGCAGCACCGCAGACTGCTACAGTAAGCTACTATAGTAGTATGTATAAAGAAGAAAGAAAAAGAAAAAACCACGGGTAGGTGGTATACAATTATGGATGGACGAGCGACTGCCGACACAGAGGTAGCTACAGCCGTGGACTACCGTACTGTGTCTGCTGCTAATATAGACTGGATGATAATGAGATGAAATCAATATATATATATATATAATATCACTAGTACTGCAGCCGGACAGGTAGATATATTTATTATGTAATGACTGATGACGGACCTGCTGGACACTGTCAGCTCAGCAGCACCGCAGACTGCTACAGTAAGCTACTATAGTAGTATGTATAAAGAAGAAGAAAAAAAAAAAACACGGGTAGGTGGTATACAATTATGGATGGACGAGCGACTGCCGACACAGAGGTAGCTACAGCCGTGGACTACCGTACTGTGTCTGCTGCTAATATAGACTGGATGATAATGAGATGAAATCAATATATATTATATCACACTAGTACTGCAGCCGGACAGGTAGATATATTTATTATGTAATGACTGATGACGGACCTGCTGGACACTGTCAGCTCAGCAGCACCGCAGACTGCTACAGTAAGCTACTATAGTAGTATGTATAAAGAAGAAAGGAAAAAAAAAAACCACGGGTAGGTGGTATACAATTATGGATGGACGAGCGACTGCCGACACAGAGGTAGCTACAGCCGTGGACTACCGTACTGTGTCTGCTGCTAATATAGACTGGATGATAATGAGATGAAATCAATATATATATATATATAATATCACTAGTACTGCAGCCGGACAGGTAGATATATTTATTATGTAATGACTGATGATGGACCTGCTGGACACTGTCAGCTCAGCAGCACCGCAGACTGCTACAGTAAGCTACTATAGTAGTATGTATAAAGAGGAAAGAAAAAAAAAAACCACGGGTAGGTGGTATACAATTATGGATGGACGAGCGACTGCCGACACAGAGGTAGCTACAGCCGTGGACTACCGTACTGTGTCTGCTGCTAATATAGACTGGATGATAATGAGATGAAATCAATATATATATATATAATATCACTAGTACTGCAGCCGGACAGGTAGATATATTTATTATGTAATGACTGATGACGGACCTGCTGGACACTGTCAGCTCAGCAGCACCGCAGACTGCTACAGTAAGCTACTATAGTAGTATGTATAAAGAAGAAAAAAAAAAACCACAGGTAGGTGGTATACAATTATGGATGGACGAGCGACTGCCGACACAGAGGTAGCTACAGCCGTGGACTACCGTACTGTGTCAGCTGCTAATATAGACTGGATGATAATGAGATGAAATCAATATATATATATATATATATAATATCACTAGTACTGCAGCCGGACAGGTAGATATATTTATTATGTAATGACTGATGACGGACCTGCTGGACACTGTCAGCTCAGCAGCACCGCAGACTGCTACAGTAAGCTACTATAGTAGTATGTATAAAGAAGAAAAAAAAAAAAAAAACACGGGTAGGTGGTATACAATTGTGGATGGACGAGCGACTGCTGACACAGAGGTAGCTACAGCCGTGGACTACCGTACTGTGTCTGCTGCTAATATAGACTGGATGATAATGAGATGAAATCAATATATATATATATAATATCACTAGAACTGCAGCCGGACAGGTAGATATATTTATTATGTAATGACTGATGACGGACCTGCTGGACACTGTCAGCTCAGCAGCACCGCAGACTGCTACAGTAAGCTACTATAGTAGTATGTATAAAGAAGAAAAAAAAACCACGGGTAGGTGGTATACAATTATGGATGGACGAGCGACTACCGACACAGAGGTAGCTACAGCCGTGGACTACCGTACTGTGTCTGCTGCTAATATAGACTGGATGATAATGAGATGAAATCAATATATATATATATAATATCACTAGTACTGCAGCCGGACAGGTAGATATATTTATTATGTAATGACTGATGACGGACCTGCTGGACACTGTCAGCTCAGCAGCACCGCAGACTGCTACAGTAAGCTACTATAGTAGTATGTATAAAGAAGAAAGAAAAAAAAAAAAACACGGGTAGGTGGTATACAATATTATATATATATATTATATACAATTATATATATATATATATATATTAAACTCACTGGTGGTGATTATTAAACTGGTGGTCAGGTCACTGGTCACACTATCAGCAACTTGCAAGTAGTACTCCTAAGCAGACAATCACAATATATATTATACTGGTGGTCAGTGTGGTCACAATGGCAGTGTGGCACTCTGGCAGCAAAAGTGTGCACTGTACGTTATATGTACTCCTGAGTCCTGCTCTCAGACTCTAACTGCTCCCCACTGTCAGTGTCTCCCCCACAAGTCAGATAATACAGTCACACTATCTATCACTTCAGCAAGTAACTAGTACTCCTCCTAATGCTCCCCAAAATTACTACTGTGTCTCTCTCTACTGTCTCACTCTCTTCTCTATAAACGGAGAGGACGCCAGCCACGTCCTCTCCCTATGAATCTCAATGCATGTGTGAAAATGGCGGCGACGCGCGGCTCCTTATATAGAATCCGAGTCTCGCGATAGAATCCGAGCCTCGCGAGAATCCGACAGCGGGATGATGACGTTCGGGCGCGCTCGGGTTAACCGAGCAAGGCGGGAAGATCCGAGTCGCTCGGCCCCGTGTAAAAAAAACTGAAGTTCGGGCGGGTTCGGATTCCGAGGAACCGAACCCGCTCATCCCTAGTGTACATACAACATATATATACCCATGCTGAACAAATAATCATGAACAGGATTCACCTCACCTGTCAGCCGCCGCCGCCGCGTCCGTCCACGTGTCTGCGAGTCCACGGGTCCCCGAACACTGACGTCAGCTGGCAGCGCCGGACAGGGAGCCAATCCCGGCGGTCACAATAGCGTTGCTGGGCAACTGAAAACAAACAAAAAACAAAGAAAACGTAAACATTATTGTGCAGCAGACACAAAACCAACCATGTCTGCAAGTACAAAAAACATTAAAGATACATATACAAAGAAGTTAAAAACTTGTATCCTCTGATATAGGCAGTGACGATCCAGTAAATGTCCTGTGGTATAACCATCCTATAATAGGGACTAAACCTACATTGCCCCTGCTGTTAGGCAGTATCTAAATTAGGACAACATGTGAATAACATTTCAAAATCTTTAAAGAATTTATTAACCACAACATTGGACTAATATTTAGTTAAGACTAATATGAGTAACTGAAATCACACCGTAATCATAAGAAGCTTTGGAGACCCATAGTCTCATTTAAACCACGTGGTGACAGGGTATTAAGAACAAAGATCCACCTGCTTTCATGTTGCAGTAGGATCTTGTTCCTATCTCCTCCACGGTGTGACAATGGTACTTGGTTTATAATGATGGCCCGCATGCTTGCTACCGTATGTCGGGCTTGTACACAATGGCGGGCTACCGGTTGGTCGCTGGTGCCCTTCTCAATGGCCAATTTAATGGCACTGCGGTGCAGTGCCATGCGTTCCCGAAATTGTCTCTGGGTTTTGCCTATATAGGCTAATCCACAGGGACATTTTAACATGTAAATTACATGAGTAGAGGTACATGTTACCCTGTGCCGAATAGTGTATTTCTTGCCCGTAAGCGGGTGGCTAAAATTAGGACCCGTCATGAGGGTATTACAGGTGGAACAACCTAAGCAACGATAACAGCCAGGTTTAGGTCGCAGAAAATGTGATTGCCCAGATCTAGTTAAAGGAAAAATGTCCAATTTGACAACAGTGTCAGCAATGCTTTTGCCCCTGGTGTAACTTGGGAGTAATTTGGAACCTGCCAGTGCCGGTAAGGATTTATCTGTGTTTATCATTGGCCAAAGTTTTTTAGCCTTCCTTACTAGCGGGGTGGTAGCTGTCGTATATTTATTGACCCACGGAATTCTAGGGGTATCATTATTCAGCACTCGTGTTGGAGCAGTACTGTTCAATAGGGATTCCCTAGTCTGTCTAAGGGCTTTGGCCTTACTGGCCAAAAGCTCTAAGTGTGGGTATCCCCGCTCTTCAAATTTGGTTATCATTTGATCCATGGTGTTTATTGTCTGTACAGGATCAGAGATAATTCGCCTGGCTCGTAATAACTGAGAATACGGGAGACCCTTACGTGTGGATAGAGGGTGAAAACTCTCATGATGTAACACAGAATTCCGGTCAGTGGGTTTGACATATAGGTTGGTCTGTAAAACCCCATCAACTAAGGAAATGGCCACATCTAAAAAGTGTATGGTTTGAGGTGAAATCTGATAAGTGAATTTCACAGTACTTTCAGAGGCATTATGGTCATCTAAGAGTTTAGATAATGACAAGGCAGGCCCATTCCAAAAAATTAAGAGATCATCTATGTACCTCTTGTAGAAGCACATAGATGACCCTTGCAGGCTGTCAAACAATTGGGTTTCCACTTGATACATGTAGGCGTTCGCGTACGATGGGGCCACTGGGGATCCCATCGCACAGCCTGTTAACTGTAAGTAAATGCGACCATTAAATGTGAAATAATTACGAGTCAAAACTAAAGTTAGCAGATGTAGAAATACTTCAATAGGTGGACCCAAGTATAGGGGATTATTGTTGATTAACGCCCGTACTGCCTCCACACCTGCCCCGTGTGGGATGCAGGTGTAGAGGCTAGTAACATCTGCACTACATAACTGCACTTGTTCTGAGGGGATAACCAACTGTTGTAACTGCACCAATAGGGCTGTGGTGTCCTTCAGATACGAAGGGACTGCCTGGATGCATGGGTTGAGATAGGCATCCAAAAAAATAGAGATAGTAGTGGAAGACTGTTGGAACAGTCGTATCAACAGTCTTCCACTACTACATGTCATCCTAATCTCACAATTGAGGAACGGAGAGCCTTGAAGGACTTATCCACCAGGACGGACCTTATAATAAGTGAGTGCTATCTGTTCCACTTTCGTGGTTCATCCTGTATTATATATGTATATATATATTACAGATGAGCGGGTTCGGTTCTCAGAGAACTGAACCTTTCCCCCCCCCCCCCCCCCCGAACTTCACGATCCAAGCTGGGATCAGAGTCCGGCTCGGGACTTTCCGCCAGACTCAGATCCCAGAACGAGGCAAAACATCATCATCTCACTGCCGGATTCTTGTGGGTTTTGGATTCCATATAAACAGCCGAGCATCGCCGCCATTTTCACTCCGGACTTGGGGAGTGAGGGAACCAGACCTCTGTCTTACACTGTGGGTGGTGGCGTCAGTTGTGTGCTCTCTAAGGGTGCTGTCAGGGGCGCTGTCCTGTCACTGTGCTGTTAGGGGTGCTTTCCTGTCACTCACTGTGGTGTCATGTGCTGTTAGGGGTGCTGCAGCTGTACATGGGTGTTGCTGTCCTGGCTGTCACTGTGCTGTACAGGGGCACTGTCCTCCTGTATGCTGTGAAAATACAGGGGTGCTGTCCCTGTCCCATATGCTGTAAAAATTCAGGGGTGCTGTGGAAATAAATGTACACTGGCCCTGTCTTGTATGCTGTAAAAATTCAGGGGTGCTGTGAAAATAAATGTACACTGGCCCTGTCCTGTATGCTGTAAAAATACAACGGTGCTGTGAAAATAAATGTACACTGGCCCTGTCCTGTATGCTGTAAAAATATAGGGGTGCTGTGAAAATAAATATACACTGGCCCTGTCTTGTATGCTGTAATAATACAGGGGTGCTGCCCTATGAAATGGAGAACAAAAATTTTAAGGAAAAAAATAGTAAAAGATCAGGCTAAGGCCTTGGCCTATGTTCATGACTGGTGGTTCAGCTTCTCGAAAAATAAAAAAAATAAAGCTTGTGAAAGCACAGGAAAAAACGACTGTGCGTTCAGAGATATTACAAATCCCCAAAGAGAGTCCAAGTGTGTCCGCGGTTGTGATGTCTAGGCCTGACCTTCCCAGCACTGTATGCTAAGAGGAGGTTCCTGACACCATTTGCATGCCCCCTGCAAGTGCTGGCTGGGAGGAGCAACGCCAGTTTAGTTGCTGATACTGAGATTGAGGATGTCACTGTAGAAGTACACCAGGATGAGGAGGATATTGGTCTAGCTGGCGCTTAGGAGGAAGTAGACGATGAGGATTCTGATGGTTATGTGGTTTGTTTGAATAAGGCACCAGTGGAGACAGTTGTTGGCCATGGGATGAAAAAGCCCATTGTCATGCCTGGGCAAAATACAAAAAAAAACCCACCTCTTCAGTGTGGAATTATTTCTCTACAAATCCAGGCAACAGGTGTCAAGTCATGTGTTGCCTTTGTCAATCCTCCATTATACATCACCTGCAGCGCATTCATCATAAATCATTGTCAAGTTCAGAAACTTTGGGTAATAGCGTGAGCAGTCCACTGACACCTAAATTATGTGGTTTGTTTGAATATTATTTCTATGTGAGGATGAGGATGTAAACATTGAAGGGGGGAAGGAATCAGAGGATGAGGATGAGGATGAGGATGAGGACAACATCTTGCCTCTGTAGAGCCAGTGTGTGCAAGGAAAGATTAATTGCTTTTTTGGTGGGGTCCCAAACAAAGCAATAATTTCAGCCACAGTTGTGTGGCAGACCTCATCTCTGAAATTATTGGTTTGTTAAAGTTTGCATGTCCTGTTTATACAACATAAGGGTGGGTGGGAGGGCCCAAGAGCAATTCTATCTTGAGTGTCTTTTCTTTGTCTGCCACATCATTCCAGGGGTGCTGCCCTATATGGGGTGTTGCCCCTCTACCCTGTCAGTCATGGGGTGCTGCCCCACTGCCGTTTAAGTCCAGGGGTGCTGTTGCCTGTCTGCTGATATGTGTAATTCGCTAGGGGTTCTGCCTATCTGCTGTATAAATCCAGGGGTGCTGCTGTATAGGTCCAGAGACCTGTATAGGTCCAGAGGCGCTGTCGTATAATTCCAAGGGTGCTGCTGTACTTGATCCTTTGTTTAAATTAAAGCCTAGAGCAGAATATGAAACAAGTTTCAATATCACAACCATATTTGTGAAAACATATAGCCACAAAGGTGGAAATGGAAATTGTAATTTTGATGAAGTGTTTTCCAATGAGACCACATTTGTGGCTAAAGTCAGTCAGACTCAGAAGAGACAGAATCATAATTCAGCGCAACTGTCGGAGAAAACTAGATTTTACAAACACACCTATGTCTATATATCTGCCCTATAATTCCAGGGGTGCTCTGTCTGAATCCGCTTATCTACATCTTCTAGTGTGCACTGTGTACCCAGCATTAGAGAGAGGTTCTTCTCAATTATTTCATGTTAGGGACTTACTCTAATGAATGGCTCCAATTAGTCAACCTTAATTTTGATTTATTATTAATGTTCCACATTTTTGGATTATTTACAAGATGCGCATTTGTTGTACAGGGTTCTTTTCCTTAGGGCTGAGTAGGGTTATTGCTAGACCTCACGGTGTTAGAAGAACAGAGTTTCAGTGATCTTGCATTGCATCAGCTTTCCATTGCACTGCAGCACTAGATGAGCCAGGAGCTCCTGTGATGCACAAACAGTTACTGAATAAGGCCTAGTATGGAGTCTCATGGTGGCTTACAGCCAGGAAGATGTCTGGCTTGCCAGACTGAGGCATGCTGTTGGCAAAGAGGTTAGCATTGCTTCATCCCACAGTCCTACTTATAGTATGAAATGAGTATCGACTGTAGTGGTAAACTCCACTAGGGCAGGGGCTCAATAACAAAAAAATTCACTGCACAGTCCTGCTTAGTACTTTACTGAACCCACCTGAACTCAACTTGCCCCATCCGGGGCTGCTGTGGGGGCTCACGAGGGGCTGCTAAAACATCTAAGGGGCTGCTTCATTTAAAAATAAAATATGAATAAAATAAACAAGACATACAGGTATGCTCACATGTGTGTAACTGGGAGCTGTGAAAAATGAAAATAAGGCATCTGCCACAAAATATGTAAATAAAAATGTAATAAAAAAATGGAAAAAAAGAAGCCCACGAGATTTTAACAAAATAAGTCTCCAGACTCCGTGGAGGATAAAATATCTAATCTTGATCCTGTGGTATACACCAGTTTATTTGCATCCCAGCATTAAATCCGAGATTATCTTAATCCCTGAAAATGGAGAAGTGGGTACAAATTCAGAGGCTTTGGCCCCTAGTTTTTCAGTTTGTCCAGTAATGTGGTAATTATATATTTGCTTGGTTAAAGTCCTTTCCGTTCCACACTAATAGTGGAGGTGAAAGCCTGTGTGTTGTTTCTGATTGCGTGTGCCTCTCTAATTTTTAATCACCTTCTTGAAAGACACTGTCCTCTTCCTCTTGCCTCTTCTTATAATGTGAAAAGTCATCAAAGAAGGAGGTGGTATGTTTGTAGCTAGCTATGATTTGGAGAACTTTGCAAGCTTTTTACAGGGAGACCACCTGTCGCTGAAATTATGGGTTTGTTAAACTGTGCATGTCCTGTTTAAACAACATAACGGTGGGTGTGAGTTACCACAGACCAATCCATCTTGCACCTCTTTTTTTTTCATTGCATTATGTGCTCTTTGGGGCCTAGTTTTTAAAACAGTCATCCTGTCTGACACTGCAGTGCCACTCCTAGATGAGCCACGTGTTTGTGCCGTCCACTTGTGTCGCTTAGCTTAGTCATCCAGCTACCTCGGTGCAACCTTTTGGCCTAAAAACAATATTGAGAGGTGTGAGGTGTTCAGCATAGACTGGAAATGAGTGGAAATGAATGTTATTGAGGTTAATAATACCGTAGGATCAAAATTACCCCCAAATTCTGTGATTTTAGTTGGTTTTATGTTTTTTAAAAAAAAATCCAGATCCAAACCCAAAACCTGTAAGGGTGGTTTTGGCAAAGCCAATCCAGATCCAAAACACAAACGGAGATCCAAAACCAGAACACAAAACCCGAAACGTGTCCGCTGCACATCTCTAGTTAAAACACCTCTTTAGATAATTCTCTCCCCACACCTCACACCTCTTTGACAAAACACAAATAACCCGGTATCGAGATATATTGCCAGGTCGACACGGGTCGCTGTGCGTGTCACTTCAGAAATCCAGGGTTGCCTCTTGCCTGACCCAGTAATTCAACCCAGGAATTAAGAAGGTTTATTTCTGGGTTATTACCAGGTCAGGTCAGAGCCGGCCCTGGGCATAGGCAAACTAGGCAAATGCCTAGGGCATTTAGCCTGCCTAGGGGCACAAGCAGGTTCTGCTGATTAAAATGATATGTGGCATGCATATATTCTGTGTCTGTGGCTGTATCTGCATACGAAATGTTACGTTACAGTTTGTTCCTGGAAATCACTGTAACGTAACATTTTGTATTCAGATACAGCCACAGTGAATGTTTATAAGGACATTAATAATGTGTGTCATATGTGTAAGGGGCATTACTGTGTGGAATTATGTGTATAAATGCATTACTAGTGTGGTACATTATGTGTATAAGGTGTTCTACTTTGTGGCGTAACATATAGAAAGGGCACTACTGTGTGGTCTAATGTGAATAAAGAGCAATATGGTGTGATGTAATGTGAATAAGGGGCACTACTGTGAGGAGTAACGTATATAAGGTAAAGTGGTACTACTGTGTGATGTAACTAGTGATGTGCACCGGACACTTTTCGGGTTTTGTGTTTTGGTTTTGGATTCGGTTCCGCGGCCGTGTTTTGGATTCGGACGCGTTTTGGTAAAAACTCACTGAAAAATGTTTGTCTGATTTTTTCAAAAAACCCTAAAAAACAGCTTAAATCATAGAATTTGGGGGTCATTTTGATCCCATAGTATTATTAACCTCAATAACCATAATTTCCACTCATTTCCAGTCTATTCTGAACACCTCACACCTCACAATATTATTTTTAGTCCTAAAATTTGCACCGAGGTCGCTGGATGGCTAAGCTAAGCGACACAAGTGGCCGACACAAACACCTGGCCCATCTAGGAGTGGCACTGCAGAGGCAGACAGGATGGCACTTCAAAAAATAGTCCCCAAACAGCACATGATGCAAAGAAAAAAAGAGGTGCACCAAGGTCGCTGTGTGACTAAGCTAAGCGACACAAGTGGCCGACACAAACACCTGGCACATCTAGGAGTGGCACTGCAGTGTCAGACAGGATGGCACTTCAAAAAAATAGTCCCCAAACAGCACATGATGCAAAGAAAAAAAGAGGCGCAATGAGGTAGCTGTGTGACTAAGCTAAGCGACCCAAGTGGCCGACACAAACACCTGGCCCATCTAGGAGTGGCACTGCAGTGTCAGACAGGATGGCACTTCAAAAAAATAGTCCCCAAACAGCACATGATGTAAAGAAAAAAAGAGGCGCAATGAGGTAGCTGTGTGACTAAGCTAAGCGACCAAAGTGGCCGACACAAACACCTGGCCCATCTAGGAGTGGCTATGTTTTTATTAGAAAAATTGCAACAACAAAACAAAGCAATCAACAAACACGAGAAAAAAATAATAACTTACATAAACAAAGGTGATACCAGCCAAAAGCCATACTTAAATAATATTGTCCAAAGTCTTTAGTCCGACTACGATGGCATAATATATCAGATTAGTGTATGAAGAGGCAATGCCAAATAAACTCAAAAGTCCATAGCACTGGCAAGATTAATAATAGTTTGTCAAATAGACAATCAATAGCAATATACAGACCAATATGTACAAAATCAAGCCATAACACACAACAAAATCCAAACATAGAGAAAGTGAGGTGAGCTTTTAGTCGTATGTTAAAACCATAACATAAAAAAAACTATAACACAAAATCTACAGGGGGTGAAAGAAAAGAAAGCCAGAAGGATGAAAGGAAGGAAAGACTTCAGCCACCCACTCAAGGGGGTCTCAGATGGCGCCAAAGCCTGGACCAACTGACGGCATCCATCCTCCCTCGATCCATATCCATCATCCTCTTTACCTCGTGAAGAATGGTACCAACCACCTCAGTACAGGGAAGGACTAACCTTCTAAGGGAAACTAGACACCGTGCACTCCAAGTGTGGTACCTGACCGCTAAACTAACTAAGTAAATGGTGACTAAATCAAACCTCCCAAACCTCTTTTTGAACGCCCCATACGCCCACTCAGGGTAACTAAGCCCCGAAAGGCACGGAAGGCGTAAAGCGGCTGAAACGGCTTTGTAAATTTTTACATTAAAGGGACACTCGAGCAAGAAGTGGTCCACAGTCTCCACCACCCCAGGACACTCCTCACGTGGGCAAACACAATCACTGGCACCTCGAAAGCCGATCTTCCCCCTAACATAAAGCTTCCCTTGAAAAAGAAGCCAGGCAATGTCCCTGAACTTCAGTGGGATCCTCCGAGAATTAATCAGATTCAACCCAGCTGAGTACACATTGCCCGGGCAGTCCCTTAGCGATGGCTGGGCATAAAAATGAGATCGCAAAATGCTCCTCTCCAACTCCCTTCTAGAGAAGCCTTTGACTTCACTCATCAAAATTCCCCATAGCCTTGTCACCTTCAAGCACAAGATGACGTAGATCGGGAGGTATCCGCATTTATCAACTCAGAGGTTTCTCACCTGACCGCCATCTATCCATGACCTGAGGAAGGGGTGCACCCAAACCCTAAAGCCTTCTACCCACCGAGGGGGGGCCTCCAAAAACAGACTCCCAAGATGTAACTTTACAAAAGTGGATGTGAAAAACACCACAGGGTTGACCATACCAAGTCCACCCTCTGCCCTCGGTCTGTAGGTGATGCCTCTCTTAACGAGATTCATCCTGTTCCCCCACAACAACAGGAAGAACAAAGAATAAATCCTGGACCACAAAGATTGAGGCAAACAGCACACATAACTGACATAAAGAAACACTGGGATCAGGTGAGTCTTACACAGGTCAACCCTTTCCCTGAGAGAAAATTTCCATCTTCTCCAGCTCTCTACTTTACGGGCAGCAACTTCCAGCCTACTCACCCAATTTAGAGTGGTATAATCACCACGACTAAACCAAATCCCTAAGATTTTGATTGACGAATTGGCCCGGGGAAGGCTGTCCGGAAGGCTGAACTCCTCACCTTCCTTCCCCATCCAGAAAGCTTCACATTTGTCTTGGTTTATCATGGAGCACGAGGCCCCAGAGTACTCGCAGATAAGGTGTTCCACATCACGTGCCTCAGTCGTAGACGACACGACAATCGTGACGTCATCTGCATAGGCCACCACCTTCAGCAGACACTCCGGCCCCAATTGCACCCCTTCGAGTACACCACTTTCAACCCTCCTGACGAAAGGGTCGATTGCGAACACATACAGAAGGGAGCTCAAGGGACAACCCTGACAGACACCGGAGTTAACCGCGAAGGCAGGACCTACCCAACCATTGACAAGCGGGAAACTCTCGGCCTGATTATAAATAACGCGAAGCCAATCCACCACCCTCACTGGAAGTCCATACCTTTCAAGCAAGGCCCACAGGTACTCATGATTGACTCTATCGAAAGCCTTAGACTGATCCAATGCCAGCAAGTACTTTCCCCACTTCTCAGCACGACATCGCTCCACATCCTCCCGGACGCCAAGGACAGCACTAAAGGTGCTACGGCCTTTCATGGTACCATGCTGAGAAGAAGAAAGCAACAGCCCGGAAACTTCCATCAGCCTATTGAAGAGTACCTTTGCCAAAATCTTCCTGTCTGTATTGAGAAGAGCGATGGGGCACCAGTTCTCAACACGAGATGGATCCTTACCTTTGGACAATAATATGAGGGCGGACAACCTCATGGAGGGAGGGAGCAAACCCTCAGCCAGGCTCTCATTAAAAACCTCCACAAGATGAGGAACCAAGAGGTCCGAAAATGCCTTAAAATATTCAGATGTTAAGCCATCCGGGCCCGGAGATTTCTTTATAGACAAACCGTCTATGGCCTTCCTGATCTCCTCCGCCGTCACATCACTTCCCAAAGAGTCAAAAGAGGCATCAAGGCCCCCGAGCCCAGGTGTCTCCCTAAGAAACCTTTCCATCCTTTCTCTGATGAGTGGCTGCTCGGACAAAAGATCGGAGTAGTAGGATCTGATGACCCCCAGAATGCCCTCCCTATCCTCACAAAGGACACCCCGAGAATCAACCAAACCCCGCACCTCCTTCAGATCAACCGACTTTCTACAATTCTGACAGGGATCAGGTGAGTGGTAAGCTCCATAATCCCTCTCCAAAATCAAGGAAGCCATGCGACTGTATTGATATTCCCTCAACCGAGCCTTCACCCGAGAGATCTCCCCACTATCTCCACGCTCAGAGATCAAGAAATCAAGTTTCCTTCGCAAGTCATAGTAGGCATTTTGTTTTCTCAAGTTTTTCCGGGCTACCAGCCTACGGAAAAACCCCCAAGTACGCTTTTTACACTCCTCCCACCACTCGGATCTACTCCAACCTGCCTCCAAAAGAGTCTCTTGTAGTTGAAAGAAATCTCTAAAGGACTGTCTCACCATCTCCTCCTTCAGGAGCCCCGAATTCAGCCGCCATAGACCCCGCCCTTTCTGAGGGGTTTCCGAAGCATTCAAAGCAAAACTCAGAATACAGTGATCGGAGAACTCTACTAGCTTCACCTCAGGAGGCAAAGTTTTCGCGGACTCCTTAACAAAAAACCTATCTATCCTAGACCTACGACTACCACAATAGAAGGTGTAACCCGTGAGGTCTGGAAAATGGCGAACGTGCACATCCACCAGACCAGCCTCCCTAGTCATGCTAGCTAAAAAATTGGAATCATGACCCAGGGTTGTCTTTGTGCCCCCCCTGTCTTTTGGCCTAGTGATAGCGTTAAAATCGCCACCAAAGACAATCTGCCGGGCTGAAAAAAGAAACGGTTTTATCTCCGTGAAGAGACATCTCCTGTCCCTTGGGGACTGGGGCCCATAGATGTTAATTAGCCATAGGTTCTGTCCCTTCAAGTTGATATCCAAAACCATACACCTACCTACCTGTAACTCTACAATCCTGTGCACGGTTACCATACCGGTAAAAAGCACCGCCACCCCACCGTACGGCTCGGCCGCAAGAGACCAGAAAGACGGTCCACGCCTCCATTCACGCTTTGCTCTATGAAGAACCGCCAGATCACCAATCCTGGTCTCCTGCATAAATAAAAAATCAGCCTCAATTGTGCTGAAAAAATCAAAGGCCATAAAACGAGCACGTTCGGACAAAACGGAAGCCACATTAATTGTGGCACATCGTATAGGCTGGGGATCCATGTTTCATTGGATTGTAAGGTAGGACCCAATCACTTTCTCTTTGCTTGCCTACTTGACTCCTCATCGGAGCCATACCTTTTAAAACTAGTCCCCAAGGGAAGAGGATCATCCTCCCCAACAAACACATCCTCAGTATCACTCTCACCTGCAGTGGGAGAGACAGAGAGGTCCATGCCCCGAGCCTCCCCCAAAACAGCAGAAATATCTCGGCCCAAATCATCATGAGGAGGACCCGGATCAGGAGGCTCCGCTCCTGGAGAAGCGGGAAAGGACCTAGGGTCCACAGGGACAGGGGGAGGATCCACGAGATCATGGGGCAATGAGGAAAGGATTTGAGGGGTACAGGAAGGCATGGAGGAAAAATCCCCCACATCTTCCCCGACTGAACTCTGAGGTTTCCCATCAGTGTCTGATGTTACCACCGATCTAACTTTTGAAGACACCTGACCAGAACTATCAACCTCATTACTTCTTCTCCTCCTTTCACTCCTCCTACACCCCTTCCCCTCCACCACGGATGCTACTTCCCCAAAGGAACTCTTAACAGAGGACCTCCTTCTTTGTTTCTTGGGTTTATCCCTTGGGACCTGGACAAGCTGCCCTTCAGATAAGACAATATCACTGTCCTCCACCTCAGACTCTTCCTCAGAGTTAAACTGAAATCTATTAACACAAAAAATACCAGGGTCTGAATCCCTTCTTTTGGCCAACCTTTTCCTTGACTTAGATTCAACCACCTGAAAGCCATCTTTATCCACCTCAGCAGACACCTTCCTCACCACACTGTTCTTCTCTACCACCGCCCTCACCACTTGCTTTTCTACAACCTCCCGTTGCTCCTCCTCAAAAAGACGCCCCATTTCCCTCTCTAGCTCTTCCCCCATAACCTCAAGGTTATGGGAGGCCTTGGGGCACCTACTATAAGGATGGCCTTCGCACCCACAAAGGTTGCAGGTTACGTTGCCACAATCCCTCGCCACGTGCCCAGTTTTACCACAGAGGGCACATTTCAGGACAGTACAGTCGCTGCTTAGGTGACGAAAGTCTCCGCAGCGGTGACACTGTCTAGGTTGACCATGATAAAAACATTGGATTTTGTCTCTCCCAATGAAAGCAGCAGAGGGAACATGGCAAGGCACCTGACCATTATGCCTAAGCCTGATCACAGCCGACCAGGCTCCACCCCACACACCTTTCGTGAAA